>NC_051851.1:141447829-141755115 GCF_905115235.1 Hermetia illucens
TGGAGTATGCCTTAACCAGATTCCCAGGAAGCACAAATTTTGAAGATGGTCGGCAGGACGGGACTTATTGTTCTAAATATCGATAGCATTCGGACATTCCGACGGCCTGATTGTGAGGGCGCTACCCCCCATGTGACCTTCGCTACAGAGTCCTTAGTATCAGCGGTGCAGCAGTGAAAGGTATTGGAAGATATCACGGGCAGCGACCACTACTTCCTTTAAAATGACAAACAACTTTTCCCACTTTTCTGATATCCGGCAAATAAGTAGCCAGTGCAACATAGGGAAAATTGACGTTTGCAAATTTGCCAAAGATCTTTTAAGAGAAATAAATAAGCCACCAGGCTGGCCGCGTTTAGAAAAACTGCGACTATGCGCGAAATCGCCTGCGCACTGGTGAACGGATAAAATTGCAAGTTAACAAAGAAACTACCTAAGACTTCGACAGATTGCATAGCCCACAAAAGGCCAAGTTGATGTAACCATTAGATCCGTGGAATACAAGAGAGCGAAAACGAAAATCAACAGTTACGTCCATGGTGTTTAACGTAGGTACTTGTCGTGAGACTTAATCCTACGATCCTCTTCAGACACGGATTGATTTTGTGACCACAATCAGAGCCCCGCTGAGACAAGCAATAACGGTACCAGTCTATACCAAGTGCATGGCTTAGCATTCATACTGGTGGATGCAAGAATTACCTAAATCTCTACCGAACTATGGAGTACGGCACCCGTGTTGATACGCAACACCACGTCGAGGCCCGAAGGTCTCTTCTCGCTTGAGCACAACCACAACCACCATGAAACTCCCACTCCCACAGGGGCTATCTCGGTTATACCCCTGGTGAGGTTTAGTGATAAATTTGCCACTTCAGATGAGTCCCCGTGCAGACTCGGTTCTGATCACCCTGATTAGGCCTTTGGAGCATTCGCCTACTGCATCACGGCCGGCAAACCAAAGTGAGTACAGCGTCTCCCGGTGCCACCACTATGGAGGTTCTCCTCGGCCACATGGTTTTGGTTTGGCCGATAGGGTTGCCGCCCCATCTTCCTCACCGCCACCTCTGAGCACCAAACCACACCATCCGAGTTGACGGAAGGATCAACCGCGCATCTCATCAAAGACATGCGGTCATGATTCAGTCGAGAACACGATGAGGTGCAGCACGTGCCATCACGTGTCGGTGGAAAGGTACCTAGTGAAAACCAAACAATTAAAGCAAAGAGAAGAGGGAAGGTGTTTCTTAAAGTTAAGGAATCGAATAAATCTATTCAATTCAATTGTATGGCAATCAAAATTGGGAATTAGAAAGGATGACTAGGTATCTATGAATTCGTAAATGAAAGAACTCCAGGGAGCGTATGACTAAAAGCACCCCCAGTACTCTGGAGTGGGAGCCCTTGCCAAAATTCAATAGAAAATGAGGCTTACCCGAGAACACATGGCAGTAGTGGTGTGCAACTTTTCTTCAAAAAACTCGGCAAAACCGTTAAAATAGGCTGATTGAACTGCAAGAGTCACTGGACCACACTTTCTGGTATATGCAAATATGAACAATACAAAACAAGTAGAAAGTATAGAAGCAACCGAACATCCCACTGAGAGCAGCATTAGCGCCAAACAAACCGCAGATAGTTTCCAGGCCACAAACAAAACGATGAAGGACAAGAAGCAAAAATTCGCAGCACCAAGAGAAAATCATCTGCTTGAAATCAAGGGAGGGTTGTAAATTAGCACTGAACAGAATCAAAAAAGGTACATTCTGGGAGGCGGTCAAACGGCCACTGGACGAGAAGGGTTCGGCTTCTAGCCTCGAATTTAGGTGCTTTTTGAAATCCAAGATCTCTACTGCCTTACAGAAAAAAAGGGGCAACTAATGCCCGGAGATCGATAACAATTTGGGTATCTGCTTATTCTCGCTGTGGTGGAAATTGCCGAAGGCGTTGAAATTTCTTACGAGCTTGAAATCAGAAATGGTTGGCCAGTATATAGAAAATGAATGCAGGTAGCCCTCGCTAAGTGTAAAGGTTGTTTGGACTATGAGCACATGTCTACAATCTACCAGTGATTTGCCAGGAGGGCATCCTACTATAAATGCAAGCTGGTATATTGTAATAGAAGGATTTGCATGGAAAAGGAGAGTTACGTTATCTGCGGAGATCTTGCGTCTGGTGAGACGATTACGCATTCTGTGCACTTGAGCCGATGTTCGGTCTTCGGGGCGAAAAAAGAAAGGTCAAGGTCACAGCTAAAATGATTTATATGCAAATCAACATGCACGAGCTGGTAGGGCAGTTTTCTGCAAAGATAAGCTAGGAGTACCGGAGCAAGGAGCCAACTTCTTGACATCTTGGCCTGTCAGGTGCCGCTGCCCACTTGGTTCGGGGCGGAACACAACTTCCGATTCGAACCCAAGATGGACGGATCTGTCTAGATTCGGTGTTTAGGGATAACGTTTCTCGGTGTCTATCCAAACCCAAATGATAGGATCGCGGACATTCGACGCCGGCCTGGTACAATTGAGAAGACTGTGTTGCGTACGGAAGGGCGGATCCTAGTTGGAAGTGACTTTATTGCCAGGGCACTTGAATGTAGAATACCTCATCCACACTCCAGAGAGAAGCGGATCTTAGCAATGAGGCCGAGGACGGAGCTCATAGTTTTGAATATCTGATCCACGAACGATCCGGCGCCCAGCAGAAGCATTCACGGCGTAACCTTCGCATTGAAATCACTAGCATCAGGTTTTTCAGGCAACGACCATGTTCAAAGTGGTCGACGCTATCTCACGCCGCACGAATCCTTCACTTTCCATGGACGATTCGTTGCCTCACTGGAGTATACTTGAAGAAGCTGCAGCTAATTCCATCGCAAATCCAGTAATGAACCTCATAACGACGACCTGTAGAGTTCCCATGCCGTGGACAAAACTTCTATGTATTGGCAGACCGCAGAAATTGCCGAGCGGTGAAAATAGTGTAATAAGTTCCGCCATTTGCATAGCATTCACCCGGGAGAGGAGGCGTACACCAGGATTACGAAGTACAGATCAGCTAAAAGGAGACTCCGCAGAGCGACAAATAAAACCACTTCCGGCAGGAGCTAGTCGTTGAGATGGATCGGTAGCCATGGGAATATAATTATAAACTGGTCTCAGAAAAGATCGGGGGCTCTGCGGAAATCCTGTTCACTTGATGTCGAACAAATTAACTGCATTGTACCGACTTCATTTCATGCGTATCCCTTCCGAGTAATTGTCAAGAGGGAGAAAACACCACAAGTTGCCCATTTTACACCATTAAAAAGCTCCTCTCTTTTTTTAAGACGGCGCCAGGACCCAACGGTATCACGGCTGATGTTTACAAACTGATGTCCCACCATTGATCGGATCTATCACATAGTGCCTCAAGCCGAGCTTTTTCCTTGTCGCTGGAAGGTGACGAGACTCGAGGCAAAGGTGATCCTGGGCTGCCGTTTGTTTAGCGACCACAGTGTATAATTGACACAACCGCCATGGAGCTCGAAAAACTAATCTGGAGGGGACTTGTCGTAACGATATGTGCTGCCATGTTTCGGTTTTAGAGCGATCGACAGTGGATCCTGTCATGGAGGTCTGTGTGTACAGCTGTCGATCTTGACTGCTAGTGCTCCTTGTCACTCATGATGTTAGAAATGCCTTCAATTGCGCAAGATGGGCAGATATGTTAAATATACTAGAAAGACTTTCTCTTGACTGACCGTGCACAGCTTTGTGATACCCTGGGGCGAGAAGAGAATACAAATTACAACAGGGAAAACACTGGGTTCCACCCCATTGCTGAATTTTTTTGACGCTTTACTACGATACTCTACTAAGACTCGGCACAAGAATCGCAGAACCTGTTGCCGGATGCAGTATTAAGTCTAGGCATATTGATGCTACGCGTAAACGGATGGGTCACCGCCCTGTACTGGCCAAAAAAGGCCAGTAATTTGGTTGAAATGAAAATGTCAGCCCTTTATCTTACGGTGGTAGGCGACATTATTGGTTCACCCAACGGTTAAGTACCTAGGATTGACGCTCGATTCGAAGATGAGCTTTTTCGAGCAAATCGAAGCAGCAGCTTATAAGGCTGTAGCAGAAGTTTGGCCCTCAAACCAGCTAACACAAAATTTTAGTGACCCTACATCTAGCAAGAAGTACGATGAGTGCGACGCTGCGAAAAATTGAGTATTGAGCTTACAAGAGAAAATTTGGTTTCCGAAATATGGATATAGGTACAGTGAAAGTATTTCCCTTTAAAAGCCGATGTTTTAAATAACGTATTTATTGTAGGTAAATAAAAAAAAAGAAGCAAAAGAAATTAAAAATTTTAATATCTGGAATATTATCACAGATGAGTGTGTGGGAGTTCGAAAACAAGTTCCCCAATCAAGTCCAGCTTAAAATGCCTGTTTATCTATCAAAATGTGAAGCGCCTTTATAATAAAATTTTAAATCATTAAAAACTTGCATAAATTTTGGTGAAAAGTTCTAAAAAAGTTGATCTGGTCCACTCTGATTTTATTTAGTCTCTTAGAATAATTTGAAATTGGCACGGGACAAGTTTAATTTATTATCTAAACACATTTCTTGTCAAACAGGATTCTATTTAGTTCGCGGAATACTGGAAAACAAAAAATGGAGCACCCAGCGTAAAAGTTAAACCGCGAAGTGTTTATGAGGCTTTTGGGGTTTCGTTGATTTCCTTGGTTTATAACCATCTTCCATATTTGCTGAAGAGGGCTAATTCTAGGTGTTGAATAGGAAATGAACAAACTAAAAATCTAGATGAAAAGCTCGAAATATTAACGCCGTACTTGGTACAGGATGTTACAATGAACGTATCTATCTGAGAATGTTAATTTAAAAAAAAAATAAAACACGGCGAGATGAAACTCCCAGCTGAAGCTCTAAATCTTTCAAATGTCAATTGAATTATTACCACAAGGTCTTTTGGCTCCTGCACCATCGATTATTATTACTACCGCTTCATAATAAAAAGAATCATTAAGTTCATGTAGTTTATAATTTTTATTATAATCATAATAACCGCGAATGTCATTTCATTTGTTCGTTCGAATTAAGAGAGCAGAACCACTTATATCTTAGATGAAACTCTGGTTTTAAATTATTCCAATATATTTGGAAGCATCAAATATCAAACTTGTTTTACGGCTGATCGGCGCCAGAGATAGTCTATGTTATATTTTTTTTGAATAAACTTGTAGAAATTAGGTGCAAGTTTTATGTATAGATGAAAGTACATAATTACTGTCAAGTATTGTAGAATCTCACCCTGAATTTGAGAAGATCTATCGTAAAAATGCTAACAACAATCTAAATTCAAGGAAAGAAAAATAATGAAATAATCTTGATGAACATCTTGGTTGAATGTTTATAAATATATGCAAATAATTAAAATTTGTATCTTATAGTACCACAGGGGACTTAAAACGATCTTTACTATGGATTTATACCAGATTAACTGATGGCCGTTATTGAAATAAATTTATGGCGATATGTAAAATGGTATTCTATAAATAGTTCTAATTCCTTCCACCTGTTTTCCTTACAAAAATATGGTTTCGAAGAAAACCACATGAAAATGGAATAAAAAGACACTGGCATACTATAAACCACAATTACTAATACACGTTATACTATAATTTGCTTACACTTTCTTGAAAGTTGAATTTCCAAACACTGAACAAATTAGTGCCACTAAATTGCCTAAACTCAAAGCTTTTTGGGGCGAACATTTTACAGTGATGACTTTTTCATGTATAAATGCCAATACATATGTAATGCATATCAATAAAACATCTTTCCCTTGATAGTGACTATACTTTTTTGTCGGTTTGCTATTTCTCATCTGGAATTTCGCAAGATAACTACCATTAGCAACGCCTAATGGAACGCTTTATATCGAAAATCTATTAATTTTTTAGATAAAATGGAAAATTTATTGATATATTTTGTGCAGAATACAAAAGAAATTTCAAAATTTAAAGCGAAATGTTGAAATTTTTGATTCACCACCGGATTATATTCGCTTTAAATGTAACTTAAAAAGCAGGGAAGTAAATCTTTGAAGCCATATCAATGACATATTGTAATTTAAAACCATGGACTTATATTACATATACCTATGATATTTATCGTTGCAATTAAATCCAAATGTACCCTATTATCTTTTATTCAAATTCACAAATTAACAAATCAGGTCACCTAAAAGATCTGTGATCTCGTTAGTATTCCCAGCATGTGAAAACGGCGAATATCGTAGTTCATGCAATCGTCTCCATGGAAAATTAATTTATGAAAAAGTAAACATAAAAGTGCAAATTGTACAATTTTTTTTACGCGAATAGAAACCACTTGCGAAATAATAATAAATCTTTAAAGAAACACTATTTGATTAACGTGGGACCTGTTTTTGCTCATCACATATTTCAGATATATGATTTAAAATAAGAAAAAAATACTTCTTTTTATTTAACATCCTAAAAACTAAACTAGTCTGCAGATGGAACCGATTAGGAATGTTTATCTATTAATTAATCGGCCTTGATACTTTCAACGGATATTCTGCATAATTTTACGCTTTTGAGTAAACTCATCTTGTGAAAAAGACGGAAAACCAGTTGTATGAGGTGATATTTTACGCGGTCTGTGACGTACAAAAAGCAGGTTCAACATTCTAAGTAAATAAGTAGGAGGCCGGGAGTTGTACACTACGGATGTTGAATATTTTATCATGGATGGAAAGGAAATCTTAGAAAGTCGTGGCTACGCCAAGTTGCAACAATATATGGAACTTGCACTCACTAAAACACCTTCACTTGCCTTCAGCCCACATTCCTACTGGACTACCATGAAACATAGAGTGTTTTGTTCTTCCACACTTGCATAAACAATCTGCCTTATTTCACTATTAGATTTAAATGGATCGTCCCCGCGATGAGATACACTGACTAGGTCAATGTGCTCCTAATCGCATTATGCACTCTCAGTTCAATGAAGCAACACCCCCGTGTAGTTCATCGTGTTGATTTGTCCTCCTGAATCTAAGATAGACTGCACTACCCCGACCGCAAATAGTCGAGAACTAACTCCCCTTCACACTCCCATTTGGGGCATCATCCTTGGTAGTAATAAAGGTATCTCCAGCCTTCAAGTGATATGTCTAATAATGAGTTTGAATTACATATATAAGGGAGGACCCAAAAATAACCTGATTCTTATCATACATTCTTTTATAAAATTCCTTCAATCACCTTCAAAGTACTATCAACTTGTTAAGTCTTTTTCCCGTTGTTTCAAGAACTTTTCAACTTTGATATCACTCAGTGCCCGTTGCTAAGCCTGCGCGTTATCAAAACGTTTTCCTTTTAGATTTTTCCCCATTCTCAGAAACGGAAAAAAGTTACTCGAAGCCAAACCTGGTTAATACGAAGGGTCTAGAACAACAGACCATCCCAAAAGGGTCAAATAGCGCTTCATCCGGGATCATTACACCGAAGAGGAACACAGACAGCAAAATAAAAGTGCTGGTTGGCAGTCTGTCTAACAGGAACAAATTCCCAATGAACAAGTCCACGAACATAAAAAAAAAACAACGACCATCGCCATCACAAGCGAGATCACTTATTTTCCTTTTTGTGGTCTGGGGCAGTCGTTGATCTTCTACTTTATTTTTGCTTGTTTTCCTGTGATAACAGCCTTCATCACCCGTAATGACTTTCGAAAAGAAAATTGAATCAATTTAAGTCTCTTCTTTCAAGTCCTGACTCAAAGTTAACATATTGTTTTTTTTGTTCTAGTTGAGAAGGCGTGGAACATATTCATCGGTAACTTGTCCCATATGCAAATTCTAACTCAAAATCCACCGGCATGAGAATCAACTCGTGTCTGTCTCTTCTGAAATTTCGTCAATCTTGAAATGACGATCCTGGCTCAACTTTTGCAAACAAACAAAATTTCAAGGACACCATTTGTTCTCTCCCTTTGTTGAAACCAGTAAGGGGAACGAAACACTGTCATCCACCGGTAACTGCATTTAGAGCAAAACTCTTTACTATATCTACGAATGGAAGCGCGCTCTCAGTCCGGTTACTTTTGGGTCTCCCCTCGTATGCATCTCGAAAATCCATAAGTTGGACACAGTATAGACGCAGCTTCGCGATTTTGTTCAAATTTTTCAGTTGGATAGTTTCTGAAAATGGGTCTGTTAAAGACATCATCACTTTCGACCCTCCGCACTCCCCGCTTTTCCTACGTTACATCCATGTCATTTTCTGGTCCGCTTTGGAGGTTTGAAAATTCAAATTTGAATTGGGGGGAACGAAACTAGTATATTGAGTGTAATTTCTATCCTTGAACCTAATTTATTTTTGCTTTAGCTATCCCTAGGAAAGCGTCAGTCCTTTCACGTAAACAGGGTCCCCCCCCCTATTGGAGGAATTATGTTTAAATCGACAGGAGGTGAACAGTTAGGTTGGGGAGGGCCGCCGCAGGCCACCATATCATCTGGCCAATGAAGAAGAAAGGAAGATGGGGCCACTTGTCGTGTAGGTGCCAGAGTCGGCTCAAAGCTTGTGATTTTGTCCCCTTCCTTATTAGCCTGTTTGGTAGTTTAGCTCCATTGGGATTAAAATTTGCGGTATCACGTTTCTATTAGAGTAGTTTACCTAGTTGGATTTAATTTTTTTAGTATTGAGTCAAGGCACGTGATAAAGTCTCTGTGTCCTGATAGGGAGGTAATATTTGAGAACCAGGAACCCCGGCCCTCATCTCGCCGAACTGCTAGCAGGATTAGCTCCACATATTATCTCGCGCAGTCGGTGTTCACGACTAGCAAACCTGTTAGGGAAGTTTGATTGGCAGCCTGGGTGACCGCGCTGTTCCCCCTCACAGCATTCACAGCTCATTCACAGCTAACAAATCGCCCAGCTACCAGTGAAATTTGAACCGCGACCATCCGCCAAGACAGACAGAGGACCCCGAATTTTCATCAAATTTCGTGTTAACCGGTATAGCCGTTTGTGAGAAAAGTGCGTGCGACAGACAGACATTGAACATTGACTTTGTTTTACAAACAAAACCTTAAAAATCAACTACGAAAAGAGTCCATATCGAAGCATATTCATATCAATCCTTTAACGTTTCATGCGAAATTCGAGAAAATTTTTTTCTGAATCAAGAAAACCTTGAATGTATGAAGCATATGAAATTTAAGGAAAGCAGGAGAAATCCACCATATTACATACACTTTCTTAAAATAAATATTGAATATTTACAGATTTTCTTTAAAAGTATCTTTCTTTAAAAAAAAAAAGTACAATTCAAGGATACAATAACAGAGTGTGAAGTAGCACATGTTTGAATAGCCTTGGGCATGGCCACCTAGAATTGTTAATCTGCACACCAAAAGCGTAAAACAGAAATGCCCAAAGGGTACATTTAGAGAGCTGCTGTAGGTCACAGTAAACATCTATTAGCCTGCAAATGTCTTTCGGGGCTATATTATCGGTTTACAAACAATTCCTCCAACAAACAGTAAACGAACTAGCTTAAAACCAGATAGTTTCACGCGTAAAGAAAGTCTTCCCGTATTAACTGATTCAGAGAAAAATTTGGATGGCTACAAATTTGGTGATTGTAATTGAAATCTGGGTAAAAATGGTAATGGTACAATAGAGGACGTCCTCAAAAGAAAAATGACAGTTTTTGGCATTGGCTAAGCGAGCTTATTCGAGTCGTTGAACGAAGTCAATAACAAGGAAAGAAGTAAGATGGAGGCACATTTCCCGGAATATAATCAAATAGGCTTTGAGAATGCTTCTTCAGGTTTCTTACGTTTTTAATTATTTCGTTCCTATTTATAAGGACTAGTTAGTTCGGTTTTTACTTTTGAGTAATCCAACCCACTTACAAAGAACGCAGAGACTTTAGAAGTGGTAACCAGTGGTAGATTATTGGCAAAATTCGTCACGAATCCTCCGTAACATAGTACACCTTACAGGATGGTATACTTCTTCATGGTTTAAATTAGACTATGCGGGAGTTCCAGGACATCTAGGGTGTTAGGTTCAGTACCTGCAGCTGAAAATGTTATGGAGAATACAGCGACTGTCGATAGATGCTAAATTCCTCTGAATTCCAGAGTTCATCTTCGTCTCCGCGTATTACATATATATAAAGAAAGTACGCAAAAAGAACCGCCTTTTCAACTAACGGAACGTCAAGCTTGTTTTGTGGAACGTGGCGGTCAGTTAAAACTTGCCGATTCCAATACATGCTGTAAGCAGAACTATCGTGTACTGTCTGAGGTTTTTATCAGCAAACCGGACATGTTCTCGTGATCATTATAAGTTTTCGATAAGGACGGGTTACGACCACGCCGTTCTAGATGGTGAACATAAAAACCCCCGTCCCGAAAAAGAAAGAAAGGGCCATTCGACAAATGGAAAACCATAAACAGCGGTCAGAGGCATTTCTGTCTCCATACCACCCAGATTAAAAAATCAATCCTGCAAGTTAAGTTGAGTCAGCCCATTATCTGTCGTAAGGCATAGCCGTATGCAAGGAATGAAAATAATCACGCATCGAGCTAACTCGGTGATGTTGTTGCGTCGTAATGTTAATCACCCCCCTGCCTGCGATATCACGAGGCAGGTTCATCCGTGGAGCGATAGAATTTGGGTGATTCATTCTGAATTTGGACTTAGTCGTCCATATCCGCCACTGCATGTTTTCCAGATCGGTCTTCGTCCGCGGCAATATTCAAAATGCTTACCCCAGTCAGATGATAGCGAATACCTTCCAAGGCCTTCTTCTTACCCCAGACAAGCAAATTCACCACCAGTTACACACGACGCAGAAATTTGGACAACAGAGCATGCTTCAAATCACCAATTCGAGCATGGTTTTTTTTTGCAGAATTACTAGGAAGTTATAGAAGCCTGTCTCGGTCATAGTTTGGATGTGGAAGCCACCAATGTTATGTTCGGCATACGTTTGGCGATACCCCGGATTCAACATTTGTTTATAACCAATTCCACCAGAATATCACATCTAACGATGCTAACTATGAGTAACGGACTTCTAAGTGCATCTAAGTTCATCAAGGGTGTCAACTCGTACTTAGTATCTAGACCATATTTGATAACGTAACCATAACCTCTAGTATCATTTAGTAGTCATGAAAGAGGCTCCAGTGCCACACAAAACTCAAAGAATTACTATGGAAAGTACCCCCAAGTATGAGAAGTAGGGGTACTGGTAACCTAAGATAAGCGCACTGACATGATGGTGCCAACCTTCCATGACTGCCGTCAAAAAACCTTACTACTGGCATTTTGATTAGACAAACGGACAAATAGCTGACAAACTCCTGGGAAAGCTAACAAATACTGGAATAAAGGTCCAGTGTTACGCTTACAAGATTGGAGTAATCTATGGGGGTTAATATGAGGCCAATTTGTGTGACAGAATTCAATTGCGTAGTATAATTTAGCACAAAAAGTAAACTTGATCATTTGGAAGCCATTGGAGTGTATGGCATACATGCTAAGCCGAAACCAGAAGTCAAATATTTAGGTACGCATCTCCAAAAACTACTCTAGGAGACGCAAGTCAGAAATATATTGTATGTAAGAAAACTACAGAAGCTTTGATGTTCCAGCAGAGATGAAATGGGGATACATCCCGAAAACACTACGCTGCATATATTCCGTAGTAGTAAGCTTAATGTTTATCTATGCGGCAGCTATCTGGACGGATAAATCTACCAAACTCTGCATAATAGTCAAGGAGTTGTACAAACTTCATAAACGCAATATTCAGAATGTCCAGGGATATCAGTGTTGCGGTGAACTCCATAAATTAACACTCTTTCTAGGCTGTATACCGAATTACGAAGGGATCGCAGGACAATGAAGTTTTATTTCGAGAAGAAATTTGACAAGCGATAGAGCAACAGGACAACAGCCATAATGAAATGAAAGCAATAGGCAGCGGATGAGCTAATCAGGAAATGAGAACAAACATTGTTAGCTAGACGAGAACACTCATGCGGAACCGAAAATAAATTCATGATTCAGTAGGGAAAGAAGAGGAGCGGTTGAGGAAACTTACTAGCAATGGAGAAGCTCAGGGTGCTCATTTGAAAATATGAATCAAAGCACTCGCAGGATTGTTTAAACCCGATCGAGAAGAACCATAAAATCATGGTGGAGGGCCAAGGGTAACTGCAGGCTAAACTACCATCTGGGGAAGCTACGACTGAATACAGATACTGCCACCACCAAGTTTAGGAGAAACAGTCCGTGCAATTCATCGGCTTAAAAGTCATAAGTCACCAGGAGCCGATGGAATTACAGCCGAATTAATTAAATGTGGAGGCGAACAATTACACCAAGTGGTTCATCAACTTGTACTCAAGATGTGGGACAGCGAATCAATGCCTGACGATTGGCAAAGAGGCATTATCTGTCTCATACATAAAAAGGATATCACACTGTGCAGCAATTATAGAGGTATCACGTTGCTGAGTACCATCTATAAGATATTCTCCACTATCTTCCTAGGCCGGATAGCCCCATACGCGCAGAACATCATTGGCCCATAGCAAAGAGGCTTCACTACAGGCAAATCAGCAACAGATCAGATTTTTTCTCCGCGGCAAGCGATGGAAAAACTGTTGGAATATGGACATCAGTTGCACCATCTTTTCATCGACTTTAAACCCGCCTATGATAGCATAGCTAAGGTAAAACTGTACACGACCATGGGAGAATTCGGTATCCCGACGAAATTAATAAGACTGACTAGGCTGACCCTGACCAATGTGCGAGGCCTGATAAAAGCAGAAGGATCACTCTCAAGACCATTCGACATCAACAACGGTCTACGACAAGGGGATGCTCTATCATGCGTCCTCTTTAACCTGGCCCTGGTGAAAGTGATCTGTGATGCTAAGGTAAATGCGAGGGGTACGATTTTCTTTAAGTCCATCCAACTACGGACCTATGCTGACAAGATCAGCATCATGTGAAGAACGACCCGATGCGTACAAACTGCCTTCATCCAGATCGAGCAGGCGACGATTTGTGCGAGATCTTGGGCTGCACATCAATGAAGCAAGAACCGCACTGGTCTATTCCAACTTACAAAAACTGTTCCACTCGAAACGTCCCACCATAGAGTCAAAGCTCTTACTGGAAAAGACAATGATTTTGCCAGTCCTCATGTATTCCTCGGAGACTTGGGTTCTTAGCAACAAAAATTATGAACTCTTGGTCGCGTTCTTGAGAAGAATCCTCCGAAGAATTTTTGGCCCCCTAGATGAGGATGGACGATTCCGTAGCCTACATAACGACGAAATCTATGAGCGATACCACGGCCGTCCGGTTGTGGATAAAATCCGGCTCAATAGGTTACGGTGGGCCGGTCACTTAATCCGTATGGATGAAGATGATCCAGCCCGGAAAGTCTATAAGGGCAATATGTATGATAAAAAAAGAAGACGAGGTAGACCCTGCCTAAGATGGAGCGATGGCGTAGGTCAGGACACCAGACAGCTTTTAGGGATATCGAATTGGTAGACCTCGGCGCAAAACCGGGATGTCTGGAGTTCCTTATTAAGGCAGGCCTAGACCGGATACCGGTTGTTGCGCCGTTGATGATGATGATGATTAGTAGATATCCAATGGGATTCACGTTATGAAAATTACTATGCCAAGGTAGAATCGGTCCATTGCTGGTACCGAGTATTGTTTTTTTTTTTGCTTTAAGCACGGTGGCAGGGACATCGTCGTCGATAACGGTAAAAGCGAGTAGAAAACATCTCAAATGATGTTCTAAAACGTCCTCTATCACTTTATGGCTCTGAGTAAGGTTCATAATACCTTCAACGATGAAAAGAATGGAAAAAGGTGTTTTTTTTTAAAAATTATGCTTTTAGGTAGAAAGCACAGGCAGCAAATATTTATTGGAGCTAACTATTTTTCCCAGTCTTCCATTATATAATACTAATAAGCTCATGCGAATACCAGTGTAGCTTTTTGCATTATCCCAACCAACTTTGGTTTTTAGGCTGAACGCTTTAACTTAAGACTAATTGCCTTTGCTTGCCCTCCTTTCCTCTTCAGATCTTAATGCAAACTTCTCAAGAATGAAAAGATGGATGTATATTTCTTCGACCTATTTGAAGCGTTTTAAGGTTTCTCAGCTTTGAAGTTGGATGGTAGCATATTTAACCAATCACGGCCTAGCAACCCTGAATTTGACCAAGTGGATGTGGATGGATGGATGGATGGATGGATGTCACAACCAAAATCAAACAACTTTTTGATAACTAAAGGAAGCACTTGTAATCTTGGGTTCAATGCCAATGCCCCTGCGATTTAATTACTCCGACATCTGATAATCTTAGTTGTGACTGAAGATTGAAGTAATCGGAAAGGAGAGTACATGCTGAACTAGGATCGACGACAAAACTGACGGTGGCAAAATTCACCTCCATATTCACAGAGAATACTCAAAATTGAAAGGAGTTAATTAGATAATTTGAGGACTTCCCAGGATGCTTTTACATAAGTCTCGAGACCTCGAATAACTGATTATTTCCTTTGAGTCAATGAAATCTGGCTTTGCATGGCAACATAGCCATAAGTGATTAGAAGAAATATTGGCTTCATAATTTTAGGCTCGGTCATAAATGCAGCGTAACACAATGCCCAAGTTACCCAAGATAACCGACCGGATGACTCACGAAATCCTGAAAAACGAAGAAGCGAATACAAATGCTTTCAAAGTCATGACTTCTAGCGTTCTTCTTCCATTGCATTGAACGCCAAACTACTTTTTGTCCTTCCAAAACTTTGCCAAATGACAACTTTTTTTCTCTAACAATAATCAATGAAGCCTTGTATGGCAATAAATGAATGCAACCAATTTATCACAAAGCATCCCTTTGTCAAAGTTGCATTTCAAAGCCTTATGCGGTATCGCTACAATAAAGTCACTAAAAAATCCTTTCTCCCGACCATGTTTAGAGAAAATAAGGTATGCGGGTTGATACCTTATTTTCAATTCATACACAGAGTTGTCATTTTTGAGATGATTTTAGGAGACCGTCTATGCTTCGCATTGTGGAAATACGAAAATGTCCTTTCCCTGCCTAAATTCAAGCAAAAGGAGAGTAAATCTTTAACCTTTCCTACAGATTTGAAAAATATTGCTTGCTGACGAACGGCGATATTGGGAGATCTACACCCCTATATTTACAACCAGGGCGACCTCTCCGAAAAGTGATGAGTGTAGCCAACTGAGTTACGTTGGAAACTTTATAAAACATTTGGCAATTTCCTCATAAAATCTTATCCAGATTAAGCAGCAATGAGAAGAACAGGTGCGGAAACGTAATATGCTTAATTTATTTAGAGTTTATTCTGATTTTAGACAATTTAGTTTAAAATCCTGACTGAAAATTTTCTATTAAGACTCTAAGAGATATCAGCAACAACAGAAGATCCTTAAAATCTTCTAGAAATTCTATCTAAAAGGCTCCGTGCTGATTCATTGAAGGGAAATTGCATATTCAAAGCATCGTGTTTATTCTAGCTTGAGTTATACTTGGGACAGACGGCTATCATATCTGGACATACCTACCTATCTACAATAGTTATATATAACTTTGTCATATAATAAGCTGCCATCCAGCCAACAATAATGTTTTACCAATTCAGAGCATCGCCGTGACCAGCATTGCGGTACTGGTTTATACTGAGTGCAGGATAAGCACTGATACCAGTGGATGCGTGGATGTGCCTACCTAGCACGCTTGAGACCACAAGATGCTCAACCCGCTAGATGGGCACGATCACCATAAAACTCCCATAACGGAGCTAAGAGCAAATAACCAGGCCGTGAGCACATCCTTCTGGAATTGTCCTGAAGGGTATGCACTCAGAGAATCATCCAGGCTCCCACGGTACCAGATACCTTCCAATGAGCCTTCGTGGCAAGAGCCGCTACAGATGAGCTCCATTGCAGACCCGGGTCTGACGTCCTCCTCGAGTATGTGGAGGCTGCATTTCCCCATGATAGCTTGGAGGCAGATCATTAGGAAGAAGAAACTCATGCGGGGGTGCCCCCACACCTGACTTTGGTAAAGACTCTATTGCCAATCCTGCGAGAAACTTAAGACCCAGGGGGAATATCCTCGTTCTCGCCCCCTCTCGTTACTTAGAAAATATAACGATATTTCAGTGGAAATAATTGTTTACATACATACATCGTTCCAACTTTCTTTCTAAATATTTCATACTCTTATTATATATATATAGAAACGAATTTTTAATAAGCTGAGTTCGTTGGATTTCCAAACATATTTTCCCACGGTGAATAAAGTCTAAACCGATTTCTGAAGATATCCACATCAGGCATGAAAGAAAAGTGCTTCTGTGGAAGGCTTTCAAATTGATTTGATTTTCTTTTGTATATGCTGAAAACGATGACATTTTTTTTATTGTTATCGTTATCTGTGCGAAAAGAATCGCAATGTCATGAATATGTGATTGACTATCAATGAATTATAAATATACTCCTTATAACTTATAAAAGATACTCAAATGCGTGTTTGTGCATATGCATACACAATTCGAAATAAAATAACAAAAAGATTAAAGTATTCACCTATCCATCTGTCTGACATATTATGTTTTTATAATTCGATACGGGCATATTATAAATTCGATACACAGCCAAGGTCATGTGATTCACGTTTTCAAGTTTTACGGTTTTCCAGAAGACCACAGTAATCGAATTTATAAATATTTTATCTTGTATTCAAAAACGGTTTATACTAAACAATCGAGAAAGTCTCATAACACACATACGGATATGAGTAAATGGTTATTTGTTCAATTTAAATTGCAGTGTTATGTCAAACTGTTTGCTTGCTTTAATATGTATGCATATGTACCGCAAAGTGTAGTGTTGACATTAAGATTAAATATATCGCAAGTAGAGGACTTAAGAATTTTATTGGGGATCGGGAAACTTTATCAGGAATGACTTGAAAAAATTGTGAAATACTTGGTTTAAAAATAAAACGATGGAGACAATTTCCGGGAAATTAAAGTCACCTGCATCGACTTCTTAAGGAGCTTTACATCAACGAAAAGAACCATTTCAATCAGGGTCTAAACCCTGTTGATAACTGCACTAAGATGGACAATCAACATGGGGTCATTTTTCATCATAACAATGCGAAGATACTCATTCACCCAACTTCAATTACTTTGGGTGGAAATTATTATGTACGGATCAATCACTAGACAAAAAAAAATATGACGCTGGAGCCGATTTTCGAACTCGATTTAAGTAGTAACAAGTCGGGAAACCGGAAGCTAGACGCTTCACGTATGAAAGGTTTTGTGCATTTCTTTTATAAAGAGTGTGCATTTGTCCCATTAGTATGTAGCACGTAAAATATGCATATATTATGTGAAAATAGCCACTTTCAAGTGATATTGACATTCATAGCCTCGAATTTGCTGAGAAGCGACAGCTTTGACCTTGTATTACTTTGTTAGTAATAGTGCGATTTTCACTAAATTTGGCAGTATCATGCTCTATGCTCTAGCCTATATTGTTGCAATATTTTGTGATTCTAGAGTGAACTTAAGGGGGGTTTTCCTGTCAATTACTAAAAATTATAGTAATGTACTATTATTAACTTTATTTGAACAGGTATCGGTATGGAGGGTATTTCGGAGCCTAGGCACCATATAGTGACAGCCCCCTGAGTTTTTTCAGATTTTTCGGTTGGGTAGTTTCTGAGAATGGGTTCGTTAAAAAATGACCACTTTCAACCCCCCGCACCCCCCACCTTTTCAACAAATGTCAAAACTAAGACTGGCTTCGAAAAGTACTAATCGAGACCTTTAATTCGATACCCCACATAACTATATTTGATGAAAAAAAAAATGTACACCCTCCCTTTGCATGTATGGGGACCCCCCCTTAAATTCGACGTAAAAGGATGTAACTCACTATATGCGTGAGCGTTCACAGTTCCCACCTTTCTACCAAATTTGGTGCCAATCGCTACAACCGTCTCCGAGAAAAATGTGTGTGACGGACAGACAGACAGACAGACGAACAGACAGACAGACAGTAAACCGATTTTAATAAGGTTTTGTTTTACAAACAAAACCTTAAAAAAATATGACGCCGGAGCCGATTTTCGAACTCGATTTAAGTAGTAACAAGTCGGGAAACCGGAAGCTTGACGATTCCGGTATAAAAGGTTTTGTGTTTCCTTATGTGAGGAGCATAACGTAGTTCTCCATTGGCTTATAGCATTAACCCGAGACGTTTAAATCGCTCAGTTCTGGGCAGGTTACCGCCATTGCCAGAACTCACCGATTTAAATATCTGGAGGGGCGGATTACTGCCATTGTCAGAACTCAGCGATTTAGATATCTCGAGTCAATGCTATCTGCCAATGGAGAACTGCGTAATGAAATTGTGTCACACATTAACGCAACCTGGATGAAGTGGCATTCCCCAACTGGTGTTCTTTGTGATTGACGTCTCAGCGCACGTCCCAATTCTAAAATTTACTGCAATGTCGTCCGTCTACCGCTCTCTATAGTTCTGAGTGTTGGCGACTATAAAGGACAATGAACGGCGTCTTGCGGTAATGGGGACGAAGATGTTGCATTGCACTGGTGGCGTGACACTTTTGATCACGTCTGAAATGAGAATATCCGCGATCGATATGGGTTTGCACCGATCTTGTGTGGTCACGTAATTCACGCTAACGAGAATTGAACAACCAGAGCCGACCCCGTTTGTGCACTGAAGGCTGAAGAAAAGAAGAAGATGTGAGGAGCGATGAGCCTGACAGTTCCGTGTCACATAGTTAAAAATTCTATTGACCTCTACTTTTTAGAAAGTAAATAAATCATTTGATGGAAAGCACTGTATTGAAATAGTCAACCTCATACGCTTCACACTCTGAGTTTAATATTATTAGCAAATACCAGCAATTTAACCAACATCAAATATAAACAAGTCGGAATACCGGAAGCTCGCGCTTCGGGTATAAAGGTTTTGTGTTCATCTTATGTAAGAGACGCACATTTCTCTGTCCGTATATAGCTACAAATCCAACATAATCCTTCATATTTTTCCAAACTACGAGACATACGTACATATTAGAGCCATAGATATCACGCTCACCCTAAACAAACAAACTGCCTATTACCTGCTGTACACATATATGCACATATCTAAATTTATCGTACCCATATTTCCGATTTACGTCTTATATCTATCTGAATTAGGCACTAGCCGCAAAGTTCATTAGCACGCATATATTATATACCTACATATACACATGTCTGGTTGACAAATAACTAAAAAACTAAAACAAAATAATTGTCTGCGACCCAATTCATAAAAATTCATTTCGTTGTGGTATTCACGAATTGATATGTGATGATGACGTCATGCGGGTTGTAGAGTGCACGAAATTCACAAAAAATTGTAAAGTTTCACCCCCAATAACTTTGTTAATAATAGTTGGATTTTCTTCAAACTTGACCAAACTGTGCATTATATTCTTCGTTACACTCATGCCAAATTTTGTATTTCTGGGATGAACATAAGGGGGGGTGCCGGGTAAATTTCTAAAATGTGGAAATATACTATTATTAACTTTATTTGTGCAGATATCGGAACCGGATATATTTTGAGGCCTAGATTTCGTAGAGATGCACCACTGTGATTTTTTCCAGATTTTTCGGTTGGATAGGTTCTGAGAACGAGACCTGTTACACTTTTCGTGGGTCATATTTTCAACCCTTACTCCCCTATGTTTCATCTAATATCAAATATTGAACCAGATTCGAAAAGTACTAATTGAGACCTTTCATTTGATACCCTACTTGGCTACATTCTGTGAAAAAAAATTTGCACCCTCCATTCACATGTACGGAGAGCCCCCCCTTAAACTTAACGCAAGATGGCGCCACTTACTGCATGTAAAGGGATCACCGGATTACATACTCTCACCAATTTTCGTGACAATCGGTCTAGCCGTTTCCGAATAAATCGGGTGTGACAGACAGACAGACAGACAGACAGACAGACAGACGGACAGACGGACAGACAGACACCGTCACCATTCTAATAAGGTTTTGTTTCACACAAAACCTTAAAAAGGGCTAGGGAAAATTAGATTCTTCTTGAATGGAATTTTAATATTTCACTCGAATTTCAATTATTCTCGTTAATTATGACGTCAGCATCTTATTTGTATGGCTTAGGATGCTGTTAATTAGCACGAAATTGATAAGTTTGAACTGCTATAACTTTCCCAATAATAGTTGGATTTTCATGAAACTTGACATGTGTATGCACGTGACTGTCCTCTATGCCGGTACACCTAGGATGAACTTAAGGTGAGTTTTTTAGTCAATTTCTAAAAGTTTATAATATACTATTAGTAAATTTTTTGAGCAGATACCGAAACGGAACATCTCTCGAAGATTAGATTTCACATAAGTGTTTTACACAAAATCTTAAAAAGGGCTGCAGATAAGTAGATTCTTCATAAATGCGACTTTAATATTTCACGCGAATGTCAATTATTCCGGGTAATTATGACGTCAGCATCTGATTTGCATGGCTTTGGAAGCGGTAAAATCGCGCGAAAGTTTGAACTGCTATAACTTTGGCGTTTATTTCCAGATTTCCATGAAGCATGTATATACGAAATATTGTATGAATTTAAGCGGGGTTTTTCAGTAAATTTCTAAAAAGTAGTAATATACTATTAGTAAGTTTATTTGAGCAGATATCGGAATGGGACATATTTTGAGACCTGGATTTCATATAGGCGCATCACCCTGATTTTCTCCGTATTTTTAGGTTGGGTAGTTTCCGAAAATGAATCCTGTCTCACTTCAAGTGCGTACATTTTGACTCCTTACTCACGCACTTTGCAATTTATGCCAAAACTAATATCAGTTTCAGAAAGTACAAATTGAGACCTTTCATTTTTCATACACAACTATATCTGGTGAAAAAAATTTTTGAATCCTCCTTTTGCTTGTATGGGGAGCCCCCCTTTAAACTCCACCTAAATGTATGCCACTCGCTGTATGCGTGGGATTTCATAGTTCCCATCTGTCCACCAAATTTCGTTCGGATCGGTTTAGCCGTTTTGGAGGAAAATGCGTGTGACAGACAGATAGACAGACATTGAATCGATTTTAATAAGGTTTTGTTTTACACAAAACCTTAAAACCGATGATTTATTCATACTTGGCTTTGGACCCCCCCCCCGTCGTGAGATCACATCCACTTGATAGCAGGCAGAACTAATTGGAGAGAAGCTTTCCCCCTTTTTTTTAATCCATAGACCCCTTGTTTTGGTTGAGCACTACACTACAACCTCCCTCATTTTAAACCCCACAAGGTACCCAAAACACCGAACCCCCCGGCTGCAGTAATCAAGAAAATTTATTGGCGAGCATTGCTACATTTAAAATACGATTCTTCTAAAATTTTCATTTTTGTACCCCGTTGGCACAACGACATTGTAGATTTGACTGATTTTGACGCTTTAGAATTAAGTTCTGGAAGTAATGACAGGTCGCGAATCTGCAATAAGCATTAAAAGCTGAAAAAGGAACAGTATAACGATTTAGAGATTTTTATTAAAAATTTAAAGACTGAAAATTTCACAATTTACCTCCACCTTGAGCCATAAGCTATATGTTGCCTAAAATAGCGAATAGGGTAGATCAAATCGTGGACAAATTTAGTGTTAAATAATGATCAATGTTGCAACAGTCGTGAGACTTAGACTTTCAAATTTTGAATCATCTTATTTCGCTATAAGTAGCCTGATTTGAAACTACTGCTTACTCACATTATAGTCAACTAATTTTCAACAATTTCCCTTGGAGCGGTACAGCACTGACACGCTGGATTCTCGCCCTTTTCTGAGCCACTCCCAGTATCTGATTGAGATATGCCAATTTTAGAGGAAAAGGGGAACCGAGTCGACCCGTAGATCCATGCGATGTCTAAACCCTATGATCACGAAAATCAACCGCATGCTACCTACTATTAAGAGTGCCTGACTAGCACCGTGTAGCAATCTGTGAAATTAGGGATGGCCAGAATGACCAACTGATTTGATCATGGTCAACCAAAAGGGCAGAGCTATCCCGAAACCGGTCTGCCAGCACTTAAATTCTACTGAAGTATCGTGTGAACACGCACTTATACGCCTCTTAGGCCTCAGGCTCGGAAATGTGGGAAGTCCTTTTGACCGCTTCACGTCATTTACATGGTTTTCATGTATCCTTCATTCGGTGTGTTGGAACCGCATCAGCATCCGAAATTAGCATCTCGGCAATAGCACGAAAATTTATCGGAAAACGGCACGCGAAGTTGAATGGGAAAAACCGAAAAAAAAAATCGGCTCAATTGTGCCCCTTGATTAGGAAAATTTGTGTGACTCGAATACCTTAATCAAAAGCGAAGATCCACCGTGGAGCAGATCCTTATCCGCTTCTCCTGCCTCAGCTGTTACTAAAACGCAAGCTTTAAGAGTCTCCCTTACTTCGGCGTTTTTCACCTATAGCAGTGAAAGTTACCCTTTCTATGAAATTCTTTCTATGTAAATTGTGCAGAAATTTCTTCATTACCTGCATCGACCAGTTAAATAAAATGCACTTAGTTGCATTCCATGGACATGTACATAGCATTGTGATAATAATTATTAGAAGTGGTGATTGATAACGTTTGGTTCAAAGTGAGTTATATGATTATTAAATAGGATTTAGGGCTTCAGGAGATTTGAGGGTTTGAAGGCGAAGTTAATATTATTATTTGAAATAAATATTTAAGATGCGTTAATTTTTAGCATTATGGGGTCAGGATTTAATATAGAACATGCGAGACACGATATAGAAAATAGTTAAAAATGTTACCTAAGAGGAAATGAGAAACGTCAATTAAATGATTTTCTTCACCAGTTCGACATAAGAAAACAAAAAAAAACAACGATGAATTTTGATTGCTCATATATCGGTATTTCGAGGCGGAACAAATGGCATACATAACAGAAGAAATAGAAGAAACTGATCACTTGTATGTCGTGGAACCATCGGATACCATATTCACTCTCGTTAAAAGCCTTCCAATTGTTGACAACTGCCCCTTTTAGTTGTGGGTCCTATCGTTTCCAGTGTTCCTTGAAACTCAATGTGTTGGATAGCGTTTTTCGTCCTGAGAATAATACTCCTTTGCGGTGAGCTTGAGATACGCCTCGTACCGAATAAAAAAAAGAAAGGAGCATTTTTTGGAATGGAGAGATATTAGCAATTCTAGGGCTTAGCGTCTTGTAGCGAATTCTTCACTAACCAGATTTTTATGATCACTTTTGCTAAGAACTGACCTTAATAACTTTTTTCAAGCAATCAGCCCAAATCGAGGATCGACCTGCAGAATACATTGCCTCCAGAAATATTACCCAATCCTGACAATGACCTTCAGTAGTCATATCGTATATCGTGTGCTCTTATTTTTTCGCAGTCTTCCTTTTGGCCCTGCATTTTGAGCCTCATCTTTTACGGTACAATACCGTCTAATTGAAGATTCTCGTCTTTCTCATCGTTCATACGCTCCAGAATAAATGCCCATTGAAACTTACGAAGTTTGATTAGAATGGATACAGCTGGATTCATCTAATTCCTTACGTATCGCTCAAAGATGTTAACAGTATTTCCAGATACTTTTGTCATTGATTAAATTTAACGGCTAAACAGAAACGTAAATATGAGAATAGTTCTGCACATAAGGAATTTGCGATTGTGGTGCACCCTTTTTGATTCCATATAAATGATTAGATAAAGACCTTATTGAGATTTTCCTGTTCACACCTTAGTGGAGTATAGAACATCCACACAGTCAGACTGTGCTCCATTTTCACTATTGCCACACTTAACGCTGTGCAAGTGATAAGCTCACAGCACCGAGACAAATACAAGACGAACACAGCCACCTATAACGACTCCTCAACTATCGCGTCGTCATATTTTGGCGTAATAACGCAGATTTTCCTGTTTGGATCGTAATTTTTGTTTAAGACTCGTTGACCCTTAATCCAAATTCCTCTGTTGTAGACTCTAGATCTTGAAAATGTTGGAACTTTCGGCAAATCTGACATAGTCTGCCCCAGATAGATTTCTAGTTTACAATAAGATGTTTAAGAGAAATGAACAATGAACACCCCTCCACACCCTTCACTTCACTTCTTTTTCACTTGTAAGAACTTACTGTTACTGTTAGTCCCTTCCTATTCGAGTTCGAAACCATGAGGGTTTTTCCCAAAAGGGCCGAAGTCTTAATATACAAGGTGCGGCAGCATAACTTCCTTTTTTCAAAACTCAATAAAAACTATTTTATGCATCGGAAAATATTTATTTATTTTTTATAATGTAGGTACATGTCTAAAGTTTTTATTTACATTGTTTTGAAGATCAAATCTGTTAGGTGACATCCCCCATTCTCCATACATTGCTTAAACCGATTTCTGGCGTTTGTTATGACTCTTGTTAGCATAGCAGGTGTTATGTTGGCAATTTCTTCTTGGATGTTGGTCTTCAAATCTTGTAGGGTTCTTGGACGGTTCACATAAACACGGGATTTCAAAAAACCCCATAGAAAAAAATCACAAGGGGACAGATCGGGAGAGCGTGCCGGCCATTCCAAATCGCCTTTAATTGAGATAAAGCGCTCTGGAAAGTGTTCCCTCAAAACAGCCAGCGATGCTCTTAAAGTGTGTGCTGTTGCACCGTCTTGTTGGAACCAAGTGTCCCCCAAATCCAAATTTTCTAGCCGTGGGAAAAAAAATTGTGTAGCATGTTTACATACCGGTCCGAATTCACTGTCACTGTAACCTCATTTTACTGAAAAAACCAGGGACCAATCATTCCAGCTGAGGAAATTGCACACCACACTGTGACTTTGGGTGAATGCAAAGGCTTTTGATGCAATTCTCGAGGGTTGGTGTCAGCCCAGTAGCGCATGTTTTGTTTGTTAACCGACCCACATAAATGAAAATGGGTTTCATCGCTAAAAAAAACAATAGCACCCTCGGGAACGACATCAAGAAGAAGCTCACACGCGTTCATCCGAGAATTGAAGTCACGTTCTGAAAGTTCCTGCACTATCGCCATCTTATAGGGATGAAAATGAAGATCATCACGAAGAATTCTTCTCACAGAACGATCGGATAGTCCAAGGGCAGATGCGTGTTTGCGCGCAGAACGCCGTGGCGATCGCAACATTGACGCTCTCACTGCTTCAATGTTCTCAGGTGATCTAACGGGCCGAGGGACTCCAGTTCTTCCTTTTGTCGCACTTGCAGTTTGTCTGAATGTAGTGACCCATGCAACAATTGATTTGCGATCTGGGACAGGAGCCAACGGGGCTAAATTAAAGCGATTCCGAAATGCAGCCTGTGTTGCAATAACCCATTCGCTTGAAAAGTAAACCTCAACGGCAAAGGCACGCTCCTCACTATTCCAACGCATGATGGCGACTGAACCGTGTCGGGACAAAACTTTACAGTATCCCCTCTCGAACGAGACCACTAGCGCTCCGCTATGACATCAACTAACTGAGTGGCGCGCATTTTAACAAAGGAAGTTATGCTCCCGCACCCTGAATTTTGTTCCCATCTCTACCACTGGGGTTTCATATTCGGGAATATTGTCATGCGCTCGCCGATCAATACACCACGACGTGGAAGCTAGAGTACCCCTTAGGGTACTTCTAGTTTCTATTTCCGTTCCGCCTTTTACGAAATACAGAATAAGATCTACCAAATCCACGCCCTAAGATGGCATAAAGAAATTTTCCTGAAGAGCGAAAAACAATAATAAATTAGAGCCAGGTTCGACGTCTACGAAATCCCTCCCAGTAAAAAAACATTCCTTAAATAAAGGTGCTTTTAGAGGAAGTCCAACGGCACAATGAATTGGAAAGAAATAAGGTTCTTACTTGAGAAAAATCTTTCCACAAATTTCTGGATATCTTTCAGAAACTTTTGATTCATTATGCTAAACGAGGAGCACCTGGGATAAGATATGAGTTGATAGCAAGGCACTCTTTTGGTTAGCTTCCCCTAGAATCACTGAAAGTCGACTCAGATCATTACTATTATTACAGCTGCACAAAACAACAATATCGTATAATTCCGTCATTCTTCACGATCAAGCGCGATCTCATTAATTGAAGTCTAATCGAAGGAGGTTCATTGGAATCAGCTGGAACGCCTAACCTATACGCTTTTATCTGACTGACCTCTTAATAATGTTCACCCTAAACAGGTGACTGATAATAACTTGTAGAAAGATCACTGGGAATTTATCTACATCGATGTGTATATGAGTTTTGATATAAAATGCTTATCTCTCTGTAATAATCTTTCAAATTAAATTCTATTCTGTCAAGTGTCAACGAAAAGACATTTCTTATCTTTGCAAAATGAAAAATCATCCATCTCCATAGTATGATATGTGTGAATATCGTTATCAAGATGATTCAGTGGCATGGATACAAAGTCATTTATTTATTATTTTTCATGGAAATAATCGAGAGGGGACCACAAATTTGAAGTAACATAAAGCCAAGGAAGTGAATAGTGAAACAGATACAATTTATAATCTATACGTTGTTATTTAGTACCGTATGGGCTATTGAGCCTTCTGAACGATTTATTCATTGATAAATAAAAACACTGCTAGGGAAATCCAGGAATAATGTTGTAAAAAAAAAGATTACATTGGAAAAACCCCACGTGAACATTTTCAAGCACTGATGAAGTTGTAGATAAAACCACTTTCCCACCGCACACTTTGTTGCTAAACAATTTAAACTCTGCTTAAAATACCACCATAAATTACTTAATGGCTTCTATTATTCTATATTTTTTCGCTGTTGAGTGCAAAGACATTTATGAGGGTGATATAGAAGACCGCTTGTGGCTGCGCCTACCTTGGGAATAGATGAAAAGGCATTAGAGCATTGTTATCACTCCTCCACTTCATTAATTGGCTGGTGTGCTTTGTGGAAAATTTTAGTCTTTTTAAAGAGGGCAAGTGATGCAATTATTGTGCCATATACAATGTAGCTTGCATTTTGTAGCTTCATGGCTCTGAGTGAGCTATGCCTGCTCTGAAAGATATCCGCAGGATACGGAATAATTGGTGAATCATTCATGCAACTCTAAAACTTTTTTCAAATGGAACGACTTCCAAATCATTTTTCCAAACATGGTACGAATTGTAATTTTAAAAATTCAATTTCAATTATCCTATCATTCGTTGGACACTGAACAGGTATTATACCTTCAATGAATTGACGAAAACATATTTTCAGAAGAAAACATATATGAGTGGGCCATCAGAATTGCACTCGTGGGATGAATAAACAAAGCCAGGAGCAAAAATTACATTATACTCAGTAACACACATAAAACACCCCCACACAAAATTCATGTAGGGAGAAATGCTTTTCCTGTTTATCAATTTCAATTGTAAACATAAATCATAAATACATTGTACAATGTTGAATGGATCCAATATTAGAAGTTCAAACAAATCAATTGAAAGTTTCAAGAAAATTAAAAGATATCGGAGGGCTCGTTCGCGATTGTTCACGTGAAATTCAGCCAAACAAATAAATAAACAAAATTTTGCTCTGCATATTAAAAAGCTCAATAAAAAGATGAAGATGGAACAGGATGTGGCAATAATCTTATTTAGTAGCCAGGAAATATCTGAGCACTCCAACGTAAATCTAAATGCATCAAATAACACACTATATCTCTGCGTGATCAAACGAAAACAATAAAAATAGAAGACTATAACTTTGAGACCGTTGAAAATTTCTCCTATCTAGGGTTGAAAATCACAACCGATAACAGCTATGACAATGAAATCCGCGCACGGTTGTTGGCAACCAACGGAACCTATTTCCGCTTACAAAAACTGTATCACTCGAAACGTCTCACCATAGGGTCAAAGATCTTACTGTACAAGATAATAATCTTAGTAGTCCTTATGGATTCCTCGGAAACCCGAGGCTCTTAGCAGAAAAAATTGCGAACTCTTGGTCGCGTGCGGGAGAAGAATTTTTGGCGATTCCGTAACCTACATAATGACGAAATCAATGAGCGATACCATGACCGTCTGATTGTGGATAAAATCTGGCTCAACAGGTTACGGTGGGCGGGTCACTTAATCCGTATGGATGAGGATGATCCCACCCGAAAAGTCTATAAGGGCAATATCTATGATAGGAAAAGCGTGACTGGAGTTTATATTCAGTAAAAATATACTCGCCTCTTTTTCCAAATCGAGAGCCATTTGGCCACTGTCCATGACCCTGTGAGAGAGCAAGCAGATGCCATCATCCTAGTTGAGATGTTTGAGGAAAGATGTCATCGTTCATTGAATTTCTGCATGACCTTCCGACAAGGGAGCATGAAGAATATCACCGATAATAAGAAGAAATAATATCCCCGATATGATGCAACCCTGCGGATCCCACTTAGGGCCTCAAAATCGTCCAAAATTTTACCCTGGTACAGCATGTGACATTTTACGCCATCATATATCTCTCCGCTAATAGCTATTAGTTTCTCCGGCCTACCTCTCCTGCGTAGAGCACTTTAGATACACCTACTGATCACGCTACCGAAAGTCTTCTCGAAACCTTTGAAGAGCAAGTGCAGCGAAGGTAGAGTTGAGATCTATTCCACTATTCCAAAATAGTTCGTAGGGTGTTGATGTGGTCAATGCAAGAAGATCTGAAGCGGGAACCAGCCTGTTGTCTGTCTATCAAGCTTCCGAGGCGTTCCTTAATGCGTACCAAGATTATTTAAGCTATTATCTTTGCACCCATAGGGAATACGCAATTGCTACACTCAAACGGGAGGCCCTTCTTTGGAACCCAATCTATGCAAAAGGTCTAGGATTCCCAAGATCCCCGTACGAGTAGAAACAGAGGTGAAGTGATAAATAACTCTCCGGAAGATCGTCAAGCTTAGCGACTTCACTACGTTTGAGTGCAGTGATGGCCGAAATGAATTCTTTTCTACTTAGAGGAGCTGTCATCAGCATAGTCGACTCGTTTGACGACAGATGTCATCGTCTGTTGAATTCCCTCACGTCCTTCCAACAAGGCAGCATCAATAACGTTACCAGTAAAAGCAACAAGTAATATCGGTGACAGGATGCAATCCAGCGTTGGACTTCAAAATCCTCTGAAATTTTGTCTCGGTACAGCACGTGACATTTTCCGTTATCATATGTCACTCTGACAATGGTGATTAATTTGTCCGGAATGCTCGTCCACATATAGCTCTCCAAATACGCTCCTTGTTCACGCTATCAAAAGCTTTCTCGAAATCGATGAAGAACAGTTGTATCGAAGATCTAAATGCCACGCACTATTACAGAATGATCCGTAGGATGTTGAGGTGGTCAATTCAGGCGGATCCGGAATGGAAATCTTTCCTGGATGGGAAGTCGATCATTGACGTTCTTCACAGGACCATCGAAAGATTGGCGAGCACATGCAAGCTCTTTGGTGATGCGGTATACACTTCTGAAATCAGCTGCAGCATCTTCTGCTTCCCTCACTAGTGCAATAACAACTTGTCACGACGTCCACTGCGCTGAACTTCTCGCCTACTTTCACTCGCAGGGGTCAACAAAGCCTTTAAACCTTTCGGTTCATCGACCCGCTTCCACGACTCCGCAATCAGCCAGATCTTATGACGCACCTTCGGCACGGGACCGACGACCTGCGAAGCACTCGAGAAAAGATCATTTTTAATGGCCGCCTAATGCTCATCGATATTCTCAGGTGTCTTATCCAGTATATCCACAGTCCGATCAGCAATATAGCTATTCCACTGTCGAGCGATGGATGGGTCACACAAGCGGTCGATATTGAACTTAGAGGGCCGCAGCTCCCCAACGCTACGAAAAGTGGCGGACGCAAGAGGCAAGCGAACATAAATGACCATCAGATGGTGATCCCTTTCGGAGCCGATGTTAGCGCCTCCCTTGTTACGTACATCCAGGATACAGCTGCTAAGTCTGACGCTGATCGCGAAAGGGTCGATTTTAATCGCTTATACGGTGTCGGTTAGTTGAAACCCAATTTACCTTATGGCACGCTTTATGCTCGAACAATGTGCTACCAATGACGAGGCAGTGCAATTTGCAAAACTCCGCAAACATACTACGGTCGCCAAGACCGTGTTTCCCCATTACACGTCAGAGCCCACCTTGCCATTCAGATCACGATCCCAATGTCACCTTTAAGAATCTTCCCCTAAACTGTGTGTAAATGCTCGTAGAGAGCATTCTTCTCCACTACATCGGAAGTCTCCGTTGAGTGTAAAATTATACAATTATGATGCTCCTTAACTTGGACCGGAAGCTTGTAGTTTGAAGTTTGTCAGAAAGCAGCTCCCAGGCCAAAAGAGCGCGCTTTGCGGTAGCCGTCAGAAACGCGCCTGCTATCACTTGGCTTTCTAGAGTACAAGAGCACATTGCCGCAAGAAGGATAAGTATACTCCTCAGAGTCCCATTACCTTATTTCGCTTTGACCCATAATGTCCAGTTTATATAGCTGAAATTCCCGCTCACGTTGGAGCGAGGAGCGTGCACACATTCCGGAAACCAATCATATTCCGTTCTCGATAGCTGGAGTTTGTAGCGTTTCGGTAGCAATAAAAGTTCAAAATTTGCAGGTTACTAACCTATAAATTTCTATCCCTTTTAGCCGCTTCTTCCGACAAGCATTGAAGACTTTGAGTGTTTTCTTAAGCCCCAAATCACTTAGCATGGTCCTATGGGGAAGCGTTTTTGTAAACTGAAATATGTGCTGTTGACTACCAGCAACCGTCCACAGAATTTGTCATCAGAGTATGATTTTCGAGTAAAAACAGTTTGTACATCTCTGTTATTTTTATCTTCAGGATAATATCGTCACTGTTCAGCATCTGTGGCGCTATCCGGCCTAGTAAGTTGGCGAAAATATCTTACACCTGGAACTCAACAACGTGACACCCCTATAATTGTCGCCCTGATGCGGCTGTTAACTCTATTTTTAAGGCTCACAGACCTATTGATTTCACAGGCTTCCTTTTTGAGAGAGGCAGAAGGTTTATTTTAGTCAGAGTCAGCATCAATGAAGGCAAGACAAAGTATATGGTGGCAACGTCAGCACCGAAAACCTGGTTGGTTGGTTCCGCAAACCGCACTGGTCAAACTGGAAGAATAAAGATAGGAGAATACCGTTGATAATTTCTCCTATCTAGGGGTCGAAAATCACAACCGATAACAGCTACGATGATGAAATCCGCACACGGTTGTTGTCAGGCAACAGAGCCTATTTCTCACCATAGGATCAAAGCTCGTACTGTACAAGACAATGATTTTGGCAGTCCTCATGTAATTGCGATTCCGTAACCTACATAACGACGAAATCTATGAGCGATACCATGACCGTCAGGTTGTGAATAAAATCCGGCTTAATAGGTTACGGTGGGCCGGTCACTTAATCCGTATGGATGAAGATGATCCCACCCGGAAAGTCTATGAGGTCAATATCTATGGTAGAAAAAGAAGACGAGGCAGACCCTGCCTGAGATAGAACGATGGCGTAGGCGCGAAACAGCTTTTAGGGATATCGAATTGGTGGACCTCGGCGCAAAAACGGTAAGTCTGGAGTTCCTTATTAAGGCAGGCCTAGACCGGATACCGGTTGTTGCGCCGTTGATGCTTCGAAAAACATTCGGTTGTCGTCCAATATGTAACCACGTTAACAGTTGTTGGTCGCTGCATTAGCTATTATTTATCCGAATATCTAAAGTCTCATGTGTATATATATATGCTGCACAGTTGATTTCAAATATTCAACATACGAAGTTCCGAAAAATGTATAACACTCATTTGATATATATAAGGCACGTCTGGACAACCCTGTATTTACAAACTTATGGTAAATGCCTTCGTTCCTCTCAAGTTAGAATATTGGCCTAAATCGTAGGTACTTACGTTTGAGCGTTTAGATATTTCTTAGTCCTGTGAGATCACCCTTGGTATGGCATTGATTATAAGAACTAACTAAATTCACCTCGTCACCAGTAATGCTATGTATGTTGAAACTTAACGAGACTACTCGTTCCGAAAATAGTGAGCGAAAACCCTATAAAATTGTCGAAATCAAAGGATTTTTTAGTATTTGATGATCCATACAGCATTCAGGAGAATGCTAAACCCTAAAAATTAAAGCTATCAGGCTCCCCGCTCTTTCGATTATTGATTGCCAGGATCATAGCTACCAAAAATGAGCCGCTAAATCAGTAACCTATTCTTGCACAAAAAACATATGTAAAGAATAATAATCAGTGGATCGAAAACCTTTTGAAAAATCCTTTATGCCTAATTGCCTTATTGTTGAATACACCTTGCTTTGAGGTTTCAGTCAATATAAGCCTTTATCACTTTATCTGACCCCGGAAACTATGACTGCAACAATAATTGCATTCCACAATATTCACCAACAATTATTCATTTGTCACCATGAAAACATGAATAAAAGGCCATCTGGCTTCATGTCAAAGTCACAATATTCATAATTAATTACTTAAAAGACATTAAACAAAGAAATCAACCGACATAATATAATTTCCCTGAAGGAAATGCAAGAAAAAGTCAGTCAAAATATTTATTTTGTTCCTCATGGACTTTCGAACTTGTTTACTTCGATTTTTTGCTTGGTATTCACACAATATGCATGCGAGTATGTGCCTCCATTCAATGAGAATGAGCATTGCATTTTTTAGTTATTATTGAATTATCGGGAATTATTTTACCTTTACTTATTCGCAGGTCACACACATGGTTAATGTTATTTAGCTCAGTTTACATTTGACCATATTTCATACAATATCTAACTTCAAGTGAGCTCGTTAGTATCTAATCCATAGAAATCAAAATACGACCATTGGAAAAAAGAAAATGTTCGCTCATCCATGGCAATGCTGACTTACATGGTTCAAGATAAAATATTATAGCTTTGAGCCAAAAGATTGATTTCTCACTAGGCCTTTTCGAGTTTTCTTTAAATTTAGATTCTTTTCCAAACTGAACCATCATCGAATTACCGTTTTCATGTCGTGTACCTTTTACGAGCGGAAACTATACATATCTCCGATACATAGTATAGCGTAGACTTGCATAATTCATGACGGCAAATAAGGTTTTACTGAAGTGCGTTTGCAATTCCGTACTAAAGTACTAAAATACGAGTATTTGTGATATTTGATATTGTAGCTTAAAATAGAATCATAGTATCAGTACCGCCTTAAACCTATTTCTTAAGAGCTACCTAGACAAATTGGGTGATATCTTATTACAAATGCAGACTGTATGCTGGACGTCAGTCGATTCAAGTGAAGCTAATAGTCCCGGGAGACGACACTAATGACCGAACTGTTACGATCTCAAAAAAAATTGCTTTAAGATACTTCAAAGCCTAGGTTCAATATGGATTGTAAAGTGCCACTGCCGAGTGGTGAAATCACTTAATTTCGGAAATGCCAGCGCTACTATAGTCACTTGCCAGTTGACTGTCAAATAGCCTCACCCTGTGCGGCGTTCGGTAAGGCATAGATTTCTCCTTTGCAAGGTTCACATCGCCTAGAAGGGGATATTTTTCTATTCTTTCAGTTTACTATCTTATTATGCTCAAACTGAACAGAGAGCGATTCGAATACTATGCATGCTTTATGGCTGACTGCCGAATATAACCCCACAGGTATGGCTCAAGGGATTTTAATGGACGGAGGTGGAAATCTTAAAAAGACAGCAGCAGTGTGTGGAACTCATGACCACTAAAACCACCCTCACTTTTTTAACCATTCCCATGAAGCCGCCGAGAAGTATTATAATACTTCACGGAGAAGTCTCACTATTTTACACGAGCGCGTTTAGATGACGCGTCTGACATCCTTTTCGGATACTTCCTACTTCATGCAATTTGTTTTGGATCGTATCTATTTGTGCGTTTACTGCAATTCAATGTGCCTCTGGCATTAGCATCTTCTCTATGACGTTGCGGGACCTGATGTCCTCCATAAACCTCGGAAAATGTAACAGTTCTGGATCCTCGAGAAATGCGATGCATTCGGGGTAGTCAGGAGACTCGACCAATCCAAAGCGATGCAAGTACTTTCCATAATCACAATATACCTTAAGGAACCGTTGCAGGCGTCTTCTATACAGTTCTTTTCTAGTAGTTCTCCTGAAGTCCGGAGTTACCGTGGGCAGATTCGCTGGAGGATCCAATGAGATTCATATTTCTGTAGTAACACAAACTGGATTCAGACGCATCCCTTGCAACTGAACTTGGAATCAGTTGTCACCCCCCAAGATTTTAAGGTGACCTTTTGGTCGCCAACAACAGAAAACAAAGCTGTTTGCACTGCGATTGATAATTAGTGCTGCCTCCGTTTTTTGTCTATCAGGTCCAGTTTAATCATTCACAACCATGATTTGATGACATAAATGATTTCACCTCCATATATTTCCACGCCTTCAGGGTGTTTCGCAGGGATCCTGAGAAACACTCGCTGTCAGAATGTACTGTTTTGGTGCTTCAACCATCTTGTACCAGACAAGTCTCTCCGAGAGATAATTAATCAATTAATCGAGTCAAGTACAGTGTCTCCACTGTGTAGTACTTACCAGTGACCAACACCTCCCGAAACAGACCCACGGCTGTTGCTATTGCAACGGGTTCGCGTACTGCCATTCCGATAGACCACTCGCAAGCTCGATGAACGAAAGCAGCCTGTTGTATGCTCTCTAATATCCTCCTATAAATATATAAAAGACAGATAGAGTGATATCAAGAGAGCATGCCAGGTAGTCTTCTGTAACAAAACTTCTGCCTCTTCTACTGCGCGAAAAACACTCCTTCCTTCCACCATGCACAATTCAAATCTGCTTATGGGTCATTCGGATCTGGCTTTAACAGCCAACTTCATAGCTTTGTTCGTAATATCATACTGTACTGGAGCCTTCGCATCTCCAATACGCCCGCAGATCGCCTACAGTTCCTCCTCAGTAAGATCAGACACCGATAAAACATTCTGTTGGACCGTTGGGTGAGATCCGCTCTCTTCTTGCTGCGGAAAAGGGGTGTAATTATTTTCAACATAAGCCGCGGGCATATCACTGGAGGTGATTTATGTCGACGACCAGTTCGTATTGGCGTTGACGCCCAACTACCTATAGCAATCGCATTTACTTCCCCGTATAATTTTCTCCGGAGATGTTCCTTCTCTAGTTCCCGATGTTTCCTTCTCTAGTTTCCGATGTTCCCCTTTTGCCTTTTAGTCAAATCTTCTTGCTCGTTTAAACGATGATCTCAATATCTGGATTTCGTTTGTGTTTTGTTACAAAATAAACGCCGTGAAGGCATTGTAGCGTCACATGCCTGACTTATACGGTGACACAACTGACGTTTTTTTTCCATTGCCGTTCGCTTCGGGTCGCAACTTTCTTCTAAGGGCACAAAAATATTTCCTCCTCGAAAGTACCGGCAAAACATCCATCCAGACTTTTGTCTACAAGGGTGCACTCGGTAGTCGCCTTCTTCGTTTCCAGTGTGAAAAAAGATGACCTGGTGTTCACTGCAGGGGTAGTGTGCACTCACCCGCAAGACCATCGCTTTCACTGACGAGGTTATCAGATGGTTTGACAGAGCGAACCTAAATCTCCAACCTTCAATACCACGCCGACTAATATCTTCACATATTTTGCTATTATAGCACTAGGCGGAGTGTAACTATTGTAAATATGGATGCCGTTGATGTTTGCCCTAATGAAACAGGATACCCAGAATGCCATTATTGCGTGTTTGGCTTATCTTCTATGCCCATATCGCGGCGGTTCTAAACGTATTGTTCACCCATAATATGATTGATATGGTTCACAGATTACCGCCTTGTCTACTTTTGAGTCTTGAACAGATTGTGGACACCTGACACGTGCCAGTCGTACACGCCCTCATTTCTTGTGCATAACATGCATCGTGGATCCCCAGTATCGTGGATAGGGCTATACCAGACAAACTATAAATACGAATTTCCTGGGTCAGAAAGCCCAGCCTAGGGCAAATTCCTTCCTAAATTTGGATTGCTAACACAACCTTTAATTTAATTTTAGGAATCCTCATCAGATACTACAGGCTCTACTTTAAGAAAGCGAAGAAGAATGGTGATGTTCGCCCAATGAACACCAAACAGTTAGCAGGAATTCCAGGAAAGGTTTGTCCTACGATATCAGCTTCTCGCTGAGAAAAACCATGACATAACGTAGCTAATAACGACGAGATGATTTGCTGTCTTCCCAATCTGAAAATATTAATATTTCCCGGAATACGTATTCCGGCAGCCATTTGCTGCCTTCTTCCGCGGAATAATCCCAAAAATATCCTTAATTTGATATATAGTTTCGCCTTTCTTTTACCCTGCGGAGTACTATCGTGCTGTTCCATCCATTCTTCTAGCATTCGTAGGGCTTCTTTCACCGGTATGCTCGAAAAAAGTGCCTTTAAATCGTATGAGACCAAGATTTATCATCCTCTATACGGCACGCCTTCAATCTCTTCACGACTTCTGCTGAGTTTCTGACTGTTGTGGTGTTGTAAACAGTACCAATGTATATCAAAGTAGCCGCGACATGCATGTCAGAAAATTATTTTACTTTTCGAAATAAACTTTATTAGACGACCAAAGGGACAGCGATGGGTAACCCCTTATCCCCACTATTAAGTGAGACTTTTCATGGCGGGCCTAGAAAAGAAAATGGAACTACAGATAACCAAACCTAGAGTTTAATTACGCTATGTGGATGACGCTCTGGCCATTGTAAAAAAGCGGGAATAAGCAAGATATACTGGATCAAATCAACAAGTGGCATTCCCTTCCTCGACATCAAAGTACTAAAAAATTCGATGTATATATAGGAAGCCATCGAGTGCATAATGTGCCATTGTCAGGACGTCTTACCACTCACACCAGCATAAAATGGCCGCCTGCCGATCGATTTTTGTCTATACCACTTAATAAAGAAAGGTTTGAAAAGGAAAAGGCCTACATTGCGGATACAGTTAAAGAGAATTGATTTCGGCCAACTCTAATCCAGAGCTCAATTAGGAAGGTGCAAGGTACGAAGGAACGAAATCGCCTAACAACTTTCTTCGAACGAGAGAGGATGAAGAGCTTTCCGACGAATCTTGGCCAAAAAAGGCGTCGAAGCAGTAGGATCAAGCAGGATTCACACGCTCAAAACACAATAGACAATGGAAAAGACCCAAAGGAAGAAGAGGGAAAAAAGCGGTAGCTACAAAATGTCTGGTAAAGATAGCCCTTATACATACGTAGGGCAAACCAAACGGCTAGTCAACACTCGGGCCAAGGAACATTTAAAAGAAGGTAAGCTGCAGTCACCCAGCATATTGTAGAACATGAACATAAAATGCAGAGGGTAACCGTGCAGAATGAGGTCAAGCGCAACACATTGGACCCTTACCAGAGTTTCTTCATTGGAAAAAAGCCTCAGGAGCACCAGTTGAATACAGATTTCAGGTAATCTGTCTTCACCACAAAGGGGATATGTTACCCCTCCGAATTGTATGAAAGTGTACGAAACTCCCACCAGTGACTAAACTAAAGCACGAAAGATAATTTCATTATGGTGGATTAAGCTCTGGAACCCAAGTAATTGGAAAGTATTATACTTTTCGTGCTAATTCGTGCATTAGCCCAGAGTGGACTTGGGGCCAACGTAACTTTCAGAAATTATAGCCCGAAATTTCAATGATTTTCGGGCCTAACCTGAACACCACTAGGATTCTCCATTTCATTCCTCCGATTCAGGTTGATCTAATAGTTAGTGATAATTTGCTGGATTACTTCATCTCATATGAGAAAATAATCTCCACATTTAAGCAAGTGAACAGTAATAGATCATTCAAAATGGGAGATATTCCTAACGCGAGACCCTGTTAAAGATGTGATAGTGGAGGAAAGTTTGGGTATTTCCAATCTTAAATAGAGCGAAGAGTTTTTCCAGTCCTAAAAGCCACCGCCAAATCAGTTTACTAAATCACAAAGGTTGAGGATGCTGGGAATCCTGAGTCGCACAAAGTTAGCGAAGGACCGGACCACTTGGGAAGCAACTTACTTCCTATTTCGTAGTCCACGGACTCGGCTTTTTGAGTTAAACCAAAGTTTTTAAATAAGAACAAAAAAGCTAACTGACGGTTTCGTCCAGGGCAGAGGTCGTTACTTTCGGTCACGCTGCTCCCAGAGCAGAGGTGAAACAGCGTCTGATGAATTGCCTCTGCCCTGGCCGAAACCGTCAGCTAGCTTTTTCGTTCTTTTCAGAAAAGTGTTTCACGTTTTAATATTGAAGCCTTAAAAAGACATATCAGGAGGAAGCAGTTCAATGCATAATTTGGATCTCTTGAGTGCTGCATTTCCTATCAGAATTATTAAGACCATTTTCTACCCTTATCTGATAAAATCTGTACTCACCTAGGAATGTCCAATCTAATTTAATTTGAGTGCTAGCCAGATGGGGGGATGGGACTTAACCCGACAACTAACTCTAACTATGATTATTAACACATGTGACTAATGAGATAGCGTATACTGCTGCTGTAGCGAAACTCGACGCAGTTCTCATAGGACTAATTCAGAATCATATTGAGCGAACAACTTCAAACGATGAGACCCCTTGGGTTTCTCAGCAGTTCTATCCAAATGACGCGCATTTTCAGAAAAATCTCAAGACAAACTTCCCCAAGTGTTCGTGTATCTAAATAGGAATAATGTAGCTTTTGATGTTTCTGATGATCAGGACGAATACTCCTTGAACCTTACCGAGAGAACTCCTGAGTTGAGCTGGTAATATTTCAGAGAGAGGGAAACCAAAATCAGAAGCCCATTAGTGGTGGTCACAGTGGCCATTAAATTATTTTTACTTTTAATTTAAGATTGTTTTTACCCTTGTTAACTGTAATTTTCATATTTGAATAAAATGATTTTTGAAAACCAAAACCACAGCAACCAGTTATTATATTATTATTTTTAATTCAAGCGTGAAATCCATTTTAACTCCTTGATGAAATAAGAGCAGTTTTGTACAAGTAGTTTGGAAGTGTTAAGCCAAAATTTTCTTGTTCGGGGTCTCACTCACACCAAGGATATTTTCAAAAATCTAAGCTTCTATTAGAGTTTTTTTCGGAAATGCAATTTTTGCACTTAACCCACTATTCACGAGTAACCCAGTTATAGCTGGTTACTTTCTCAATATTTGAGGAGATAGGATCCATACTGACGTTATTACTTAACGAAAAACTAAAGCTTCATCATCAAATTCAGTCAGTCTGACGTCAGTTTTCAACTTACAATGATTTAATCAGACACGGCCATTTTCAAACTCTAAATTATGTTTGCTACGAAAAAAAGAAGAAATCAACTTGCGATCAAAGAACCATAGGAACAAAGAAACCAAAATATAAAACTGTACCAGCATAAAAAACATGGATGACCTACACCTGTGTATCCACCCCTCTAGACAAACACCAAGTACAAGCACAAAATAAATAAAATCGGCGTGAAACAAATCGTTAATAGCATTACATTGAAGGTTTTATCTAATTTGAGAAACCATTTGTGGCGCTTTTACTGCTAATTTTAATAGACCAGTCTTCAAGTAGTACTTGCCAAGCATTGAAACTTCACGCAACAAATATGGTGCAATTTCCATCAAACACAAACATGTACATATATTTATTCAGACTTCTTTTCATAGTCTTCAATGTAGCATCGATCAAGCCATTGCTGTGAGGAAAATTTAATTTTCCACTAATTTTCGGAACAAATAGGGGAATATTCAGCACGCTCTTCGAGGAAATCCAGTGCAGAAAAAATAAACCATGAATTTCAGATAAAAGTAGCATTGAATTTGATGTGAACATGTGTTTTTGAATTAATAACAAACGATATGCACTTGAATTCGATTTATTAAATTTAATTGGTTTAGAAATTATTAGCCCGTTAGTATAACAATAGTAAGGACACAGAGATAAAAAGTTAACTCAGCAAAATGATCTATAATTATTACGATAGGCTTCTTACACCTGAACACCGAACCTATACTTAAAGTTATAATCTGAAAGTTGTTTCGGAAGAGATATACCAAAATTATCTTCTTCCTTATTTAACAGAGGTCAGAAATAGATAATATGTAATATATGAAATTAGGGGATGGCTCAAATGAGCGTAATTACTTTTTATTTAGTTCGCTTTTACTCATTTCATTAAAATGTTCCAATAATTGGGTACTTCGATGTTTACACATTATTTCTTAAAAAAAAAATTGAACCAAATACAAACGATATTTTGTGCCAACTTTTCTTGTTTCTAGACTATTTAACAATCACTAATATCTGCAAAATCCACCCAGAATCCCCTCTGACAATCAGGTGAGAGTTAACACTGAAGCCATCCACAACACAGCCCTCCCCGACACCTATAAGAGGGAAATGGATGCCGCAATAACCGCAGTCAACAGAAGTCCTGGAGATGAAGCATCAATAAATGATCCTCACAAGCACCTGAAGAACGTTATCATAAATACGGCCACAAACATACTTGGCCCCAGCCGCAAAAGGAGTCGAAACGGCTGGTTTGACGATGAATGTAAACTAGCTACGGAACGGAAGAATGCCGCATACCGAGTAATGTTGTATTCTCAAAGAACGCGGGCACGCGCAGAGACTTATCACGAACTCCGTCGAGCGGAGAAGCGAGACGGAAAAAGGAAGCCTGGGAGAACCAACAAGTCTGTGAACTAAAAAAGTACAGGGAGTAACCGCACCAGCCGCGGAAGTTTTACCAACAAGTCAGCAGGATGGAAGCTTATACACCTCGATGCTCATCCTGCCGAGACAAAGAGGGAAGTCTGATTTCCGACAGAATGGAGCGATGGGTTGAGTACTTTGATGAACTACTGAACAGCCAGAACATTGGCGAGTTGGAGGTCCCGCCAACTGAAGACGACGGAGAAATACTGCCACCACCAAGTTTAGGAGAAACAGTCCGTGCAATTCATCGGCTAAAAAATCACAAGTCGCCAGGAGCCGATGGAATTACAGCCGAATTGGTTAAATATAGAGGCGACTAGTTACACCAAGTGGTTCATCAACTTGTGCTGAAGGTATGGGACAGCGAATCAATGCCTGACGATTGGCAACGAGGCATTATCTGTCTCATACATAAAAAGGAAGATATCACACAGTGCAACAATTATAGAGGTATCATGTTGGGGAGTATCATCAATAAGATATTCTCCGCTACCTTGCTAGGCCGGATAGCCCCATACGCCCAGAACATCATTGGCCCATACCAAAGAGGCTTCACTCCAGACAAATCAGCAACAGATCAGATTTTCTCTGTGCGGCAAGCGATGGAAAAACTGTTAGAATATGGACAACAGTTGCACCATCTATTCATCGACTTTAAAGCTGCCTATGTAGCATAGCCAGGGTAAAACTATACACGGCCACGAGAGAATTCGTTATCCCGACGAAACTTATAAGACTGACTAGGCTGACCCTGACCAATGTGCGAGGCCAGATAAAAACAGCAGGATCACTCTCAAGACCATTGGACATCAACAACGGTCTCCGACAAGGGGATGGACTATCATACGTCCTCTTTAACCTGGCCTTCGAGAAAGTGATCCGTGATGCTGAGGTAAATGCAAGAAGTACGATCCTCTTTAAGTCCACTCAACTACTGGCCTAAGTTGACGATATCGACATTATGGGAAGAACCAGCCGAGACATACAAACTGCCTTCATCCAGATCGAGCAGACGGCGCGAGATCTTGGGCTGCACATCAATGAAGGCAAGACAAAATATACGGTGGCACCGTCAGCACCGAAAACCAACCAATCAACATCATCGAAGCGCACTGGTCAAACAGGAAGAATAAAGATAGGAGAATACAACTTTGAGACCGTTGATAATTCCTCGTATCTAGGGTCGAAAATCACAACCGATAACAGCTGTGACGATGAAATCCACGCACGGTTGTTGTCAGGCAACAGAGCCTATTTCAGCTTACAAAAACTGTTCCGCTCGAAACGTCTCACCATAGGGTCAAAGCTCTTACTGTACAAGAAGACTTCGGTTTTTAGCAAGAAGAATTGCGAACTCTTGGCCGCGTTCGAGGGAAGAATCCTCCGATGAATTTTTGGCCGCCTACATAACGACGAAATCTATGAGCGATACCATGACCGTCCGGTTGTGGATAAAATCCGGCTCAATAGGTTACGGTGGGCGGGTCACTGAATCCGTATGGATGAGGATGATCCCACCCGGAAAGTCTATAAGGACAATATCTATGGTGGAAAAAGAAGACGAGGCAGACCCTGCCTAAGATGGAGCGATGGCGTAGGTCAGGACGCCAGACAGCTTTTAGGGATATCGAATTGGTGGACCTCGGCACAAAACCGGAATGTCTGGAGTTCCTTATTAAGGCAGGCTTAGACCGGATACCGGTTGTTACGCCGTTGATGATGATCATGAAAAATAGAACCAAATACGTCAGCAATATTGAAGAACTTTTTGACAAAAATTTGGTTTTCTGTGCCAACTTTGCTTGCTTGCTTGTTTCTAGACTATTTAATAATCACTAATATCTGCAAAAGATTGTAAGTTGTAATCACAATGTTCACAAGTCCTTTGCAAATGCGCTCGCCAGGTTCTTAACATTTCCAAGGGCGAAGGCTAATCTTCAAAATGTCTAGAAGAAGATACGGGCTTCTATGTCCAAAACCCAAATGCTACCTTGGAGTGGATGCATTTGCCCCACGACATCAGGGGTAAAAGGTAGTTTGAAGCACAATATCACCGCCTGCAAATGTATCTATTTGCAAGGCAGGTTACAGGCTCACTACATTCGATGTTACAATTATCTATACGGGATAGTATTCTGCTCGCACCACTTAACCAAGCAGGTCCTTTATGTCACTTGATGAGCAATTAATGTGTGTTTGCGGCGTTTACGAGTTTAAAACGCAACAACGTCTCCGTCGCTAATAGTGATTTTATCGATATTTCAAGAACAATTTGCCTCCTTCTTCAGTGTCAGGTGTGTATTAATAAGGGTTTACTTAAGCTCCAACTCTTGAGAAGAAAATCGACCTTGTCCGAATAACTGTCCCTGTCGTTCAACTTATTGCGACTGGTTTTTCCGGAAAACTATCCTGCCACTCAGCCATCCGATGTATATATAGCAGCAGGAATGTTTAGGTTTTTATGCCTCCCTTTCTCGACGGAAGCTAAGTATTTCTGCATTTTATAATAACATTTATTATATACCTTTTGGTTTAAGAAATTAGTGATTCATTTTGTGGCTCGAAACGCCATAAAACTGCCAGCGAAGACGAAATGTAGCTCATCGATAATGCCCCAGAGAATGGCATAGTACAGGAGTTATCCAAGCCTTGAAATTGCGAGGACTCCGATCTTCCGTGCGATAATAAGAGACTGGGAGCAGAAAATAGCGAAAGTAGAAGCAAATAGCAGAACTGATGAGTTTAATCAGCGAATTAAGGGATTCAAGAAAATCCCTATATAGCACGCATGAGGTTGAGCGAGACCTTCTACGTGCGGCCAACCACCTGTTCACAACAGTCTTCATTTGAGCTAAAAGCTCCAACACAAACAACATGTAACTCACGAGTGAAGTAATCATGGAACGAAACGACGGTATGTGTCCTGACAAAGCAACCTACTTATCCGCCGAACAAAAAAGAAAAGGTTAGTACTAAAATTGTGAGTACCCCTGCATAAGGCGAATCTATCCCTTCTGATTGTACCCAACCGCAATTAAAAAAATTGAAAATCGTAATCGTCGGATGTAAACTAAATGTTCCGTCATTTTTTTGAGAATTCTTAAAGAGAAAGACTTTAAAGCCCGTCAACCCTAAGGGCTCAGAGTCTTATTTTTAGAGGTCTCTATAAAACTATTGCCCAGCACTGTTCGATTGTACTCAGGCACGTTAAGCATGCAAAAAGCCATCTAAGAGCAAAGAGAGCAGTCAAGCGAGACATCCCACCGGGTATCCCGCATATAAAGACATAATTGCCACAGGAGGAAATTTCTTTTTAAAAAAAAGTGTAGCGACGAAGTTTGGCCATACTGGATGTTTCTTGAGTCCAAACCGCTAAAAGACCTCTTCCTAAAATTGTGGCCCTTCTTCTTCTAACGATTTCCGAAACTTGATTGAAGCTCTTCCTTCAGCTCACAATAATGAGCAGCGACAATTCGCTGCTTTCAAACACTGGCACCCAATACCGCATTTCACAAACTCATTTGAAGAGCTGACTTAATGTCAACTTCACCAGATATAACACTATTCGCAATGACTGCAACACGGTAAGTTCTCGTCGAAAACCTGCTCCCTTCTTCCGCTATAATGGCGATAATTAAAAGCACAGGTAATAGACAGATTTTGATAGCTTCCGTCAATCAAATGTAAATTCTAAACTGGGCCATGACTTGAAACTCTTGGCAAATCTGCAGCTAAAATCCAAATACCTCATCTTCGGTGGAGCGTTCAAGTCAAGGTGCACCTGCCAAGGCAATATGGCAGTTAACCAGAATGGAAAATCCCTGATTAAATCGACCCACGAACCTTATATACTAACCTACGTTGAGATGGTCTTATCAGATTCACCAAGGAGACTCGCTAGTCAATACATCGTTGGCTAGTTCCTGCTGTCATAATGATGATGAAACAAGACAAGCCTTCCAGTTGAAATCCTTCAAGATATTACCAGATGTGTCCGACCGTTTCGCAACTTAACTTAAACTGTCCTCAAAAATATAAACAATATAAACTGCGAAAGCGAGTAATGACAGCAATAAGATTTTTCGCCCACACTAACTAGGACAAATTTTAATCAGAACTGGCACCAAAGCTAATAGTTACCACCATTAACTTATAGGACTGTGAAATTGACGCAGCTATTATTTTGGCCGCGGATGTTATTAATACTAGTACACGCAAGAATACTAAGCTTGTCAAGAATGAAGATTTGCAATATAACTCACCTGTCCATGATATAATGTTACATTTGAAGTTCATACAGGTCTGCCGCAGAAATGGCGGTAGCGAAATTCCAAAACAAAGAATTCACCCACAAACTATCAGACGTTAAACCTGGGCCAAATATATTTCAAATTATTAATAGGTTGACGGGGAAGCAAATTCCGCAAGTGTATTCTAACGAAGAACAGGAAACCCAGCTGTAGTAATGCTGGAAAAGCCGAAGTCCTTGCAATATCCTTTGACTGGCAGCTCAGCGCACCTCTTCCTCGAAAGATCCTGGCTATAACTTTGATTGTTTTATCAACAGTCAAAGATTTCATTTCGGTAAATTCCTAAAGACTCATTACCTTCTTGTCCATGAATCCTTCAACCACAGGCTCGTAAATTTTTTTGAATTTATCAGAACTCACAGCTCTCAACAAAAATCTGGATGGTGAAAAATCAGCTGGCTCTGGCGAAAACCCCATTTGAAAATTTTCCACCGCTGCAACTAAGTTTTCCCTCTGGCTATTTTCCCTCCAATCGAAAAATAGCCAAAATAATTGCCATTTGAAAAAAAGGTAGTTTTCACAAACCAGAAAACTGTAGACTATTTCTCTCCTATCAAACTTGGGGAAAATTTTTGAGAGAGCACGAAAATTTGGATTGATCAGGCACTGTAACCACAAAAATGTTATTTGTAACCACCAATTTCGATTCCATTTTAAATATGGAACACATTACCCTCTTCGACTTAAATAAGGCTTTGGACACTGTACGGACAGACGGGCTCATCTATAAATTAATAGAAAACGAGTTTCGCATCCGAATGATTGGACTCGTCATAAGTTTCTTTGAAGATAGACACTTTTTTGTCAGTAAAACTTCCTTCCTGTACAACACAATACAACATCGGTATAGACCTGACCTAATTTGCCAATGAAACGCTTGCCTTTTCTTCGAAAATCAATTCCAACAAGGCAGTTGAAGCCATCGAGAAATATTTGATAGATCTCCGACAATACTACCACAGCTGGGGTATCAAAATTAAAGAGACCAAAACCCAAGTCTGCGCCTAGTCGGATTGGCTCGCAATCAGTAATACGCGCGGTAAATTGGGTAGCATCTACCATCTTTTTCGAAAGAAAGTAGGTCCTAACACCAAACCCAAACTGATTCTCTACACATTCCTCATATGACTAATATGCGTTACGAAGAACCTACGTGAGTTACATGTTTATTGAACTGGAAGACGCCAAAATGTAGGCGAAATGTAGTCGTCTTCCACTTGAATATTCCTCCTTTGATTAACTAAGAACAGTTTTATCTGGATTTTCCCGCAGCATCTCTATATCTATAAAACTCCTTTTCAGAGATCTTCCGGGATAACAGGAGAAAAAGGAGGATTATTATTATTATTAACTATGGGCACTCTTTAGAATTTGCCAACATGACTTATTCTTTATTGCTATTGCATAACAATTGAAACGCATGCACCGAAAAGTACTATGAATTATTGTGGTTCCCATAAACTCCTATGTAGGGCGTCAACCAAACCTGCGCAACATCACTGTCGGTACCCGGCAATGTGTTTTAACTCCCTCCACATTTTTAAAACTTGCACTCCTACACTGTTCGATATCAGTGTTCTAGGATGACCCGATGTTCGCTCATCTGAGATAGTGGGCTCCATTAAATGACATAACCCACCCAAGATCTTCATTAGTTAATGATCACTGGGGACTAATTTCTACTGATCTTAACTACTTTGGAGTTATATTTCCTGAATCAAAATTGCACATTTTCAATTTGACCCCTGACGTTCTCTATGTTTCGCCCCGTTTTATCACCACCTCATTATCGTGATATTTTCGCGTTTAAATTCTAAAGCAATTTAGGTTACTCCTTCCACCGGATTTACACGTCCTATCAAAACGCACTAATCCTATCCTCCAACTAACATTAGAAGTTTTAAAAATAATAAGTTTAATATGACCATATTCTGAAAAAAATATTTTTACCATTTCAACTGGTAGAAGGACTGCTGTCTCCTAACCAGCCACATATTGTCAATCTCCTACTCATCTCACATACAGTTTCACCTATACACAGCTGATCTCTCTAATTCGTAACCATCAGCGTGACCACCGAATTTCTGTGCTGTTCAGCTAGTTGCCCATAATGGTGGCAATGGCAAAGCAGTAAAATTCAGCAAAGTTCATATTTATTATGGTGAGCTGATGACTGATTGGTTTAGGAGATTATCAACTGGAAAAAATTTCTCTAATTTTAAATATTAATAGTCCAAATATTAATTTCTTCATGATTGATTAATATTCAAAAATTTTCGGTTAAGGGATTCCAAAAACATGCTATGCAATAAGAAGTGATTTCCAGGAGGAAAAATGAAAAACCTCTGTTAGCGACCAGGCTGCCTACGAATAATTTATCATCTCAAATGCGCAAGATTTCTACAGAAAAATAAAAATCTTTGAAGATTTGAAGGGATCTTACTTCAAGAAACTAAATTTTGTCTGAACTCAAATATGTATTCACACATGGAATTCAAGGCCGAAAACATTATTTTCTTTACACCCTAGAAGGATATTTATTTATAATCCGTTGGATAGAAGCTGATTTGAAGCGATCATCCTGCTTATCATTATCCTGCAAGGACAAAGACAGGAAAATAGCTATAAATTATATTTATATTTGTTCCAGAACGCCAGTCCTCGAATAACCAAGTCGGAATACCGGAAGCCCGCGCTTCGGGTATAAAGGTTTTGTGTTCATCTTATGTAAGAAATTTCAGCGCACATTTTTCTATCCGTATATAGCTACAAATCCGACATACTCCTTCATATTTTTCCAAACTACGAGACATACGTCCATATTACAGCCGTAGATATTACGCTCACCCTAAACAAACAAACTGCCTATTTTCGAATACTGTACACATATATGCACGTATATAATAGGATCGTACCCATATTTCCGATTTACTTCTTATATCTATCTGAATTAGGCTCTACCCGCAAAGTTCATTAGCACGCATATACTATATACCTACATACACACATGTCTGGTTGGAGTAATTGATATTCATATACAAATGACTAAAAACTAAAACAAAATAATTCTTTCCGCCCCCATCCATAAGAACTCATTTCGTTGTGGTATTGACGAATTGACATGTGATGATGACGCCATGCAGGTTGTAGAGCGCACGAAATTCACAAAAAATTGTGAAGTTTCACCCCCTATAACTTTGTTAATAATAGTCGGATTTTCCTCAAACTTGACCAAATTGTGCACCATGTTCTTCATTATACCTATGCTAAATTTTGTACTTCTGCGATGAACATAAGGGGGGGGGGGGGGTGCCGGGTAAATTTCTAAAATATGGAAATATACTATCATTAACTTTATTTGTGCAGATATCGGAACCGGATATATTTTGAGGCCTAGATTTCATAGAGATGCACTACTGTGATTTTTTTCGGATTTTTCGGTTGGATAGGTTCTGAGAACGAGACCTGTTACACTTTTTGGGGGTCATATTTTGAGCCCTCACTCCCCTATGTTACACCCAATATCAAATATTGAACCAGTTTCGAAAAGTACTAATTGAGACCTTTCATTTGATACCCAACATGGCTACATTCTGTGAAAAAAAAATTTGCACCCTCCTTTCACCTGTATGGGGAGCCCCCCCCTTAAACTTAACACAAAATGGCGCCAGTTGCTGCATGTAAAGGGAACGGCAGATCACATACTCTTACCAATTTTCGTGACAATCGGTCCAGCCGTTTCCGAATAAATCGGGTGTGACAGACAGACAGACAGACGGACAGACAGACATCGAATCGATTCTAATAAGGTTTTGTTTCACACAAAACCTTAAAAACATCACAACGTTGATTACGTAAAAAGTAGAATCAGTGGGACAGTTACTAGTCTAGTAACGGCTACATAAGTCGTGACGTAGCGATTAGTATTGAAAGCGCCTGCCAAGTCATTGATAGTTCCGATCTGATGATGAAAATTGAGAATGTTTCTGGGCACTTTCGGATAGCTTATATGAAGGTGGAAGCGACATCCTCGCTGATAGAATCCCGATCATTAGGAGAAGCCATTTAATTTGCCATAGAAAAGCCAACTACTAACAGAGATGACCGTTATTTTAGGATTGAACGTCTATCATTGATGTTCCTTGACATTAAAGATGAAAATCTTTATCTTTATTTTTTTATGTAGTAACTAGACAAAATTTACGACTTCATGACAAGGCAATTTTTGAAATTTGGAACTGGAAAAAACGCTGGATTCTTAGTTTAAATTTAATTTCTGATAAGACTAGAATTTACCTTTCCTATTCACAATACCAACATTTGGTTAACCAATGAATTAATGTAAGACTGAATAGAATAAAACAACAGCTACCGACTCACTGACTATCTTAAGCTATTTCCGTTTGAAACATTGATCCAAAAAACGAATGTTATTGGACTTAAACGAAGTCTTATGTATGCATTCGCAAAACACGTGCCGCTACCACCACTTTATAACCTATAATTAATCTAAACAGTATTTTGCCATTAAATCTATCAAACTAAAATAACGGAATCACTAACAACATAAATGACTATAGCTCATTGATTGAAATTCCCCTGAAGGGTTTTCACGAAAAACTTTATATATAGATACGTTCTAATGCAATGAAATTAATTTCAATTCATCATTTCCAAGATACGAAGAATTACATAACTCTCAAAGTGTTGCATCTTCATTTTATTCAGCAACGGATTTTCCCCTTTAAAAGATTTCAATCAGACTATAATTTAATTTGTTGCACGATTAGTGAATTAGGAATTCCGCCATTGGTATTTTAATTGTGTTACTAAAAGATAATGATCGAAATGGCGTAAATTCACGTGAGAATAGATAAAAAGATATTTGAGTTTTTCACCATTTTTAGGTATTGTTTTAAGTTACATTTAATTGTTTGAAGGAAAAATAGAAACGCTATTGGTGAATAACGTCGATAATATTTCACAATTATATTCCAATTATATAAGTTTTATTTTGAATTAGGTATAGAGTGGATGAAGATGAACAGTGATTATCACTTTTTGACCAATTTCAACTTTACATTAAGATATTCTATTGTTATTTTTTAACAGGTAGTTATTAGATAACGACTTATATATCTGTTCCTAGCAGGCTCTGATGTGGGAGTCCAGTTATTACAAATTACGGATGACACAATCATACCACGCTATTAAATTAACGGTTTCGAATCTGAAGAAACCGGATGAGATTTTCTACTTGTCTTTAGTGAGCCTTTCATTTCAGAAAATGAGCTCTGAGATACAGTAAATAGAAAACGCGGATGACAAGAATAATTGTGGCATGCAAACAAATAGGGAAAGGGTACGAAGGCCTCAGAATTTTCAAAATCATTGGATCCTGTGGCATTTATCCAGCGCTACCAAAAAAGGAAGAAACTGAAGCTGATTTAACACAAATTTACAATATGTCGCTAAATACCTCGACTATCGGTTCATTGCTAACCTTACTCAATGCTTAAAGACCAACAAGCGCAAATTCTACCTGGTAAAAAATCGTGGAAAGTCAATGCAAAAGTGTTCGTATAATCTGGAAAAAATATTACATATGTATATTTCTTTACATATTCCTTTATATCTTTCGATAAAAAGTGTCTTTTGACCCAATTTTATCATTTGTTGAAAATCTATAACCCGATCCTAGGGATGTGAGCTGTATATTGTAGTACACTCAATTTTTTTCCAAAAACTTACGTTAATACAAGTTAGTCCGAGAGTTATTGATCTTATACACTGCAAATACCTTATCATATCTGAGAGGAGACTTAAATTGAGTGTAGAAGTCGGGAAGCACCACAAATATAACTCTACTTCTAGTGATCCAATTTCAAAGTGTCCATAATGAAAATATTATAAAAATGTAGGATAAATCCATTCATAGTCTAATTGCATGATATGTACAACCCTACATCTGAAACAAGTAAGAGGTTTTTATACTTTGTAAGAAAAACCCAACCAAATTCCAAGTAAGGGTTTGTATGAACATACCATAAACCTTTGTAAGAGTAAGACTCCCAAAAGGAAAAGAGCAGTTTGCTTCTTCAATAGAGATGCACGAAACATTACCTTAGTAAGTGATGTGCTATTACCGCACTTTTTACAAAATAATATCACAAACATCACACGTGTTGTTAAATCACCAGTATCTCATGTACATTACATTCGGCAGCTGATATTAGCATATATTAATTCTCACTAGAGTAATATTTGTCTTATATTTATCACATTCGAAACGTAAAATATACAGCAGTATGTGTGAATGAAGAAGAAGACGAATATATGAACATGGAACATGGAACTGCGATCCTTGCGAACGAAAATTACTTACCACCAGGCCTAACTAGAGAAAGGGGATTTCTCCCGGTCTGCAAAGTTTTCTGGAAATATTAACTTTGCTCAAAAAATATTTTTCCCCCCGAGTTTTCCCGTTTAATTTTCGCCTCGGGCCTGGATTTTCTCCTGACGACACCGCTTATCACTTAGAATTATATGCGTTTTCTATTGCTTTGTTTGACATCACAAAGAATCTCTATAGTCAAGAGTTATTACATACAAACACGAAAACATTTCTAAAACCAGCCAAGAAAACAGGCAATCATAACACTAATAGATTCGCTACCGATACTAGCGATAGTCGACATTACAGCATGACTTGGTGATTTTTAATGATTTCTTGTAATATAATATCACATCGACAAGGAGATTACAAAAAATTGTATATCGCATGAGTAATATCATCACCACTTCCCCACTAGATGGTCATGTTGTGATATTTGATGGCGTTTGGATAGCGCTCGGTAATGGTAACGTGATATTATACTTTGAGGTGATATCACTTTTGTGGTAATGGTCATTGCTCGCGACTACCCGAAATGTGCTTCAGCTCCTCCACGACTTTGTTGTTGTCGTTTTTTTTTGTTGGGGAAAAAAAGAGAAATGTTGGTCAAACTTTATGGAATTATGTGTTAACGACATCGTTTTTCGCTGGATTAGGTGCCAGCATTATTTACCAACTTCACTAGTTTTTGATTTGTTTTGCTCATGGACAGGCTGTTGAGAGTAATAGAACTGCGTTACCTTTTCATCATACTACTAGTTGCATATCACAACTTTTGGTAATTCTCCGCGCGTTTCATGGAGGAGACCCGAGTTAAAAATTTATGGTAAACAAGTGAAAGGCGTATTCTATTCGTTAAGTGCACAAGTTTTTGCTATTTCCGAAATTATTTGTGTTGACTTTATTTAAATCTTGGACCCTTTGCTGTGTGATCTAAAGTCGCTGTTATGATTCAAAAGCAAACAACCTTGTTGCTGACATAATAAATCATACCCTAGAGCCTTTCTAGGATTGATAACAATACACTCAACTTTATTATTGTACACCGCAAGGTGACCCATTAGTCGCTTCGTTATCTTCGTCTAGAAGATATTGTCCTAGTGCTCATCAAGGTGCTTCTAACTTGCACTTTGGTGCTCAGTTTCCAGCGGCGCATCACATTCCATCTCCCATATGTGCAAGTATCATAATTTAAACTTTGTTTAATGTCCTATTAACGCCCTTTGAATGTTGAAATCTGTGCAATTTTCCTCCAGTTCTTTTAGTATTACGGAAACTATAAACCAGAAATGAATTATAATCGAGCTTGTGAATAAATCCAACCCCAAAATCAAAATCGTCGATTATAGGTAGGCGAATTTTGACATCGAAGGGCTAGTGGGAATGACATCAATGGTGGAAAATAAGAGGCGACTTTCTAGTAAATAAGATGACCCAACGTTAATTACAGAAGGTCGCAACGAGAACGATGACGAGAGGATGAGAAATAACAACGATTGACAGTTTTACAGTGCTCTTAAATCGATTTCAGTAAAAAGGTAATACGTTTTTTAATTGAATCGTGAACTGAAAGATCTGGTATGCTAGAGCTAACATAGATTAAGTAAGCATCATATTTAAGTCGTGAAACAGTAGTCAAAAAGGCTCCTGCGTCATTAAACATGGATATAAATGGATAGAATGTTTCTGAGATTATTAGCTGCCTTCGAAGACACCCAGAAATACTTCACATATAAAAACAAACAACAAAAAAGTTTCAAATGATAATTTTTATTCTTCACTAAATTAACTCAAAAGGGTGTTTCTCTAATACTACAAGGGACTGTTACCGATGTCAGCACATATACAAACATGCATAAATTTCCTGCCAATGATTTTTCAAGCGGAAATTTAAAACCATTCACGCAGAAATTTTAAGCAGGGAGTCCTGTAACTTGAAGCCACCACTATTGCAGTAGCTATTCTTGTTTAAATGACCTACCCTTTCTAGAACGAAAGAAACCAAATCCCTTGGTTTTCTTTCACTCTGTATCCTTTCTTTTTTGAATGGAATGCATAATAACGCGCCTTCCATTCCGGACAGGTGTGCAACAATAGTTTCCTTCTAACATAACATAACAGACCCCTACCTGGTTCTGTTGTATTGTATTTCAAATTAAGAATGGATTGGAGTTTTCAAGGATTTGGGTGTGAAGTGAAGTGAACGATAAAATTTTTCAGGAAGTAACTAAATTATTGTTTGTAAATATTCTGAAAGTGAGAATGTCATTTTCCAAATTTGAGTATTGAGGTCATCAATGGAGACCAAAGAGGAAAATGTACATGGGGCATCATAATGGTGCCATTTCCAATAATTTTAGAAAGCTCTTAAGTAGTTTTATTTTTTAAACCCACATTCGCCACAGCCAGAAGCCATTTTATAAAATACTAATTGGGACCTGTCGGCTGCTACCCGACACCAGCTATATTCCCTTCCCATTTTTGCTTGCATAGAGATCCCCTTAAAATTCACGCAAAATCATGAATTTCACTGCTTTTATTGACGGGTGCTATACAGCAGGCAACCAAGATTTAACTGGCCGCTCTGCGAAACAGAGATCGGGTTTGATACCACAATCTCAACGCCATAGCCATAGTTATGAAGTGGCAATGGACAGATTCCCGTTGTCAGATCCAGCCCTTAAAATTCACAAAAGATGTCAATTCCATTGTTGCACAATTAGATATTTCCCCAGGTCACGTCAGAACTGTTTTCCTGATGTGCGTCGCCTGACTGTAACTGAAACTAGGTAGGCGAACAAAAAGTCCATGAGACTATCGCCTTCCAAGACCGTAATAATATTGCATGCGTTCACACGTGTCTGACCGGCTTATAAGCTCACATGTGCGGACTTACTTCTAGGAAGGTGAAGTTTTACATATATCTGCAGCTGGATTTCGCTGACATATTCTGGAAGACTGTGACGTTCAGATATATGTATTGTAAGATGATGAAATTCCCGCTGCAACTCCATAGCCCACTTTTAATACATATGTGATAATACAGTGAAATAATATTGTAGCTTATTGCCATTCTTTCACTCGCTTTGGTTATGAATACCCCCGAAAAGTTTCTCTTCAAACCCAGCTTTTCTTTTGATAGCAGATATTGCTATGACGTTAAGGTCTAGATCTGTTGGGTCAGACCGCATGGCACTACTTGTAGCCACACCTGCAAATCAGTTTACTCTGTTGGGCTTGATCCTATTATATTCCCTGTTTAGCACAGCCAAATACACGGATTCCATCCAATCCTGTCAGCCAGAAAAGAAACAATTTTTCCTCTTTCTATTGAAAATCCTGAAATTTAATTTATTGTTCAATTTCAATAAGTAAAATGTTCGTGGTTTTTTTTTGTACTTCATCATCATCAACGGCGCAACAACCGGTATCCGGTCTAGGCCTGCCTTAATAAGGAACTCCAGACATCCCAGTTCAGATCTTAGGCAGTGATGCCCTACAGCGATAGTAACATCCTAGACGAACTCTGAACTAGAGAAACTCTGAGCGTCTCCAACGGACTAAACCAGATACAAGCCGAGCTTAACGAGAAATTTTACTGAGGACTTTCCAACCAGGGTAGAGTGGAGGACCGGCGACGTGTTGCAAGGTGATGACACAACGTTTTTCACCAACGCATCGAAAAGGTCTGTGGGGTCTGCGCGGGAGTTCTCTTATATATACGGAGCGTAGCTGAGCCATACGGACTTCCAGGAATCGCCAGTGTATTTCAAGCTGAAGTACTGGCGATACTGAAAGCTTGTCGAAGTATGAGGTATGATTCAAGCCCCAAATGTCATATAACAATTCTGACTAGCAGCCAAGCAGCCAGTATGGTTTTGGGTTGGTGGGGCAGTAAATAGACACGCTGCATAGTCTGAGCAGCACGCTCAAAGTCACACTACTCTAGGTTCCCGGACTTGGGGACATAAAGGGAAATTTACAGTTTGACGGACTGGCTAGGCGAGGTGCTGCTGCTGACAGTCTCCCGTGAGCACAGTCCACTTCCTGCTGGTAACTATCTGAAACGGAATCTTATGTCACTACTTATCGTCACCTGTGTCAAGTCAACAAGCGCTTTGGGGCCAGACGCGTGCAAATGCGTATAAGAATGCGGAGTACTGGACACTGGTCTACAGAGGACCATATCGGGACCGGCATGCCCTGCATCTCACATTGCTGAAGCTGCGGATAGGAAGGGGAAACCATCAGGCATTTCCTTTATGTTTGCCTAGCTGAAGCTAGAGCCAGGCTACTTACACTAGGTAAACTATCCTTTGAGGACCTCAAGGACATTTCTAGTTGCATGGTAATAGAGCTGCTATCATTTGTGAATGCATTGGACTGACTTGGAACATCTGAACCGATTGGAGTCTGCTCCCTCTGTTAAGAACACAACAATCATGGTCTCAAGAGCTAATTGGGTTCCCCAGTGTGATTGCTGATACCTACTACCTGCACACACGATGCACTAATGAGGTGCTTTCATGTCTAGAGTTAGAAGCCAAAAACTTCAAGTTAAGGGAAAACCAAGTGCGGGACTAAAACGAGAAAAAGGTACCAACCAGACCATTTGACTTTGGAAAAATAAAACATAAAGAATATATTTATGTGGGAATATATACTGATGGCAATGAGAGCGGAAAGAGGCCAAAGCTAACTATCGGCTGTACCATCTGGTCAGAAGGGTTGCACAATAAAAAAACATTTTATATGGAACGGCGCCTGGATTTGTGTAAATATCCACAACTTTCGGAAATTTGCTGGACGATTTCAACAAGAAACACAGGAAGGATTTTGGAACCGATAAAAGAAGGAAGAAAGTGAAAACTTGGTCTAATAATGAATTTCAAACTATGTCTACTATCCAAATAAATCGATATAGAAACCTGCAGTGGGCAAGACATATCGAAAAGATGAAGCTGAATAAGATGTCCAAATGAGTAAGAATAAAGCACAAGGAAAATATCTACTCGGATTTGTGATCTCTATTTATGTACTTAGCAAATTTCAGCCCCAGCAGAAAATTACTCCTAATTGAATGCTTCTCTTAGAAAATTTTTTTTAGAAAAACTTGATGATCTATAAAACGTAGAGAATTACAAAGGGAACCACTGCTATATCCAAAGCTAATAAAATATTATTCTTAACTTTTAACATAGCAAGGATGAAGTCGTTTATAGCATTTATGGGCCTATGGGTGGAAGATCTGAATCTGAACTTAAATCTTTGTTTCAAAATAATGCCAAAGGATGACTGCCTTTGACCGTCGAAGAGTCCTCCTTTACACTGGACATATTAAACGGATAAATGACTACAAATTGCATTAACAGGTGGCGAGAAGCAAAATTGGCAATATAGTGGCAGTAGTAAATTGGCAGTATAGTAGTTGGAAAATTGATAAAATGATAGGAGGACTCTCTTTAGGGCGACGGTGCGCTATCATCGAGAGTAGAGCATTACGAATCGAACTACGGTAATTGATGCAACATTTTCTAGTGCCGACTATCTAAATAGTGCTAACGGGGTTTGAAGTCCATTTATTGCAAGTCGAAGTACAGATTTGACTGGAATTTTTCGTAGATTCCATAAAGTAACTCTGAATAATAACTAAGACAATAATAGTCAAACATTTTGGAGGGAATATAACTACTGGCAGTTTCTCAGCCTAAATTTTCAGTTACTCATGCACCTTGCACTTTATTATAGAATGGTATTTCTAGAAGAGCACTCTATTTTGCACCCCTGAAACCCATAAGTTTTCGGAGGAAATTATAACAATATATCTTCAATCAGTCATTATATATTATATAGATAATAAAAAGATCAACCACCATTTTTAGCAGAAAAGTGTAGCATCTATATAATTTTTGTTATCTGAGATATTATTCTGAATAATTAGTTATTCCTCTAACTAAACGCAAATAACCATAAACCAAAAGAATTCAAATTACTTCCATGTAACCTCCATAAAACAACAGTAAAAAGTTTTTACCCTGCGCAATTGCTTGCTAACTCACTTGCTCTTATTGCAGACCACTCTGTTGTAAAACTAGCAAGCTTAGAAGGCAACAGAAATTATCACCATGATATTACACTATCATTTATCATCTCACGTGCATGAGCACACTATAAAGCTTATAATAATATTTCCATATAGTCTAGCATTCCCACACGACTTCGGGGTCGGCAAGATATTCTCGGAAGAAATCTAAAGAACAAAGTGGGACTGCTGATTGCGCAAATCTTCCAAGTTCAGATTTTGAGTAAAAATGAAATTCAAACCTGGAAAATGACAAAAAAAGTGAAAAAAAGAAAATTAAAAGTATCAGCAGGGAATATTAAAGAATGGAATGCGCAAACGCTGCCTAATGGAGTAAGTTGATGAGGTTTTTCCACTTTTTTCAAGTCATGCATTCATTTATCTTTTTATCTCATTTCCTATCGAAATCATCTGTTTACTGAAAACAATACCTATAGGTTACATTAGAAAAATGGGAAAATGTTTCCCAATCAAATGAAAGTTTTCATAAAAAAAATCTAAAAAATTAAACCTTAAAAAATTTGCAAAATCTCTCACACTCAATCAAATCGAATCAAATTCAAATTAAAAGTTCAAAAACAAAAATTCGAAACTTACTGGATGAACTATTCAGCATGAAACTGGTTTAATTAAATAGCCCTCGTAAGTCCGAGCAAGAGTACGCCGTGTTGTATGATTAATTCAATTTATCCTGATTTTTCCAACATGCGGGACTGACTGGATTGACAAGCTTTTTTATCCGGTCGCCAGATATTCATGTGAGTGTGTTGATTTTACTGCAGATGTATGTCACTTTCACAAAATTTTAAATAATCTTCACGATAATTTATTGACCAAGCTTAGAGAGGCCGAAAGCAATGAACGGATATTAAAAAAGATTTACTGAATAGATACTACAGATGACAGTAAAAAATATATATAAGTATATGCAGATCCACTATGTAGGCACGAATATATTTTGCAGAGAATGATCAACCAATTTATTTTTATTTCACTATTTACTGTATTTTAAAAATATTAATTATTTTAGATTAAATATTTCAGGTTATTTGTTGTCGAAAATGAAATTAAATGAATTAAAAAGTCATATCGGTTTCTGATGAATCAACACAATTACAGAGTAGCCTGGCTCAGCTGGTAATGGTTAAATATTTACTTTTCTACAATTCCAACTTGACTATCAGCATCTTCTTCAAACAAGAAGAAACGAAAAAAACTTGATTAGTAACTTTTATTTAATTAATTCTTTTTTATTTTTGTATTTTCTACTTCTTCTTGTCTACTCACTTCTTCTTGCGTTGGAATGTCTTAATTTTTTCCACTTAATCACTCAACAAACAAGCAAGAAAGTATAATGGCCTTTCTGAGGTTACTGCAAAAAGCACTTAACTCACAACACACTATTTAGATACATTACATTAGATAGAATCATCTGTTGTAATTAGCACCTGTAATTAGCTCGTTTTAATTCTTTTTCGCAATAGCTCTATGTTTATTTCTTGCATACACACACTGATTAGCGGTGATTTTTTCAGCAGGTAAGTGTAAGATATTCACACTTTTTAGGTTCTGGACTTGGACTGTAAATATTTTGAAACTTTGTAGTTTTCCATTTTTTTCTGGTTTCCCAAAAACCGAGCGCACGCAAACGAACGTTAGGTTATTCTATCCAAAATCCGCCACCAAAACCAAGACTGCTTTTCCGAACCGTCTCCACAGGCTTCTTTTATCTTCAACTAATTTCCTTGAGATTTTTAATTTGGAAAACTTTTTCGACCGAATTTCACCCAACCTCGTATGTGGGAATATTTTCTTTTATTTCCTGAACAACGATGTATAACAATAGAAGTAAATGTCCCGGAGCAACAGCGATTTGAAAACGATTCCGCGATCTTCAGTAGAAGAAAACGCCAGACTCACTCACGACCCGTAACAGACTAAGACCAAAGACTGACCGCGGAGGAGTAAGAAATTCAAATGAGAATGTTGTTTGGCTGGTCGTCTAAGACACACGAGACCGACCACTTCTACGAGGTTTACGTTAAAAAATCTACTGACTCACTCTATACGGTTAATATTGTGCACTGGTAGTAGTACTTGTTCATTCGTGAGAGTATCTTTTATCTTTTACCTTTACCTGTAAGATATTGTGACGACGGCACGACAGTGCTTAGTGGCAACGACGGTAGTTATGTGTATATTCCAGCAAGTGATATTTTGCCATGAGACCATGCTATTCGAACTTACTGGGGCCAGTTTGTGTAGCAGCTAGATAAAAACCAGTTGGAAATTTTGTGATACACGTATGGACTTATTTCAAAAAAGGTAGAAGAATTCGGAGCCAGTTGAAGAGCATTCGATCATGGGGCAAACCCTTAAAATTCTGACTACATGCATTTGCCAGTAAATACAATTTAAACCACTATAATTAACTATGATGATAAAAGGTCTGAAAATACTTACAGTAGTTCACTATAGTTCGTAACAGAACATTCCAACAGTTTACTCCCAGGCCCACGAAAGTCCAAACCGAAATTTGACCATCCGGCGCCCAACGTGGGGTCTATGTTGGTAGCCATTTCAGAAGAAGAGAATCCACCCTAGAGCAGAAATCGCAGAAACTAGAAATGCTTGACAATTAGGGCAAGAAATTTAACAATTGGGTTTTCTGTTTATAAGATTTTTCTTTATGATTTATTTCCCTTTTTCCTATATATAGTCATAGTCCTGTTCCTTTCTTTAATGTTTCTTTAATAATGTACCTATGTGCCTCACTAAGTTTTGGACTAACAACCATAACCCATCGAACTACCAACTAAAACCGTCTCTGTCATCATTATAAAACTAACCATTTGACATATTACTAGCCTTCCCATGCTCCCATCATAGGGAGTTTTCAAGTCAGGCAATTCCTTTCACCAAACCGCGGAGAGAGGAGGAACCGACTGTCCATTCAAAGAAACTGCTGCCATCCTGTCCCACTGCTAGCTGAGATAAATCTTCTTCTCGAAAAAAAGAACCAGAGCATAATACCCAACATGGCTCAATATGTCGCTATTTCTCCAACAGTATTATCCGGAAGGAGGTTCCCTGTATCTGCATAAAATTGCTGACAAATTCCATCACACCCTCAACAAGAAAAAATGCGTAATCAACGTCGGGAATCGTGCATTCCCAATTTTGTGCAGGTAACAATGAAAACCACCATGCTCGATTAGAAGCTGGGTAAGGAAACAATCTCACCATACTTTCGGATCTCCTACAGACCTAAGTTGCCGGTGAGCCGTCCAGTCCATCTTGTTTTCTCAAGAGAGTTGCCTCTCATTTAGTGCACGTTATCGTTTTTCATAAGCAGCCACTTGCCTTCAGTCCTCTTCTTTGCACTTATGGATGGCCTTGCGTTCCTTATGGAGCAACGGGAATCATTTCCGCGATCACCTTCACGGCCGGTTCTTAGACAACCCGATAGGCATACGAGACCCACAAAGATCCCCATTTCAATACTTGCACCAGGCGCTTAAAATGCACCTCCTCGCCAAGAGCATCAACCTAACCCTCCGCGACATAGAGCAGAACGGACTACGTTGCACTCATAAAAAGACGTCTTATGCTTGCGGTAGGATTCCCAACTTTTACATTAACAGGCTCACGACCCATACTCAAGCTGCGCAAAAAACGTCATCTTCGAATCGAACGGCAATCCAAGGTACTTAACCACTGAAATCTTTACTTGGTTCGCCAACCGGCACGGGACACGTTATGCGGATTCTCTTTTTAGTCCGAATGACTGCTTCGGCTTCTTCCTACGTAAGGCGGAAATTATTTCCAATAGCGCGTCCAGCAAAAAACGGCGCAACATTATTATTATTTTTATTCTGTTCAGGGAAAGTCGCACCGCATCCGTGAAGAACTATTGTGCCCCTTTTACTGGTTATAGTGTACCTATTGATCATAGTATCTCAAGCAGGCCTGTAACCATTAGGAACTTTAGTATGTTCCCCACTTCTAGATGTTTCAGCTTTGCATCTGGTATTAAGTGTTCTCCCAAATATCTCGACCTACTTTGCACAAGTGCCGGACACTGTCCCAGGACGTGTATAGAGGTTTCGTCCTCCTCCTCACAAAACCTGCAGGCAGTGTCCGTAGATATCCCTAGCTTCTCTAGGTGATAGTTCAGTTAGTGATAGTTCAGCCGACAATGACCAGTGAGAATTCCCACTATGATTCGGAGGTTCTTTTTGGTGAGGTTTAAGCAATCATTTGTGCGCATGGGTTCGTATCCCCTAATAAGCACCCTGGACTGCTCCATCCCTGGTAGGCCCGCCCAATATAGTTCCCTCAACCGTTTCTCTTAATTTCTTAGATTCATAGCCATGAAACCGTTTCCGATTCCACAAAAGGGTTCTGGCCTGTGTAAAGGCGTCCCTGCTCCCTTCTTGGCTAATTCGTCCGCTGCCTCGTTGCCTCCCAACTCAGCATGGCCTGGAACCCAAAGTATCCAGACCTTGTTGGACGAGTCGAGTGTATTCAGTCTCTCAAGGCGTTCCCATACCAGTTTGGAGTTCACCTGGTTGGACCTAAGTGCCTTGACCGCTGCTTGGCTATCGGTGAGAATGGCTATGTTCTGCCCCCTGTAGTTCCTTTGCGGATTAAAGGAGGCACATTTGTCTATGACGTATATTTCCGCCTGGAATATGCTAGTGTACCTGCCCATTGGCTCAAAGCACATTTTCCTTAGACCAATGACACCGGCACCCGCTCCCTCTGCTATAAGGGATCCGTCAGTGCACCAAGTAATCAATTGCTGGTTTAAGCCGTATGTCGCAGCCACGCTCTCCCAGTTTGCCTTGTTACTCCAACGTGTTTCAAACTTCTTACCGAAGTGAAACCTTGTTGTCATGTTACCCCTCGGTATCAGTAATTCGGGATACCGCCTAGAAAGGATATCAATCTTCCTTCGATTTAGGCAGCTCCCCGCCTCACTCATACTACCGGCCATCCTGAATATTGATCTCCTTGCCTGCATTTGTATGTGCAGATGGAGAGGTGTTAATCCCAGAAGGACCTCCAGGGATGCCGTTGGGCATGTCCTCATTGCCCCACTGATACACATGCAAGCCAGCCTTTGGAGCTTATGTAATTCCCTGGCTTGTGTGCTGAGTTGGGTTCTTTCTGCCCAGATTACCGCTCCATAGGTAATCATTGGCCTTACTATTGCAGTATATATCCAAAGTAGTATCTTCGGGCTGCAACCCCATTTTTTTCCTGCTATGGATCTGCAAGTCATCAGAGCCCTCGTGGCTTTCCGGCAAGTGTTTCCGACATGTGTCTTCCAGAGTAATTTTTGGTCTAGCGTGATTCCCAAATATTTGACCTCTGTTTCTCGTTTCACCTCCATATCATGTAATGTTATGGCTTTCAGGTGATCCAGCTTACGCCTCCTAATGAATGGTACTATGGTGGTTTTGGTTGGGTTGGGTATCTTCATCTTTGCCCCTACAGATTAAAACAATGTCGTCCGCGTAGCTCTGGATTTGTATTGCAGTATTAGTTAACACATCCAGGAGTTCATCCACTACCATACTCCACATCAGCGGCGATAGTACTCCACCCTGTGGACAGTCTTGAGTAGTGTTCATGATAATAGAATTTGTACCTGTTTGTACCTCTATTTGTCTGCTTTCTAGCATTTTGCCCATCCAGAGTGCCAGGGTGTTTCCCACTCCTTTGCGGCTCAGGGCATCCTGTATCTCTATGTGCAATGTGTTGTCGAATGCTCGTTCGATATACAAAAACGCGCACAGTGCAATTTCTTTTGTTTCTATGGCGTCCCGTAGTATCTCTGTCAGCTGATACAGAGCAGTTTCAGTTGACCGTCCTGCCCGGTAAGCGTGTTGACAGTGATGTAGGGGATTACGCTTTAGAACGTAATTCTAATATAGTTGTCTATGACCTTCTCCACCGTTTTGAGTATGAACGATGTTAGGCAGATTGGTCTGAAAGATTTAGGGTGAAAAGGATCCTTTTTACCCGCTTTCGGAAAAAAGACCACGTTTGCCCTTCTCCATGCCCTTGGTATGTAACCCAGTACTATGCTCCCCCTTACCACCCTCAGAAGAGACTCTAAGATAATTCCTAGGCCCCTCTGGATAAGTGCTGGGAAAATGACATCTACTCCGGGGGATTTCAGTGGTTTAAAAGTTCCAGTTCTCCTTTCTTCTCCTTTTATTGGTTGTTGGGGTGTCAGGCAGAATGTTGTCGCCTGCCACCGTGGGGTAGGACCCCGGGAAATGAGTTCTGAGAAGCAGTTTTACCCTGTCCTCCTCATTCTCGGTAAATGTCCCATTTTCCTTCTTCAAACAGATAGAGGATATTCCCCCGTCTTTGGCTACAGCCTTGCAAAGCCTGGTTGCTTCTGTGATCTGTTCGATCCCTTCACAGAACTCCCTGAAGTTGTTCCGTTTTGCTTCCCTGATCGCGTTGCTATACGCGGTCAGTGCATTTTTGTACCTCTGCCAGTCCCCGGTTGAATTTATACTATACAGGATGTCCCGTTTATAATGATACAAATTTAAATGGTAGATAGTGTCACCTGTTTGAAGAAACTTGGTCCCTGGAATGGCCACTCCATTTTTTACCGTTACAGAGTTATAGCGTTTTTCTGAATAGTGTCAAAAAGCTTGATCTTCCCAAAAAAATCACAATTTTTCACTCCTTCAATCATCTAATCCCAGATTTGATGCCATTTTTGGAAACCACATAACCTTATAAATGGATGTTTTTTCAAAAGCAAAGGTCATCCACTTCAAAGATTTAGGGGATTTTAAAGAAATTGCAAGATAAATTTTTTATCAGAATTTCAATATGCATTATTGTGACGGTTTCTTAAACTTACAAACATGCAAAGTTATCTCATTATGTGAGCTTTCAAATGAAATTGTGATTTTTTTGGGAAAGTCAAACTTTTTGACACTATTCACGAAACGCTATAACTCTGTAATGGTAAACGTGGGAACTGTGAACGCCCAGACATGCACTGAGTGATATCCTTCTCTGTTGAGATTCAGAGGGGGTCCCCATACATGTAAAAGGGGCTGTAAAATTTTTTTCACCGAATATAGTCACGTGGGTATCAAATGAAAGGTCTCGATTAGTACTTTTCGAAGCCGAAAATTTGAAATATGTTTCTGTTTGAGCATTCATAGAAAATGCCCGGAACGTTCCAAATCGATAGGCTATCCGGGTGCCATCCATATTTCGGCCGCGCGCCGGTCAACTGTGAACTGGAACTGGCAGACCGGTGTGATCATGGATGGCGACGTTAAGAAAAACATGGAAATTTTGAAATAATAAAAAAAACTTGTTTCTTTTTCGGACAAGGACTTGTTAGCATTGATGGAGGGGACAAGTGGTTCCCGAAATATCGGTATTTGCAAGAATAAATGTCCACACCAACGAAAAAGAAACAACAAGTTTTTTTATTATTTCAGATAATCGTTGGAAACACCTCATAATCACACTCAGATGGAATTTTTTTTTTCGAGTTACCACAATCTCGTCAGGTGTCGGATTTTATCTAATACTAGTACTAAGAGTCAAACATTTAGACTCGGGCAATCATACCAACTTAAAAGATAAAGGGGACACTGTTGGTGTTGACCGGGAGTAGGTTAATGGGAGAATCCTTCGAAACCTCCCCAGAATGGTGTATTTCTGGATTGTTAGAACCAGACTGTGTGATAGTGCCAGGACATCAAGGGAAGCCGTGAGGAATTTAGCGTATCATAGAAACGACAACCATCCACTCGAGACGCTAAAGTCCTTTGATTTCTCAAACATATGGCTCAGGGATAGCAATCAATAGTATACGCGGTCCATCTGATCAACTAGCAGCACGCCAGGATTGTTGTGTGGTATGCGGCGATCAGTTAAAATTTGGCGGTCCCAATACATGCTGTAAGCAGAACTATCAACTGCTGCCTGCGGCTCATACCGGTAAACCGAACATGTTCCCATGATGAAACCGAGCCTGCATGCAAGGTTTTGGCATGCATACAAAATTGCACTAATTTGCACCATTGTCTCTAACGCCGAACCACACATCACACACAGTGATGTTCTGCCGCCGTGTCCCTATCTCCGATGTCACGAGGCAGGTTCAACGCTTCACGGCAGGGTTTGGATTATGCATTTGAAATTTGGACATAGTAGTCCGTATTCGCCGCTGAACGTTTTTCAGATCGATATGCCGAATGCATAAGCCAGTGAAAGGATAGCGAATATATTCAATGCGCGTATTTTATTCTTCCTCGAGAGATGCGATTTTAGCTTTACACGTCGTAGGAACTCGGACAACAGCATCCTTCAAATCACGAATTTCGAGGTATTTATAGAAATTTGTCTCAGTTATTGCTTGGATGGGGAGGTCACCAATGAGCATACCTCTTTTGCTAGTTTCCAGCTCTCTTTCCTTCCCCTTTTATTCGTTGTTGGGGTGCCAGGCAGATTGTTGTCGCCTGCCGCCGACGGGTAGGACCCCCGAAAATGAGTTCTGAGAAGCAAGTGTACCCTGTCCTCCTCATTCTCGGTGAATGTCCCATCTTCCTTTTTCAAGCAAACAGATGATATTCCCCCGTCTTTGGCTACAGCCTTGTACAATCCCTTCACAGAATTCCCTAAAGCTGCTCCGTTTCACTTCCCTGATCGCGTTGCTATACGCAATCAGTGCATTTTTATACCTCCGCCAGTCCCCGGTTTGTTTTGCCCGGTTAAAGAGTTTTCGTACCTCTGTTCTCATTCTGGCTACGTTCTTGTTCCACCATGGTACATCCCTTGATGACTTGGCTATCTTGGCCGGACAGCTGGCCTCATATGCGTCATTGACGACTGTGTTGAGGTTTTCCACCACCGTTTCTAATTCCAGTTCGCTCCTGATGTCACCGTCCCCTTGAAGGTGGGCAATGTTGTTGCTCAGGTGCGTTGTATAGGATTCCCAATCCGTTCTCTTGGGATTCCTTATTATTCTTTTTATTTCGGAGTTACCCTCAATGTCGAATCTGATTATCCTGTGATCAGACATTTCCCTCCTTCCAAGCTTTTCAACCTAGCATCTAATATTAAGCCCCCAGGTCCCTCAACCTACTATGCACCGTTAGTACCGCACACTATCCCAAAATAGAGGATTCATAACTCTCCCCACAGAATTTACAAACAGTACCCGTCCCCAGGTTACAGTTTAACTTACAACACCCAGTCGCTGTTCCCACTGTGATAGGTTTTTCTTGGCAAGATGCAAACAATCTTTCGAGCGCTTGTATAGGATACGAATAACGCGCTGGACTATTCCATTCGTTGTAAGTTCACCTGGTACAGTTCCGTTAGCCGTTCCTCTTTGTTTTTTTCAGAATAGTGGCCCATATAGCGGCGTCAGAACTCCTTTTCTGGCCAGCTCGTCTGCCGCCTTACTATCCCCTAACCCAATCTGACCTGGACCCCAGATAATCCACACGGTACTAGACGATGATTTCTAGGCCTTCCTGGAGTAGTGCTAAAGAAATGCCACCTACTCCGAGTGACTTCTTGGTTAAAAAATTTGCACCTATCTTACTCGAGCTTCCGAACATACCTCTTTCACTAGTTTCCATTTCACTTGTTTGAGTGTCAGGCAGAATGTTGTGGCCTTCGGCATTGGGGAAGAACCCCGGGAAATGAGTTTTGGGAAGCAGATATACTCCGTCCTCCTCGTTCTCGGTAAAAAACCCATTTTCATTCTTAAAACAGGCAGAAGATATTACCCTGTATTTGGCTAAAGCTTTATATAGCTTGGATAATTCACAGAATTTCCTGAAGCTATTTTGGTTTTGCATCCGTGATCGTGTCGCTATACGTCGTCAGTGCTCCTTTGTACCTCTGCCAGTCCCTTGTTTCTCATTCTGGCTAGTTTTCTGTTCCACCAGGGTACGTCCCTTAACGACCTTACTACCTTAGTCGGACAGCTGACCTCATATGCGTCAATAACGACTAGCTCACCTGTAAATGAGCAATGTTATCACTTAGATGCCTCCCGTAGAGTACAGTTGGTTCTCCTGGCATTCTATTCTCTATTCTCCTTAGTATTCTATTTACTTTCGAGTTGCCCTCCATTTCGAATCTCATTATTCTGTGATCCGACATAGAGGGCTCATTCAACACCCTCTCATTCTTAACCAAACCGCTTATCAGAGTGTTCCCTAGAGTTATGTCTAGTACCTCTTGCCTCGTGCTGGGCACGAATGTTGCCGTGTTCCCTACGTTGTGTATTTCTAACTTCTAACTAATGATGATTTCATGAAGGTACTAACCTCTTCAATCGATGTCGCAGCTTCCCCAGATCGCAGCCACGGAGAAGTGGTAGCGCTTCTCAGGACTTTGCCAATCTGACGAATAATTCTAATATGATACGGGTGTCGTCTCCTGAGAAATATCATAATGCTACTACTGGCTCTCAAGTGCTTCCTCCGGCTTCCAATGGAACTTGGACAACTACAAGGCTACAGTTAGAAACTCTGAGGAACTGTGTATTTTAATTTTCTTTTGAAAATGATACAAGCTCTTGATTTTTTACAAGAAAAATCCCAAATTACCTGCATGCTTCCTCCTTGCAAACCGTGAATCTATCTGCGGAACACCAGGGGGTTCTTGAACCAGCACTATTCCAATATTATCCTTGGTACTTACCCTTGCAATTAATGCTAATCCAGATTTCACTCTCCGACTTAAACTCTATTCGATCTAGGTCTAGTTCGTCCAGCTGCTTCCTTTCTGTGGGTAGCACTTTCCTGCTCGGTCCTGCCTTTTCAGCCTCTATGGCCTCCGCGTCTCCTTTGGAGACCTTGGTAGGTTTTCTACCCGATGTGCCCTTCCTTGGTTTCTCCATGTGCACATGCACAGGTATGCCACCAGATCTGTATTTAATAACGCGTTGTTGTGTTTAATTGTCTCGTTTTATTGTGGAGACCAACGTTATGATTGATGAGAAAGTGTAGAAGCTTCCCCGTGTCAATCGCTGCCGCTTTCGGAAAGTTCACTGTCACCATGTGTGCCTCTGGCATATCATCCCCAGCATATGTCAACGGTTTAATTTTCTTCCATCTTGACAGGGTATCTGGGGACTATATTCCTAAGCCAATCCGCCGCGTGCAGTCTACCAAGATAAGACCTGGTTAAAAGCGTATGCCAGCGAACACAAGCTCCTTATTCTATCCCCGAAACATCTCCAAAACGATGAAATACTTTTGGTAGTATGGCCGGTCGAATGATCTCTACCGCGTAGTTAACCGCGGGTCTTCTGGCTCCTATCTTCACCCCTGACTTACTCGGGATTTCCCCTCTCTTGAGCTCAGGTTTGAGTTTCTTGGGAGCATTCCCTTCTTGTGGACTGATTCCCTCTGCTACTCGCTTCAGCGTCTCAGAAGGTTTAGATTGGCTTAAGTCTGTTCTGAACCTTCTTAAAGACGTCTTCTGCGCCACTGAGGCATATCCCCTTCCTGACGTCTGATATGCTGACCTCATTGCCGGTCCCTGCTTTTTGAGCTTTGTTGATTGCGGTCTTAGCAGTAGAGCAATATTGCCCTTGCCTCCACTGCTTAACTCCCAACTTCTCCCTTCTCGAGTGTAGTCACTTAACTCTTAGTGTTGCAAAGATATTTCTCCGCCTGATAAGCCTCAGAACGCCAAAAATTGCTGTGCTAATGTTTTAATAAACCATCGACTAGAAAATTACAGGAAACTCTACACTAGAGGGCGGGCTAGTAGTCATTTAATAAAGGGGCATAGCGGAAAGTCTAAAAATTGCTAGAGTTATTACTCATAAGATGTACAAGTGTACGTGCTGCCTAGCCTGTACAAAATTTGACGAAGTTATTGCATTTCTAATTGCCAATCCAATGATGAAATTTCCAGCCATGTTAGACTATTTTTGAAAGAATCTCCTATACTCTGCCGTGTACCCCCACGTTGGGCGCCATTTGTAATGAGTTATATTTCAACCACTGCCATGCTCTTTCGAATTGGTACACATGGGAAATATGGGGTCAGGATATCCTGAACGGAGTATACTTCTTCGGATATACGGAGAGGGCAGACTATATACAAAGATTGATAACTTCATTGTACATGTTAATCTACCAAACTGCAGTTGTCCGCGGTGTCCCTCTTTTTAAATAGCCCAAAAAACCATTCTTATTGCAGCCAAGCGCCTTTTCCCCACTGGTATCATATTAATGATAGACGACACGCAAATAGCATCGTCCATAAACACCCCTATATACTACACTTAATAATAGAGAATAATTCTCCTTTTTGTTGATTATTCACTTTCTTTGTTATCTGCAGTAAAAATAAGTAGCACCGTTCCGAAAATGCTAAGCGTATAGACTGCAGCGATGAGTAACCGATACATGTGTTAGCATATAGCACTCCTTTCATCTGCAGATCAATGCCGTAGCATATGTATGTAATTTTATGTGTATGAACATATTTAATTTTGCTTGCTTATAGGCTAGCTCACAGGTGAGATTTTACTGGTTAATATCGGCCTGTTTGTCTGACTGTCTTCCAGCGGTATCAAATGTTTACAAATGCCCCAGAAAATATGAACAAGTTAGTGCAAAACGGGTTCGTCTACCTATCATTGAATTTTTGGAAATTTATTTAGTAGAATGTACATTTTAATTAAATAAATTAGAATTATGTATTGCGTTATGTTACCTTGGCTGCGAAATGTATTCACTCGATTGCAATTGCATATTGAACAGTAAATAAAGGTAGGACGACCATATGAGGTTGCGGGAGACAACCATCCAGAAGACGCTGAACTTCAGCATGACCAAGATTTTATTTGTAGCTGCCAATTCCAATTTATTATCATAGCGGTAATAAAAGAACATATAACGCCAGGTTTGTAAAAGCTCACCTTGTTGGGCTTCGTCATCATCATCAACGGCGCAACAACCGGTATCTGGTCTAGGCCTGCCTTATTCCTTGCTACCCACTGCAGACATCCCGGTTTTGCGCCGAGGTCCACCAATTCGATATCTCTCAAAGCTGTCTGGCGTCCTGACCTACGCTATCGCTCCATCTCAGGTAGGGTCTCTCTCGTCTTCTTTTTCTACCATAGATATTGACCTTTATAGACTTTCCGGGCTGGATCATCCTCATCCATACGGATTAAGTGACCCGCCCACCGTAACCTATTCAGCCGGATTTTATCCACAACCGGACGGTCATGGTATCGCTCATAAATTTCGTCATTATGTAGGCTACGAAATTGTCCATCCTCATGTAGGGGGCCACAATTCTTCGGAGGATTCTTTTCTCGACCGGGGCCAAGAGTTCGGAATTTCTTTTGCTAGGAACTCAAGTCTCCGAGGAATACATAAGGACTGGCAAGATCATAGTCTTGTACAGTAAAAGCTTTGACCCTATGGTGGGATGTTTTGAGCGGAACAATTTTTGTAAGCTGAAAGCTCTGTAGGCTGACAACAACCACTCGTGCATTTCGTCGTCGAAATTGTTATCGGATGTGATTTTCGACCCTAGATAGGAGAAGATAGAAGATAGGTCTCAAAGTTTTAGTCTCCTATCTTTATTCTTCCCGTTTGACCAGTGCGGTTTGATGTTGTTGGTTGACTGGTTTTTGGTGCTGATATTGTCACCATATATTTTGTCTTGCCTTCATTGATGTGTAGCCCAAGATCTCAGGCCGCCTGCTCAACCTGGATGAAGTCAGTTTGTACGTCTCGGGTGGTTCTTCCCATGATGTCGATATCGTCAGCATAGGCCAGTAGCTGGGTGGACTTAAAGAAGATCGTACCCCTTGCATTTACCTCAACATCACGGATCACTTTCTAGAGGGCCAGGTTAAAGACGGCACATGATAGGGCATCCCCTTGTCGTAGATCGTTGTTGATGTCTTGAACGGTCTTGAGAGTGATCTTGCAGCTTTTATCTGGCCTCGCACATTGGTCAGGGTCAACCTAGTCAGTGTTATCAATTTCGTCGGGATACCCAATTCTGTCATGCCCGTTTTCAATTTTACCCTGGCTATGCTATCATAGGCGGCTGTAAAGTCGATGAATAGATGGTGCAACTGTTGTCCACATTCCGACAGTTTTTCCCATCGCTTGCCCCACAGAGAAAATCGGATCTGTTGCAGATTTGCCTCGAGTGAAGCTTCTTTAGTATGGGCCAATGATGTTCTGGGCATATGGGGCTATCTAGCTTAGCAAGATAGCGGAGAATATCTTATAGATGATACTCAGCAACGTGATACCTCTATAATTGTTGCACTGTGTGATATCTCCCTTTTTATGTATGAGACAGATGAAAATCCTTTGTCAGTGGTCAGGCATTGATTCGCTGTCCTTGAGCACAAGTAGTTGGACTTGCTGAGAAAAAATCTCCATGAGATTTATAGCTCAGCGTCCAAAGTATCATTTCATCATCACTACCCGATAGTAATTTGTAGAAATGGAACTGACTTTATACTAGCTCCACTACCACTTGAACACTAGAATGCCTGATGGGTGATCCTCGTGTTGGTAGATACTTCCTTTGGATACAATATAAAAAAATTAAAAGTAACTTGTGTAGAGATGATTGATATCATGAGGTCAAAAAACTGCCTGGGTCAATCGTGAAACGATGACAACTAACTATTCAGGCTTGCTGGCTCCTACGCCATATTTCTTACCAGTTGCAAAAGATAGACGGAGTGAAAATTTCAATTGGTAGCACAGCAATAGATAAAGTAAATCAGAAAAATAAACAGAATCACCCTCATGTAGAAAAAAACACAACAATGCAATGGAACGCGAACTTATTTGAATAAATTCTGTCTGGGATACCCTGCAACGTAACTTTAGTACACCCCCAAGAACAACTTCAGCACGCTTCTCTATAATGAATTTATGCCCATAATAGCATTCGCAGAACCTCCATTTTGGTACTTCTACCAGCAAAAGGACTACTGGGCAAATCCCACCTGCTGGTACCTTTTGCATGTCCAGCGGATCACACGGAAGAAAGGGAAACTAGTTGCGTAAATGAAACTGGTTTGTTGCCAATTTAAAGAATCAGATCTGGACTGATCGAACAACGCGAACAAGAGAAGGTGCTAAATGGAAAACAGAGGAATAATTATCCAGAAGAGACAAGGACCTTTGTGAATGATTATGGGGAGACAGGGTCTTTGAGTAGGGTGTAGCCGAAACTTGGTGACATACCAGCCGTAACATACATTTCTAACTGTTTTATGATATATATATAAGACTATGTCTATGTCAAAAAACATAAAGGTTAAAAAATTAAACTGCAGCATATCAAAGCCGGTGCTCAAAGGGTAGTATAGGTCTTAAGGCGAAACGTGGATTGGTACCCGCAATAGAGCATAAAACCTGGTTTCCTGGAGAAGAGTCGCTACACGATATATTATAGCGGTCATCCAGTAAACCATGTGCTCGAAGTACATTCCTGAGTCAGCCAAAAAATAAAACCTGCTGTTATCGGCTTTGAAAACATAACCGAAAAGTTATGCATTCTGCGTTTGCGAGGCAAGTTTAGAAATATAAGCATCATTAACGTTCACGCCCCTACATAGGAAACTGCAGAGTCGGAGATGGATATCTTCTACGAGGCAGTAGAACGAACCTTCGAAGCCTGTCCCAGATATGATATCAAAATCATACTTAGGGATTTTAACAGCCAAGTAGGGAAGGAGTCCGTATTCAGGCTATACGTTGGCTCTCATAGCTTACAGCAAACTACAAATTATAACGGAGTGCGGATTATCCAATTGGCAATGTCGCACGAAATGGTTGTTGGAAGTACCTGGTTTCCACAGAAAGCGGTTCACAAACACACGTGGGCCTCTCCAGACGGGACCACTTTAAACCAAATTGACCACGTGTTGATCGAACGCCACCACTTCTCAGCCTTGATGAATGTCAGAACATACAGGAGGGCCAATATAGACTCGGATCACTACCCCGTTGACATGCTGTTCTGAGCTCGAATAACAACACCACCCAGAATCCCCTCTGACAATCAGGTGAGAGCTAACACTGAAGCCATTCACAACACAGCCCTCCGCAACACCTATAAGAGGGAAATGGATGTCGCAATAGCCGCAGTCAACAGAGATTCTGGAGATGAAGCATCAACAAATGATCTTCACAATCACCTGAAGAACGTTATCATAAATACGGCCACAAACATACTTGGCCCTAGCCGCAAAAAGAGTCGGAATGGCAGGTTTGACGATGAATGTAAGGTAGCTACGAAACAGAAGAATGCTGTATACCGAATAATGTTGCATTCTCAAAGGACGCGGGCATGCGTGGAGACTTATCACGAACTCCATCGAGCGGAGAAGCGACTTCACAGACGGAAATAGGAAGCCTGAGAGAACCAACAACAGGTCTGTAAACTCGAAAAGTACAGGAAGCAACCACACCAGGTACAGAAGTTTTACCAACAAGTCAGCAGGATGCAGTCTTAGACACCTCGATGCTCGTCCTACTGAAAAAAAGAGGGAAATCTGATTTCTGACAGAATGGGTTTATTGGAGAGATGGGTTGAGTGCTTTGATGAACTACTGAACAACCAGAAGATCGGTGAGTTGGAGGTCCCGCCAACTGAAGACGACGGACAAATACTGCCACCACCAAGTGTAGAAGAAACAGTCCGTGCAATTCATCGGCTTAAAAATCTTAAGTCGCCAGGAGCCGGTGGAATTATAGCCGAATTGGTTAAATTTGGAGGCGAGCAATTACACCAAGTGGTTCATCAACTTGTGCTCAAGGTGTAGGACAGCGAATCAATACCTGACGATTGGCAAAGAGGCATTATCTGTCTCATATATTAAAAAGGGGATATCTCACAGTGCAGTAATTATAGAGGTATCACGTTGCTGAGTATCATCTATAAGGTATTCTTCGCTCTTTTGATAGGCCGAATAGCCCGATACATCCAGAATATCATTGGCCCATACCAAAGAGGCTTCACTCCAGGTAAATCAGCAACAGATCAGATTTTCCCTATGGGGCAAGCGATGGAAAAACTATTGGAATATGAACATCAGTTGCGCCATCTTTTCATCGACTTTAAAGCCGTCTATAGCATAGCCAGTGTAAAACTGCACAAGGCGGGGAGAATTCGGTATCCCGACGAAATTGATAAGACTGACTAGGCTGACCCTGACCAATGTGCGACGCCGGATATAAGCTGCAAGATCACTCTCAAGACCATTCGACATCAACAACATCAAACCGCACTGGTCAAACTGGAAGAATAAAGTTAGGAGACTCCAACTTTGAGACCGTTGATAATTTCTTCTATCTAGGGTCGAAAATCACAACCGATAACAGCAATGACGATGAAATCCGTTCACGGTTGTTAGCAGCCAACAGAGCTTATTTCAGCTTCCAAAACTGTCAAAGCTCTTACTGTACAAAACAATGATCTTGCCAGTCCTCATGTATTCGCGTAGGTCAGGACGCCAGACAGCTTTTTGGGATATCGAATTGGTGCAAAATAAGCCAAAGAACAATAACTCTCAACCCGGACCGACGAACAAGTCCACAAATTGGCGAACGTTCAAAAAGGAAATCAATACTATTATATTTATTTCGCTGGACGTTAGATTAAGGAGTAAATCTAACACCGATGAAGTGCTTGAGCCTTTCAACAACATTTTACTGGAAGCCGCCTCTATAATAATAATCGCTGGCACAACAATCCATATTGGATCAGGGCCTTGAAGTGTGTTAGAGCACTTCATTCAAGACCGTAACGGTACACTACAGTACACTGTAGGAGGCAATGTGGTCAGCATTACGCTCGCCCGAGGTTATTACCCTGATTTGACTCAGGTACTCATTCACAGCTAAGTCGACTGGCATCCGACGTCAAATCACGAAGCCGCCTCTATAGCAACACCAAATACTTGGAAGAGACCAAATTCAAAGAAGTCTATTCATGGACAATTTTAAAGCTTTTGCGGAATAAAAGAAGAGGAAAAGACAACTGCATGGGTCTCCCCAAGCAAGAAGCAGCCTCAATGGAACCACAACACAGCTTAAGTCGGCGCTTAAGGAGGATCATGACTCTGGTATTCATCGACTCCTGGCCAGACTGTTTGCTTCTGAATCCAGTGACTATTCATTGTGGAAAACTGCTAAAGAATCGGATATTTCCCGAATTGTTGGAAGAATGCAATTGTAACAATGATTCCAAAACCTGGAAAAGATGCCACTCAAATTAAATCGTACAGGCCGATAAGCCTTTTTCCTACAATACCGAAGGTCTTCGAGAAACTACTACTCCCGGAACTATTACCAATTCTAGCTGACAGCAACGTTACACCTGATCACCAATTCGGATTTAGAAAACAGCACAATACAATAGAACAAATCCAACGGATTATATCAGAAACAAAACAATACTCTCGAAGGCAGAAGCAGTATTTCTAAATGTAGCGCAATCGATTCCAGGTGAAATACAAGGATACTCTCAATGAACAACATAAGATCAGAGCAGGAGTTCCTTAAAGCAGTGTACTCGGTCCAGTACTGTATCTTGTCTACACGGCCGATTTGCCTATTAGCGGGTTAACCACCCCAACTACCGTTGCTGATGACACCGGAATCTTAAGTTCACATTCAGACCTCTTTGCCCCTTCTTTTTGCCCCTGAAATGGCATTTAAGGGAAGTTGAAAACTGGCTGCTAATGTGGAGGATGAAAGTTAATGAGTAGAAGTATGCGCAAGTAACTTTCACTTTGCGAAAAGGAAATTGTCCTAAAGTGAAAACCAACAACATCACTATATCCCAATCGGATGACGTCAAATGCCTGGGGTGTTTTTTTTTGGAGTAGAGTAGGTGAATGCGTTTACGCACAGAGTGTTGGACTCCCGCAACAACACGCTGGCGGACTACCAACTAAACACCTCCCTGTCATCAAAGAACTAGCCTGGAACCGTTTGACACATTACTTCGGGCTAGCCCTGCCGCTCTCCCGGCTTTGGGAGCCTTCAAGTCAGGGAATTCCTTTCACCAACAGGACGGGAGGGGGAGGGGAGTTCAATCTTCTTCATAGTAAGAAGAGCCCGAACATAATGCGCAATACGATTCCAACTGCCAGCGCTCTTCAGCATTTCTCTGACAATGTTGTCTGGAGAGAGCTCCCCTGTGTCTGCATAAAGCTGCTGGCGAAGGCCGTCTCACCTCTCGCAAGAGAAAAAGGTGTGTTCAGCGTCGTCCGCCCCTCCATGGCAGAACACACAATCAGGAGATCGCGCCTTCCAAAACCTGTGCAGGTAAGACTGAATACCTCCATGCCCACTTAGAAGTTGGGTAAGGAAGTAATCAATCTCACCGTGCGTTCTGTTCAACCACGGGTCTATTTTATCGATGAGTTACACAGTCCATCTACCCCTTGGCTTATTTTGCCAAGAAAGTTGCCACTCGGTAAGGGTGCGCTGACATTCTTCACGGGTAACCACCTCTCTTACGTTTTCGCCCTTACAGTGGTAGATAGCTTTGCGCTCCTTGGCAAGGAGGGCAACGATGCACCTCCTTGTCAAGGGCATCAGCCCATACCTCCGCACCATAGAGAAAAACCGACTGCGTTGCTCCAATGAGGAGACGTCTCCTAGTTGATATAGGGCCTTCGACATTCGCCATTAGTCGACTCAAGGCTGCGACTCCAGCTGCAGCCCTGTCCGCTGCTGCTTTGATTTGCTCGAAGAAGCTCATCTTCGGGTCGAGCATTAAACCAAGGTATTTAACCGCTGGTTTTGACTCTATAGTCAACTCGCCGATCGATATGGGACGCAGGGTCGGGATTCTCCTTCTGGTCAGGTTGACTACTTCGGTTTTTCCAGCGCAAGGTTGAAACCGTGAGCAGTCATCCATCCGCTTACCCGTCGCATCAATATGCCAAGCCTACTTTGCGCCTGTTCAATAGTGCGTCCGGCAACGAGTGCCGCAACGTCGTCTGCATAACCGATCAGGCGCGACTGGGGATATACCTCAATAGAAGACCCACCAACACTTAAGTTCAAACATTTTTTGTGGATGCTTCACAAAAGATAACCGCTTTCTCTGAACTGTATGGACTTATGGGATTCAATTATAGGGCTCTGCCAAACCATCCAACATTAATCTTTTACTAAAATCCTGAGATGTATATCCGATGCTCCTTCATAGTTCCGCCACATCGATCTCCATAAAGACTTAGAGACCAGGACAATAGTGGAAGAAATTGGGTATTCCGCTACAAAATACTTAGAAGTTGAAGAATCACCAGAACAAAATGGCTAAGAGAATTTCGTCCCTTCGGAAATTCATGCGACTGAAAAGAGAGATGTCAGCACTAGCATCAGTTTGAATATTTTGCACTTTTTTTAAAAGAATTAATATTGATCATCACTCCAAAAATTTGCTTTAACTTAATTTAAATTAAGGCAAAAATAGTAGTTAACGTTAAGACATAAAATTTGCAGGATTGGTATGGAATTATGTTAACAATTTACTAGTTTTAAGAATTGAAATGTACCAGTGTATCCTTGGAATCAAATAATAAATATTTATTTAAAAAAGGCATCATACAATTGGTAAATTGTATACTGAGAAAAAACATTGGCACTTGGGTAGACAATAGCCCTATTGGGGTCATTACTACAAAATACTCAAATTATCTTGATAATATGCACATAATAAAAATATATTTTATAAAAAAATAAAAATAAAAAAAACATTCACAGATGTCTCTTTCGCAGCGTGTAAATGCAAAAAACAAGATAAATAAATTTAAAATTTCATAATAAATAAAAGTGCCTTATCTTTTATTGCAAACAAATTTTATATAAATATGAATACATTGCCTCTTCATAAAAGATTCAGGTCACATAATAAATTGGCATGACAACCAAGTCAACAAAAAAAGAACAGCTTGACAAATATGTATATAAGAGTCTAACAACGACTTAATTATCAAGATGCATCTTTTGTTTCGCGTCTGTTATCAGGAAAAAAATCAGCTGAGATAACTAGTTTCGTTCATTTTTTTCTGGACTACGTGCTGCCTTTTCTTTCATTTTTGTATCTTTTACAAATATCTTTTACAAATGCAAAAGTATAAAAGACGCAAGCTCTTATCTTTTCCAAAAACTTTGAACTGGATTCACTTTAGGTATGCATACTATGTCTTTCTCAAAGGTTATCTTTAATCTGAAATATTATCTCACGTATAAATCTTTGAATAATGTTTTTATCGCGAGTTTTAGCTGATTCGTACAGGTATGCATATATGCGTTTATGTGCACTCTGTTCTGGCTTTACATCTCACAAAGAAGCTACTCTGCATCATATTGTCACTGCATTTTGAATACTTTGGAAATGGAAATAAACATATAGTATTATCTAGAATAACAACCTGTGTGAAGTTGCCAAATCTCCCATCAGGCTCACTCCTTCACACGGATAAGGGAACGCTCAGCGGCTACTTTGGCATCTAATGCTACAAGAGGTCTTAGTGGAGTGGAAATGAGATCCATATCGGATCCTTTTCGCAAGAAACTTGAAAGGTCGCCACTGAGGGCAGCATTACCCCTAGGCAGTCTAAATCCGTCGCGGGACTCGGAAAGGAAATTGGATAGTCCCTGGATCGTTGTAAAAGTCGAGCGTAGAAGGCAGCAAACTGCAAATGCATTTCTTTCACTACGAGAACGCATAATTGAACTCTGTCAGTTCATCAAGGAGGGGTGGAGTATCTACCAAAATCAGGGCTTTGATTCGGGGCATTAAGTTGTCTTATGTACGTGCGGTGGATAAGAGAAACGACCAAGTGTCATGTGGCAAAGTCACGCGGGAGATATAGGTGACGTCTCCTAAACATAAGGTAGGTGAAAATACGACAATCGGATTAGAGGCGGAATAAGTGGACCCCCCAGCAAGCGGTCAAGAAGAAAAAAGCCTCTTCGCTGAAGGAACTTCTTCGATTACGACTGTGACTTTGATAAACTTTGACAAATGTGGGCGGCAGAAGGGGAAAAAGAAACTTCGTCCGGAAATAATCGGAAAGTCAAAACCAAACCGGAATTGACAGACCTTGCCGGAGGAATAAAAAAGAACGCTGTAAAGAGGATGAAGAAGAAGTATGGACGTACGCAGACCGCTATTATTAGCTTGCCGATCGAATCCGGGGTTAAACTGATTATCGTCGGCTAGGTAAGAATACGTTCAGCCGTGCACCGAGTCAGGCAGCAAGTATCTCTCAAGAGATGGCTCAAATGTCTTGATTTCGGAAACCATTCGAAAGTCTAATGTAGACTTGGCGGTAATCGGACCTTACCGAAATTACGGTATAACCGATATAAGCATGCAGATGGCAACCCATTCAAGAAACAATGGCATTCTCGGAAGCCGGCCTTGCAAGGGCAAAATTCAACGGCATCCACATCTACAGCTGTTTTTCTGCTCCTATTGCAACGTTAGCGCAATATGAAGAGATGCTAGACAGCCTGGTGTTGAACGCTAGAGACCATAGTCCCAAAATTACTGCTGATTTCGACGCGTGGGCTTTGGACAGGGAAAATCGAGTGACACGCACTAGGGGCCAAATCGTACTTGAAACGTTCGCAGAGTTGGACATTGTACTAGCCAACGTCGGCTGCGCCCACCTTCGAAGGCATCGAGCTAGGCTGGATTGTCGATCTGACTTACCTCAATACCTTCGTTGGCGAAAGAGATGGTTAGGTGGATGAGTAAATATTATACTCACAGTGACCACCACGCCATATTTCTCGACATCAAAAAAGAAGAAAACCCCGATAGCTGGGCAGTCTATGGAAGTTTTCGAGGAAGAGGCGTTCCTGGCTGCTGTAGAAAGAGAACCGGAGGGAACGGCGCTTAAAAAGGTGAGCGAATTATGTCAGCGAATAGCTAAGGAATGCGACACTACAATGCCGCAGCGGAAGTTCCACTACAGTAGGAAACCAGACTATTAGTAGTGCAGTTGAGATCATGATATCTACAGGCGAGAAGCCAAAGAACATGAGGCAAACCTGAACATCGGCAGTTGAAGAAAAAATATCGCGATCGTCAAAATAACTTTCAGATGACTATACGGGCAAGAATGCGAAATTGCTACAAGTAGTTGTGCCTTGAGGGAAATTCAAACCCTTGGGTTACTGCTTACAAGGTTATAACGAAAAAGATGTGTGGACAAAATTCACCTCAAGTGACGTGCCCGTGACCTATCTTCAAAAAAATAGCAATCCTTTCTCACAATAGGAAGAAAGTGGATCTCAGCCAACGGTTCAACAGGACGTCTTCTCAATCCCAGGGCGACCAAGGAGGAACTATGAGAGATCTATGAACGAATTAGAGACAACAAGGCTCCAGAATTAGAGCTAATTCCGAACAAAGCCCTGAAGTTGGCTGCTTAAATTAGGTCCGCATGGTTCATAAGCACATCTGAATCTTGGTTCTGCTATAAAATCTCCAAAAACCGCCTGGTGCATCCTCTTCATATCGCTCTATCTGTTTCTCAGTCGAGCTAGCGGGTGGTCTATTGGAGCGACAATATGGGTTTCGGAGAACACGCTCTACTTTCGATGCAATAGCAACGGTCGTCGACGTTGCTCGGGAGGCATCGGCGCTAGAAAGTGATGCACGGAGGTGCCGCTGCATGTCACGAATGCCTTTAAGCCGGCCAACTGGATTGAAGTTGTGTTGGGGGGGATTGAAGGTACTCTGACTCAACTGCATGTCCCTGGTTACTTAGCTCGTATAATCGAGAGTTACCTCCCGGAAGAAATATGTTGTGACAGCAAGTGTTCCTCAAGGCTCGGTATTAGAGCCTCTGCTGTTGAAAATGACTTAATCGTAGCTGTGTAAACCAGAGCCGTCCACGCGAAGTAATACTTCCCGGTGGCCCCGCGTGGATATGGTCGAAGAAGTGGAGGTGGTGTTAGTGGGTGAGAATCCCACACACTACTGCAACCTAGAACAGCAGTGTCCTTATAAGATTTCCACCTCCACCCAAAAAAAAAATATCTAATAACACACCCATATGACCTTGATGAAACGAATCTGCCATAGTTCAAATTATAATCGTCATATTCGTGTCCGCTTTCTCTAGTTGAGGATGATATGCTATCAGATGTTCTTTGCGTTTAATAACCCAGCCAGCTTTGCATCTTTTGCGAGACTCCTCCCATCTACCAGTCCTCCGGTAATATGTCACTCCCCCCCATCAACTATCCTCACCCATACTATAATCGAAAGATTTTGAAATTCAATGTTATAAATAGGTTTTTTTTTCTCCTCCTCCGAAATGTGTTACGCAGCCTAGCTGTCTTGGCATTGTATGATTTCCTAGAAAAAGTAATTCCTTCTTTTGTTCGTACCTCATGTCCTCGGTGGAATTCAGACGTAGAGGAGGTGTAGATAATCAAGCCAACTTTAAAGCCCTATGTTAGTCCAAGAAAACCTGCAACAGGAATACTTGTTCTAAGTAAATATTGAAAGGTCAGTCAAGCGACAGGATTTCAGCCCTCAGGATACGGAGAGGGTTAGCGTAACTTAGACAAATTTTGAAAATGTCGATTGTCGGAAAGGAATCTTTGAGGTTCCAATAGTCGGAAAATCTGCTGGAAGTTTGTGATTGATGACCAATTCGTACACTTTGTAATATTGGAATCGGGTATTTTTCACCCAATCCGCACGGAACGTTATAAAAGTCATCATTTAAAAAAAAAAAAACAAAAATGTCCGAAAGTAAAACATCAGTGCCGAAGAGAATTGAAAAAGGCGTCGTTTCTGAGTCCAAAAATTTACGCCTCAGAATTTACTGGTATGTATAGTTCAACTATATTCATTGTTTTTAGGAAATATTGCTTTTATTTTTCAAATTTACCCTCTTTATGCCAAGCTTGTTCCCAGTTTTTGGAAACAGGATTAGCCAGTGGTAGTAATTGCTGATTCTGGTCTCGGCATGAGGGTGATTGAAGCCTTTTCTGCTAAGGTATTCGAAATTTCATTTCCCACTACACCACACTAGCTAGAGTACTTCCACCGCATTGAATCCAAAGATAGAGTTCAAACGATTTCTGCATTCCTGGACGATTTTCGAGGCGATCAAAGGACTACTACTACCCTTCAACCGCTCGTCAATCATCCAGGTTGTCGCCCTTAGAATCGCATCTACTTCCACCTGAAAAACGTTATATATTGTCCGAAAGGAAAAGCCTACTCCTCGTTTTTATTGGAGAGGTTGCCTCCAGAATTCTGCACTGTTTCTGAAGTATCGGTGTAGGATACCTCCGTATATCCAGGCACGCATTCTTCTAGGTCTACCCAATTTTCTCTACCGTTCAGGATAACTTCATATCTGCTATCAAATAAATGTATGGAAACCCGAGAATCCGAAGGAATTGTAAGAATTGGATTCAGTTTTGTCAATAACTCTTCGAACGCTCTGTGCTTTTTTCTCATAGATCTAAGTGAATTAGTCGATGAGCTGCTATCATTGTCGTTCTTTGAATAAATATATCCAAGGGCTACAGATTGAGCAACGCACTTTTTGAATCGAACAACGTACTCCATAGAAACGTCGAAAGGACACCTCCTTGGATGCAGCCTTTCGTTGCTTCAGCTGTTACGAAGCGATCGACAGCCACTTCAGCACATAGCGATCTCCGCTTTAGCATAGCAAAGATCCACTCCATTAAAATACCCCCTTTCAAAAATGCATCTTCTAGCCTTCAAATCAAAGAATAAAGAGCGGACCCACAAGACTTTCCGCATTGGTTATGGTGTTGGTTTTCATTTAGTGGGTGCAACCTTAACATCTTCCCACGACTGGGGCCTCAACCAGTCTCTCCAAACCTTTCAGCAACAATGAGACATGCTTCAAAAAATATTTCTTAGCGGTCGCGCTAAGTACTCTATAACCTACTTTAGGATCGTTGGATAGATGCTATCCATACCAGGTACTTTGAAGTGTTCAAAGGACAAGAAGGCAGGCACATCACTCGCAGCAGTCAATAGAGCCTACGACCCCTTACCTTCAACGACCCGTTTCCACGATTCCGCAGTCAGCCAAATTGCCCTTCAGGACAAGGCCAACGACCTGAGCAGCACTCAAGAAAAGAAAGCTTTTCATGACGACGCAATTCTCATTAATGTTCTCAGCAGATTTTTCAAGGCATCTGTCGTGCGAACAGTAAGATAGTTATTCTTCATAGTCGAACAGGAGTTGGATCACATAAGCGGTCTTTGTTGAACTTGGGGGTTGCCGTTTTCCAATACTGCGAAAACCAGCGGATGCAACGCACAAGCAAAGCCAAGCAGCCACTTGATAATGATCGCTTTTGAGGCCGGTATAAGAGCCCCTCTCGTTACACCCCGAAATATTCCTCTTGCAAAGTTGGAACTCTCACTCAAGTCAGAAAAGGCGAGTATTCTGGAGACGGTTTTTTCAAGGAGCATCATACTTTCCAAAAACCAACTCTTGCACTGATACGATACTCATAACCAATAAACCCGTCCTTACCCGAGGCATGGATAACGCTTCAGGAATGTTTGAAAATCTGTAGGTTGCTAGCCTACCAATTTCTATATATTTGAGTGAATTCATGATCACCACGTCAGAGTGGGGTGACTATCTCACTAGGTTAAGAGGCTATAGATTAACTGCGAATACTAGTAATAAAACGTCACCAACTCCCAAAGACGCCTGGGAGTTACGTGGCCATTCAGACTAAAGTGATTTCTCCCTACCCTCTTCTCAAAGGCACGGAAGCATCTTTCGTAGAGTTTCCAGTCACAATCACCACAGAACAAGGTACACAGTTTAAGGTTACACTTTTCGAGGTACTGGCAAAAATGGTGGACACTGTTAAAAGGCTTACCACAACATATAACCCATTTTCAAACAAATAACATAGATGGTATTCCTCAATCCCATCATTGATCAATAAAAGCAGCGTTCATGTGTAATGTTTCGATATTTGGCCTATCCTTCTGTTTGACCAACGAATTTACCAGGAAAAAGATATCGCATTGTCGTCATTTTACATTCTGCAGGTAGAAGCCCTACAAGCCAGGACATGCATAATTACCCAAAATCATACCAAAGTCGACAGCTAGTCATGAAAATGCCAAACTTTTTGAGTCCGTGGATTTTTACAAATTCGTACAGGCATTTGTGCGCCTGGACAATGCCAAGAAGTCATTAGAGGGAGCGTGGATCACGTATTCAATGCCAAATCGAGGACAAAGTCGTCGCCATCAACATCGATAATATTAAGCCTGCTCATTGTTAGACCCCTTTGAACCCTATAATCACCTTACGAATCATCCGCAAACAAAAATTCTACCGCCACTTAAGGGAACACTACAGTTCAGCAATAGCTTCATAGTTTCCTTCTACATCAAAAGTTGTACATCAAAAGTTTCTTCCACTTTATACACTACAGGATCTTAAATCCGAACCCTTCAGTTTCAAGGACGTTAGTGTTGACGTAAAAATACAAAGAAAACCGACGTTTTCAATCCCATTTCCGAATTAAGACCAACAAACCAGTTTCCTTTAATCTAAACTTGTCAAACCTAACAGTAAATCTGGGTTCAGGACAACATTGAGAGTGTGGTAGCATTAGGAAGTTTCACTACCTCTGGTTTCTGCACCAGTAGTATTAAAAAAAGCTAACCCAATCTTATAAGATCATTGTCCTGGTGACAATCTGTTTGGGTAAGGTAATAATCCTAAGCATAAATTTCGCTTGTCATAGCCTTGAATCGAACGAATCATCGAACATTTAACGGAAGAGGTGCACAAAAATCTTTAACAATAGACAAATTGTAAGAAAGTAATGTCGAACAAATTCAAAGATAGCGGATTGAAAGAATCATATCAAAGCACATCTTGTCCCAAAGCTTTTCAATTAAAATCTATCAGATGTAAACCTTATGGTACACCTAATATCTTACGGAATCGACCAACGATTAAATCTTCTCCGTACCTGAGCTGTTACTTATATGTACTTGACCAACTCTTAAAACATTTAGAATTCACTACCCATTTCAATAGACTATGGACAAACCAGCGAGGGAATCTGAAAAATGCATCCTTTGTTGCCAAATATAGTATCTTATTCAAACTGAAAGTCAATGGACCCCGTATATGGTCCTGAGTCAGTTGAAAATCACATTGACATGAAAATTCAGCCAACAATTACCGGAAAATATATCGAAATCGTAAACACCTCACAAAAGTCTCATAAATTTGCAATCTGCTAATGTCTAAACACCAAGTTGGAACCGGGTTCCCGAAGATGACCAGCAGATATGACCAACTGAGTAACTCTACCATTTAAAAGCGTGAAACAATCATTTGCTTTTCAAATGGCCTTAGAGGAAGAAATACGATCTCTACCATTGTTTCTGTCTTGAACTCAGATGAAAGATTGCACTATCATTATTTTCTTAAGCAATCTTCTCAGCCTCAGACTGAACTAACGTAAGATGTGCGTATGTTTCTAGAGTCCAAACACTAAAGCAACAGTACTACATGTTCAGGCCATTTTAACACAATTACAGCAGTTACCTACACAACCAAGCTTTCTGATCTCATAGTTACTCACCTATAGAATGCTGCTGTATCTAACTTGATACCATGCAGCTAAAGTCAGACTGTATGAGAAGACCAGGTAAATCAGCTTCCTCACACAGTGACAGATACATATAAGTGCTTTCTTTAACAGGTAAGTAGGAGGAATTGCCAAACTGACAGGCCTGATAAGATTACAATTGAAATTAATTGTGCAACGACTGCAATTGCTATCAGATATTTTTTGCATGATTGGAATTTTAAGTATGAAAGTCGAAAGATAAGCTCCTTAAATAGATGGCAAATTTCAAATGAAATCGACTAAAATATTTGATAATGTTTAATTTGATGAAAGGCAAAATACTGGATATTTTCGCGAAAACATCCTCCAAAGGCAAAATTCTTACGCATATTCTAACAGCGGGCACTGTAGCAGTAGATTCGTCACACTGAGTTACATAGCGCTTTAACTAACATTGCACTTCAAAGTTGTTAGAGTTGATTAGAAACTGACGAGTACTAGATGAAGTCTCATTCTCAGATCACCGTTCTTTAGAATTTAGTCTGACTATTGCAACCGAACAACCAGTAATACCAAGACGGAATCCTAGAATTGGATGAAGTTCGATGAACTTCTTGGAAACAAAGTTGAGCTTCCTAGGCAACTAAGGACCCCTTTGGCGATAGCAGATCAATTGAAAACTCTGAATCGCAGCTTGTCCTATTTCCCGAGGCCAACGTGGTAAAACAGTGCCATGATGGAACCGATAACTACAGAGACTCAGGAAATCAACCAGACGACTTCTAAATCGTGCTTGCAAAAGCAACAAAGATGAAGACTGGCTAAACTTCCGGAACTGACAGCGTGAATATAAGAGACTCGTAAAACGTTCGAAACGAGACTCTTTTAGAGCATATTTCGAGGAACTGCACGGTGAAAGGGAGACTTCCAGGTTGCGCAGAGTCCTTAATAAGGATGAGTCGGCCAAGCACGAACTCAAGGGTTGAGTCTATACAGACTCTCTTGGAAGTACACCACCCGGGAGAACAGGTCTCAGAAGTGGGAAGAAGAGAATTGGCGGTTTTTGCAAACCCTTTAACACGAAGTTGTTGCAAAGGGAATTGGGACACTGCGAGAGCGGTTGTTACCAATGAAAAAGTGAGAGCTGCTATACTATCATTTGAACACTTCAAAGCAGCTGGTACGGATGGCATCTACCCAGCGTTGCTAAAAGAAGGTATAGAGCACTTAGAGAAACTTCTAAGAAATATTTTTCGAGGATGTCTAGCTCTGAGCTAGGTCCCTCCCTCTTGGCAGAAGGTGAAGATAGTCTTCATATCAAAGCCTGGGAAAGATGACTACTCTAATCCAAAGAACTCCAGGCAAATCAGCCTAACATTATTTTCGCTGAAATGTCTGGAGAGACTGGTTGAGCGTCACATTCACGAGAAGGCGCTAAAGTCGCACCCCCTAAATGAAAACCAACATGCTTACCAACGTGGAAAGTCCTGTGAGTCTGCTCTTCATTCTTTGGTTTCAAAGATAGGGGATGCAACTCCGAAGGGTGAGAACACGATGGGGGTGTTCATGGACATTGAAGGGGCTTTTGACTGTGTACCTCTGCAAAAGCTCTATGATGCGGCCAGAGAGCATGGTGTAGACGAAACTCTAATAAAGTGGACCTTCGCTATGCTAACGCAGAGATTGTTGTGTGCTGAAGTGGGTGTTGATCACTACTTAACAACCGAAGCGACGAAAAGCTGGTCTCAAGGAAGGGTGCTATCGTCACTTCTAGGGAGTATGCTGATCAACTCACTACTATGGGAACTGCAAAATCTGCCAATGCACGTTCAAGCTTATGCGGATGACGTGGCTGTGCTAGCTGTTGGTCGAGATCCCGGAATGGTGTGTAGAAATACACAACGGGGGTTTGATTTGATTGACAGTTGGTGTCACAGGCATGGACTTTCAGTAAATCCAAATAAAACCACAATAGTATTATTTACAAAAAGGAGGAAACTGAATGGTGTTTGCCTTCGAGAGATGGGGGGTACCACCCTTCCACTCTCCGAAGAAGTGAAATATCTGGGAGTTATCCTAGACAAGAAGCTTCTTTGAAACAAACATGTAGAGGTAAAGATGAAACGATCTCTCACAGCTTACGGGCTGTGTAGGCGGACCTTTGCCTCGACATGGGGACTCAGGCCTCAGATAGTAATGTGGACATATGTTGCTATCATTAGGCCGATGTTCGCTTATGCATCCGTAGTGTGGTGGGTTAAGGTGAAACAGAAGAATTTTCGCTGTAAACTAGCCACACTGCAAAGAACTGTGTGTCTGGGTATCACCGGTGGCATGAGCACAACATCCGGCGCAGCTCTGAATGCATTACTCAATTTACAGCCCTTGGATTTGTTTATTCAGAGCACTGCAATGAGAGTAGCTCATAGACTTAATGGACGTTGGGGGCACACAACATTGGAAGAGTCATTGGGAGAACTGAATCTAGTTTTCACAATGCCTTCCGATTCTCAGATGCCCATATATCTGTTTGGTACAAGATATGATGTTATCTTGAAACGGAGCGAAAACTGGGACGAACCAGAAGAATATAGTGACGTCTTCTACACCGATGGCTCAACGACCGAAAATGGTTCTGGAGCAGGAGTCTACCTCTCGAATAAAAACGAGAAGTGGGCTTTTCCTTTGGGACAATACACAACGGTCTTTCAGGGCGGCAACCTGGATGATTGACGAGCAGTTGAAGGGCAGGCACATCGCAATCTGTAGCGATAATCAAGCTGCATTGAGGGCGTTGAGTAGTACTTTGATCACTTCAAAAATCGTTTAGGAATGTAGAAACCGATTGAATTCTGTTTCTAGATTCAATGCGGTGGATTTACTCTGGGTATCTTGTCATTGTGGTGTAAAGGGAAATGAAATCTCGGATTCGTTACCAAAAGAGGCGTCAACTTTCCCCACGTCCGGACCGGAACCAGCAATTGGGGTGCCCGGTAGCATTGACTGATGCTGCTATCAAAAACTGGGGACAAGCTTCCCATAATGACAGATGGCGAAGCCTTAATGCTGCTAGACAGACCAAACTCTTCCTGTCAGAGCCAAACAAAGATACTGCAAAGTTTATCCTGTCGAAAAGCAGGAAGATTTGCACAAGTATTGTGGGCATTCTGACTGGCCATAATTCATTAGCTTGGCATATGTTCAGAATAAAAATGATCCAAGATGATACGTCCATTCTGTAATGAGGAAGTGGAATCCACGGAACATTTTCTATGTGAGTGCCCCGCTTACGGACGCATCAGACATCAGATTTTTTATACTGATGTGCTCCAACTGCAGCGGATAGCTTCACATCCACTAAAGGAAATCCTGCGATACTTAAACGAATCCGGGATATTCCGTTAGACGGGGGATTCGAGTATAATGAACCACTAAGGTCTGAGTGCTCAGAGGCTTTGCCTCTCCCCCACCTCAAATAAACACACACGCACACAACACTCGGACAGCTTTCAGACCACTTCTCAATTTTGACTTAACTAATGATAGTTCTTGTCTACCAGCTCCGAATCGACTAACCTCGCCACCCCAAAAGTTTTCTCGCTCGTCTTATTCAGATTAGATTCGGACCCTTTCATACCCTGCTTAGTACACGCAAATACTTTGAGAGAAACCCTTACTGACGTGAAGCCATCCTAATAAAGTTAAGCATACAAATATTCTCCCTACTATAAGACAATTCATGCATCTTTTCTAGTTTCCTATACTTCAAATTTCGACTGAATTCAAGTTTGCTATGTCGAAGTAATTTTGCCAGCCACATGACTCTGCCCATCACCAAAATTCGTTCATCCAGAACAAGTACCGTCATGACCGTAGATAGAAAATCCAGGATCGGGATAAATATTACATGGAAAACCGAGCCTAGGGAGAAAATGATGTGTGTCCATGGTTACCTCCTTTTTCATCCAAATTTCTATTCGAAGCCCTCAAATGAACACCATGCCCGGGTGGCATTCCCCAACCCTTCTTTTAGCCCTGACTATCGTTGCTATATTATTCTGAATCAGGGTCTTGCCTCCAAAAGTGTTTCAGTTTCATTTTCATTCGATTTTTTCTACTCAATTTTAGAAGACAAATGACAATCGATTTTGCTTACCAACCAATACGATTCTCCCAACCTTGGTCCTAACTTTAGTAGTTTTCCATTCTTTCACTGTGAATTATAGATAAGGCTAATTGACACTTCTGGAACCCAACAGAATTGTCACTCAAGTTAAATCGCGCTTTGTTCCTATCCTGAGTTGACGAACGTTAGTGTTTGCTCATGAAAGCCGCGATGTTATTTACATAACTCAAGCCCAGATAAACGTACTTTGTACTTCCCTCAATAAAATAAAAAAAATATTCTAAATTCTGCCTAATCTTCCTCAGTGATAGATCTCGCCAAAGTCTAACCAACAAAATGTGCTCAATGTCATTGAAATGATCGCGTTAAATAAGACGCCTCGGAAAAATACGTTCACTAAATCGACGTGCCCCGGTCCTGCCGAGGAATGAACCAGAGTTCTTGATGCGTCAGGATGGAAGCAAATTCGTCCCAGCCAGGCAAATCCATGCAATGGAAAATATTGGTACCTCCACTGGGAAAACAAGAACCCTTTGGAAGAGACACATTAATATCTATGCTCTGCAAAGAACCCGATGGTGCGATACCAAAAGCTGTAACACTATAAACTTCTCTATTTTGGCAGCCCACGCACTTAATATGGTGTCGCCGTCGCCATATTTGAAGACTTCCGTGACGATATTACAGATGACAAGCAATTTGATTACCAACTGACGGATGATAATAATAATCGTTGGCACGACAATCCAATTGAATCAGGGCCTTGAAGTATGTTAGAACACTTCATTTAAGATTGTAACGATACACTGCAGGATTACAGTACCCTGTAGGAGGCAATGTCGTCAGCATTGCGCTCGCTCAGCTGATGAAGCCCACGAGTCACTTTTTCATCGCATAAGCACCAAAGTCAGGTCGACGCGATGCCGAGAAAGATGCCTTGTGGCAACCACTTGACACGAAAACCTGTAAAATGCCGGCCGAAGCTTTTGGGTGAATAGACAGATACCAACAGGTGCCATGGGGAAATGATTTGCAGTCAGGACGGCGGCTTTATAGTCGAGTTTTCGGACACTAATAATTTTGCACTTGTGCACCATGAATTCATGGTCTATTAAACAATTATCTCATCTTCACATTCTATAGTGGGAACAGGAAAACGCAAATCGACTATATCCTTATAGGACACCGACATTTTATCACCGTCACTAACTGCATAGCCGTTCCCTATAAGACCATCGCACCTCAAAACCGGCGGCGATTGCTATCTTAGGAGAGAAGCCAGCGATAAAACAACATGAGGAACAACATGGCCTGCCGTGTAATAAATGGTGGCGATCTCGTGAGAAAAGAGAAGAAATAATTTCGAAGAATCGTTTAGTCAAGCTAAAAATATGACCCTCAAAGACTTCTATGCAACCCACGGAGTCACCAAACATCATAAGCTTCTCGTCAATGAAACGTTGCCCAGTTAGTAAATTTGCAAGAATCACAATCGGGGACTACAATTCAGTGCAAAGATCTTTACCAAAAACTGGGCAGTTGGGACGGTATGGGACACCTGTATCGACTTGTCAAAAGCCAACATCAACGAGCAGGTTTCAACAGAACAAATTTTCAGCATTTGGAGCAATTCCACCTGCCAACGACTTACAAGTTGAGAAAGGACGGAAGTAGACGAGTGAAATCGGGGACACAACAGGATATGATGATATCGCAACTGAACTCTGGAAAGCAAAGAGCTGGGACCCAATACAGTGAGTGGTTCAGTCGGCTTATTGGCAAAGGTAGAACATCATCTGACTGACAAGAAAGTGCAACCATTCCAATATGAAACAAGTTGGAAAACCGGAAACTTGACACTTCAGGTATAAAGGGTTTTGTGTTTCTCTATGTGAGGAGCATAACGCAGTTCTCCATTGGCTGATAGCATTGACTCGAGATATTTAAATCGCTCAATTCTGTCAATGGCAGTAACCTGCCCAGAACTGAGTGAATTAGATATATCGAGTCAATGCTATCAGCTAATGGAGAACTGGGTAATGAAATTGCTTCACGCATTAACGCAACCTGGACTAAGTGGGATTCCTCAATTGGTGTTCTTTGTAATCGACGTATCAGCGAACGTCTCAATTCTAAAATTTACCGCAGTGTCATCTGACAGGACTCTACATTGTTGGCCGACCATAAAAGACAATTAACGACATCTTGCGGTAATGGAGACGAAGATGTTGCATTGGACTAGTGGCGTGACTCGTTTTGATCACATTCGAAATGAGGATATCCGCGATCGATACGGTGGATGGTATGGTCATGTAATTTGCACTAGCGAGAATTCACTTGCTAATATTGGCCTGAACATCGAAGTCAATCCATATCAGACATTTGATAAGATAAAATAGCGAAACCGATCACGACGAGTCTACCACGCTTGTGAACGAGATATAAGCTGAAGAAAAAGAAAAAAAGTGAGGAGCAACGAGTGCATGACGGCTCCATGTCACATAGTTAAAAATTTCATTGCCCTCTATTTTTTAGAATGCGGTAAATTCGCACGAAACTGATAAGTTTGAACTGTTATAACTCGGACACTAATAGTCGGATTTTCATAAAAGTGCATGTGTATGCACGAGACTGTCCTCTATACCGGTGCAAAATTTAAAACTCTTAGGATCAACTTAAGGAGGGTTTTCAGTCAATTTCTAAAAGTTGGTAATATACTATCAGTGTCTTACACAAACCCTTAAAAAGAAATGCAATCCAAAAGAATATTCAAATTGACACCCGATCCGGTTGCTGTCCCAGGTCAGCGCAAGAAACACTTTCATTTCAGGTTCTAGAAAAAGCGTTTTTCCATGTGCCACAAAAACTCATCTTACACCAGGGAAACCCGTGCGCTAGGTTTAATTGGTCTACCCCGATTCGAAGAGTAAAGATGAAAATGTGGCAGGTATATCAAAACCGCTTCGTATGTCTGTCGCTGGACATCCAACGTTCACCCCTACACACTGCTCTATATAGATAATGTTTTCGTTATGGCCTCATAACAAAGTTAATACCGGGCAACTTGCTCAAAAGTGGAATGATGCCTCCTTTGTGATCGAGGCACCAACGAACGTATAAACTCCAATATTTACCACAGTATCCCCTGTGGTTCTGAGTGCTGGTCGACTATGGAAAACAATGAAAGACAAAGACAAAGATCTTGCGTTTAATTAGTGGTATAACACGGTATTATCACAGCCGAAATAAGGATATTCGCGATCGATATGGGACTGCAGCGATCGTGGAAAAATTGACAGAAGACAGCCGCGATGATGTGAGTGAACAAAACTCACTTGGACTAAACATGGAGGGCGAAGGGAAATGGACCAAAAAACTGCAACAACAACGATATGATATTCTAGGTGGTGTTTGGGAGCCAACAGAGCCTACTTCAGCTTACAAAGACTGTTCCGCTCGAAACGTCTCACCATAGGGTCAAAGCTCTTACTGTACAAGACTATGATCTTGCCAGTCCTCATGTATTCCTCGGAAACTTGGGTTCTTAGCAAGAAAAATTGCGAACTCTTGGCCGCGTTCGAGAGAAGAATCCTCCGAAGAATTTTTGGCCCCCTACATGAGGATGGACGATTCCGTAGCCTACACAATGACGAAATCTATGAGCGATACCATGACCGTCCGGTTGTGGATAAAATCCGGCTCAATAGGTTACGGTGGGCGGGTCACTTAATTCGTATGGATGAAGATGATCCCACCCGGAAAGTCTATAAGGGCAATATCTATGGTAGGAAAAGAAGACGAGGCAGACCCTGCCTAAGATGGAGCGATGGCGTGGGCCAGGACGCCAGACAGCTTTTAGGGATATCGAATTGGTGGACCTCGGCGCAAAACCGGGATATCTGGAGTTCCTTATTAAGGCAGGCCTAGACCGGATACCGGTTGTTGCGCCGTTGATGATGATGTTTGGGAGCCTCTCAAGATTAGGCTTATGACCGAAGAAAATAGCGCATTGGACCAAGAAGAGCCAATCCTGCTTCTAAACGGGACAAAGGCTTTTCTTTACCTTTGCCCACGAAACTCGCACTTGAAGTCGAGTTTTTCTTTCACCCTGTCCGAAAACCTCATTATTTTACTGACATTCACCTCTTGTGACCAATGCCTCCACAATTTCTTAAAATATCACTTACAACACTACGCCTTTTATCTACGTTTATTGAATAAACACTGCTAAGGTAGCTCCTGATAAGGGTGCATCGGAAACTATTTAACGCTTTAAGAACCGCGTATAATATTGCTGTAACACCTTTCTTCCATCATCATTCCAATGATTTTCCGCAGCACCAGCCTCATATTGAAGTTTTAAAGCGCTAAATTCCATCCTTAGGTCTTAAATTTCAGCGGGGTTCCCTTATTAAATTTCAACTTCTGAAGCTGGATGTTTAGGTCAACGATATGCCAAACTATAGTTTGTTATATATAATGACCTGTTGGAATTTAACCAAGAATCAAGCAAGCATATGTGGATATGTGCTTTGTTGACGCTGCACTTCAATTATGGCAGACCTGATGTAACAAAAGTAACCCCTTTTTCAATATTGCCGATGACTTTGTCATTGTGGCGGACAATTGTCAAATTTTGTTGTTTATTTTATGCATTCCCATGCATGGTGCTCGAAATGGAAAGTAAAACTCACAAAAACAGCTTCCCCCAAACATCATTTAAGTTTTCCTGAATATTGATAATATCAGTCTTTCAATTTTATTCCCATTAGAGTATTCATAACACTACAGGTTTCACGACTTGTCACCTATTAAGCTAGTTTTTTTCCTTCACATTCCTATTCCACCTGCCAAGGTAGAACCCAACCCCTAATTGGTGAGTGTCCGGGGTTTAAAACCAGGTTGGAGAATTTCCTCAGCTCGAGCCAATTATCGCAGGTCCTCATTTTATACAATAGGGATAATCGTTTGTTCGACAGAAAAGGTAGAATCAACATCTATCCTGATGACCACTTCTATTCCCAATCTCCACCCAAACAAAGCAGCTAATATTGTTCCTAATCCACTGTCGCTACGCTCGGAACTCCGGTGGCTGCCTTCCAGAAAACCCTTCGTGGGTATGTGCTAAAGGTATTTTCAATTTGACTCTCTTGGGAGTGTAAGGAGTGTAAGGACAAAGGACCTTACAAATGGTGTCAATATTTAGTTCGGAGGCATCATTGTATAATGACTTGGTCATTTGGGTGGAATGATTAGGATGAACATCCGAATTGATCATCAGTAGGAAAGAGGTATCCAAAAACCTGAAGCAATGACGAAATTCGTTCGAGCAAGTTTACAACCACCTATTTGCGAACTTTGAGGTTGCCGCCCAACCTTGGCGTATCCTGGCCGAAATTTAAGAAATAAGAACGCATCATTCTCTGGACACATCACGTAAATGTGTTTACTAAATCCACCAATCCAACAAACAACTGAGCTTCAAGACTTTGGTAAAAGCTGCATTCGCTGCTACTTCGCACGCGTCTCTTTCTACCGAAGTTGTATCACTACACAAATCACACATCACAAATACAACAAACTATTCAGGAGAAGCTTGACAAGTTAAACTTTTCCAATTCTCGGGGCTAAGGAGACTCCGTACCAATATAGCGGCAAATATACTGACACGTTATTAGGTTGCAAAGAAGCTTAGAACTCTTATAGAGAGTTGCGCCCATATCCTTTACTAATTACATTTAGGGGTAGGTAGGTAGGTATCAGTGGCCGCTCCAAGGAGCCCAATTAACGCTTTGGTGTGCCATTTTGATGCCACAAACTCATAAGACCATGACTGTTGTTATGGGAGCAGGGAGGCAGAGTCCAGCCGGCTCGGATCTTCAGAGCCAGCCCGTAGCATTCACGAAGGAAAGCAGCTCTCCGACCCTGCAGCTAGAAATCTCTCTGAGGTCCCCAAAGAATGGTTTACCCAGTGTCCGCAGCCTGACTCTAACCAGAACTGGGCAATCGCAGAGAAAGTGCATGAGGGTTTCCCTTCCTTCTCCGCAGCTTCGGCAATGCGAGTTGTAGGATATGCCGAGCCTAGCGACATGGTCCCCTATGGGCCAGTGCCCCGTGCAGACCGCCGTAATCTTGAATGCATTTGCACGCGTCTGGCTCAGAAGCTCTCATGATCGGGCTGAAAAAAAAATTAATTATATTTAAGCTTAATATGGGGCAATAGTCCTTGACTGAGATGTCCTCATTAATAAACCGCAAATTTGAAGCTGATGATTTGGAGAAGCAGATTTCCCAAACAATGAAAAAAACATTCAAATTTTAGGACAAAAAACTTTTTCTAGTAAGTATCTGGCATTCATAGTTATTTTGGTTTTTATTTCAACTTTTACTTTCTGAACTGAACATGAAATACCTGTGGCCCTATTCAATAAGACTACTTTATCCCAAATTTTCCGAAATCCACCAGAACATTTCCTCAATCAATTTCATTTCCTCAATCAATTTCATTCCCACCCTCGGTTGATACATAATATATATATAATACCTATGTAGTCATCTTCAAAACTAAATTTTCAACTTTTCATAAAAAAGATATCCATAAAAGTTCCCTAAATCTACTAAATTATTAAGATCTAATTTTCAAAAGCGCTTTTCCAGACGTTGCATTTCACCTGCCAAAATTAGATCAAAACGACATCCGCAAGAAAGCCTCCCCACCAGACTTTACGCTAACTCAATATATCATCGGCCACCAAAACGGATTCTGGGAATTATCTGTGCGAATTAGGAAGGAAAATTAATTACCAAAATTTTCTGTTACATTTCAATAGCACCGATTATAGAAAAGATGAAAGGAAAGTTAAGGAAGAAGAAGAAAAGGGAAATGAACAAAGGGGGGAAAGTAGTAGATGATTAATTTGAACATAGTGAGGTAAAAGTGCTTAATTTTTCGTCGGAAAGGCGAAATTTGAGGCACTTATCCATTCCTTTTAAATTAGCTTTCTTAAGGGACTAGTAAACAGAAAAGCACTTCATGAATAGGTTCCCTCTATTTCGTTTCAAATGCATTACAAATATTATGCTTTTCCGGTTCCTTTTATACTTACATATCTTACCTCCCTCATCTTCTTATTATAATCTTTTGTTACCTCTTTACGGTGCCCTTTTTAAGCGTTTGTGTAAAACAAAATCGGTTTACTGTCTGTCCCCGTGGTGGTGGGAACTGTGAACGCTCGCGCATGCAGTAAGTTACATCGCTCTACGTAGAATTTAAGGATCACCATACATGCAAAAGGAGGATGTAGAATTTTGTTTCACCGAATATGGTCATGTGGGGTATCAAATGAAAGGTTTCGATTAATAATTTTCAAAACTGGTCCCAATTTTGACATTTAATTTACAAAGGGAAGGGCGGGGCTAGAAAAGGATCATTTCGTTCACGTGGCCATTCTCAGAACCTACCCAACAGAAGAATCTGAAAATAATCAGGAAACTGCTACTTTATGGTCCCTAGGCTCCGAAATACCCATCATACCGATATCCGTTCACGTGAAGAAGAGGAAAGTCCTGCAGTAACGAGTATCTAGCCAGCCACTTGCATTCCGCCGTTCCTGTGAATCCGTCAACTTAATGTTATTTTCACTATATCGAGACTGACGAGTCATTAGCTCAGGCGTCAGATTTGTGCGAGATTTGTTCGGTTGCATCGGGTTAGTCCGAGATGGCGGGGCCCGTTTGTTGGCGTTCCTCCTCGTCATAACTTTGACAAAGTGGTCGCTTGCCCCGCAGTTCACGCATTTGGGACTTTCCGACGTCTTCGAGCATTGACCTGACCTCTGTGTGCCGCCACATTCGACGCAGTGATATTGGAGGTGGTAGCTCGATGCCACATGTCTGAGCCGGTGGCAGCTTTTGCACTGTAGAATTTGCTCGTTGATGATCCGGACCAAGAGGCGGTCTATCGCTTTTATTGGTTCTGATCGTAGATATCGAAAGGGTCGTCAAAGGTGAGACACTATAGAGTCACCAGTCTAACCCACGAATAATACGCGATGTAGTTTCTCCGAAGAGGTGTATGAGAAACACTTCGCATGTTACTTCACAAGAAGGTCTTTGGTCGCAGCGTACTCCTCCGTATTTTTACAGAGGATTTGGTGATTGGAACCTCCTGAGTCCTTGCTGAGGGAGCTGGATATGACCTTTTGGGTAACCCTAAAATTTCTGGCGGGCTCTACACTACAATTAGAGGAATTTTAGTATTTACCTGCTTCCTCCGAGGCGCCTGTTATTGTTGTCTATTTTAGTTGATCCGCCCTGTGTTTCGAATGGGTCGATACAAGTGATTGCAGTGCCGATTATTGCTATTGGTATTTCTGTGCGGTGTCAATGGAACGATGGTCATTTTCGAGCACGATCCGAAAGTTGTCCGAATAGTAGCCTCAAGGGAAGCAATCGTCAAGATAACAGTAAACAAGCAACTATCGGCCATTGATTACGATAACAAATTTGCTCGGGGTTTCAATCCCCGGAGCAAGAAAGAGCAGCGAATTCGGTAAATTATATAAGTCCGGCGTTCTGACAGATGGAAACTATCGTTGAGGTACTACTCTGCAATTTCGTTAACGGTAAATGCACTGGAAAGTGTTTCTTTATTTAACATAAGCCACCATTTCGATTTCGATCTATCCAAAATGTATTTTACTTCCACAAAAATGTAAACCCTTTACACAAGTCATATGAAAGGACCTTGAAGGATTTGAAACATGCAATCTTAGATGCTGAACAGTAAAACTGGTGCAATTTCCTGGAGCCGGACCAGCTACACCTACAACACCCACAGTATTCCAGAATAGTCAATTCAAAAGGATACTGATGTAATTTCCCAAAATCATGGCAACGATCCGTATCAAAGACTAAATCCAACACGGTGTCGATGGAGCTTAATGTTTGTAGACCTTGCCAACTTTATATATATGCACATATAGCAACACAGAAAGAACACTAGCACAGAATAGTCTCAACTTGATCCTAGTCTTGCATTTTCAGATTTTAGACAGAGCAGCGAAAGCGGATTTAGCGCTGTAAATGCGTCGGGCGACATTTAGTTCGGTACCGCCGTTCTCAGAAGCCACGCTTCCTAAATATACAAATTGATCGACGTTTTCGACCCTTTGCCCATTAATGCAAATAGGGAGAGTGCGATGATCCGTCAAATTGAGAACTTTGGTTTTGTTGGTTTTGTAGCTGCTTATCTTCAGTCCAACTCTACTTCCCTCTCTTTTCCGGTAGGAAGCACGCAGATACTCTTCCAATTGTCACGCTCAAAACGTATGCCCTTTTTTGGAATCTTAACGATCATTCCCTCCTTCTGCTCTCTGGAAATCTTAGATTCCCAAAATTTCGGTCCGAGTGGAAGCAGCGGATTTTTATTCGATAAATAACTCTGTGGGGAGACCATCAACCCCAGCGGCTTTACTCTGTTTGAGTGCATTGATGGCCGAAATGATTTCTCTTCTGCTTGGAGAAGCAGTCCGTTTCCGCATGTTACAGTGAATAGCCATTTTATCCACAAGAGAAGAAAACTCACCGGATGTAATATGGTTAACGACCCTAGTGAAGTGTTCTTTCCACCTCTTCAGTTGTTCATCATTGTGCATGAGAAGTCGACCGTTGACATCCTTGACAGGACTATCGAAAGATCTGCACATGCAAGCTCTTTCGTGATGCGGTATACAGTTCTGAAATCATTGCGATTTGCAATTTGCGGCAACTCCGCTTCCCCGTCTAGCGCAATAGAAAATTCACGTACACTACGTTGAACTTTTCGGAATCTCGATCGTATCGGGGTTCGAGCATATCACGCCCGCCATCACTCGCAGCGTTCAGTAGAACCTTCAACCGCTTCCATTCATCGATCCGCTTTCACGACTCCGCAGTCAGCCAAATCTTATGACGCTCCTTCAAAACTTGGCTGACGACCACTCAAAAAAAAAGCATTTTTGATGGCGACCGAATGCACATCGATATTCTCAGCCGCGTTAATCAGTAGATCTGTCGTTCGATCAACAAGATAGCTCTCCCACTGCCGAGTGACAGCTGGATCGTACAAGCGGTTGATTTTGAAGGAGATCGCAGCTCTCCAACTCTGAGAGAAGTGGCGGACGCAATACGCAAGCGAACGTAAGCATCCATCAGTTAATGATCCCTTTCAAGGTCGATGCCTTTATTATTACGCCCATACCGAAGACAACTCCGAAATCTATTGCTGTTTGTGAAGTGGTCAATCTGATTGCCTGTACGGCGTCGGTCAGCTGAAACCAAACTAACCATATGACAGGTTCTGTGCTCGAACAGTGTACCACCAATGACAACGCGGAGGAAGTTGTACGGTCGCCGAGACCGTGTTTCCCCATTACATGTCCGAGCGAGGCGTTGTCAGATCCCGCCTTGGTATTCAGATCACCCATCACCATCACAATGTCACCTTTAGGAAGTTTCCCCGGAACTGCGTTTAATTGCTGGTAGAAAGCATCCCTCTCTACTACATCGGAAGTTTCCGTTGGTGCGTAGCATTCTACAATTGTGATGCCTGTTAACCTGGACCGACATATTGGAGTTAGAAGTCTGTCAGAAACCAGCACCCAATACTAAGTTTAGGCTTACCTGTGAACATGGTTTCCTTTTTTTGTTTTTTTCCCCCTGTTTCAATTGGTAATATATAGTAAAATCGACATAAAAAAAGAAGAGATGAAAAAAAAGAAAGAAAATCGATTTATCCAAACGTAAATAAAGTTAATTATGAAGTAATTAAGTTTTTAGTGCTCTGACCTTCTCCGGAGGGCATCGGTCTTTCCATTTCTCTAAGGTTCATCCCATTATATTGGAAGCGACAGGGGGCGAAAAATTATGTTGGGGTGAGGCGCTGAAGGACCATCATACCAACTGGCCCCCCATTAAGGGGAAAGGAACACGGGTCGCGTAAATGCCAGAATCAGCTCAGAGCTAATCCTTCCCCGTCCATCCCGCACGCGTTAAGTTTTTGTGATTTAGTCTCCTCCCTTATAAAACCGTTTGATATTTTACCTCCTTTGGGAGTAAAATCTTGGGTAGTATCACTCCACATCGAGACTTCACGTCTCTAATAGAATAGTTTACCCCGGATGGGTTTTGTTTTGTTGACTCCTGAGTCAAGGCACGTGATTAAATCTCTGCTCCCTGACAGGGGGATAATATGTGAAAACCAAGAACCCCGGTCCACATCTTGCCGAACTGCCAGCATTCGGGTTAGCTCCAGCACGTACCGTCCGGTTTGTTTATTTATTTATTTAATGAGGACAATACCCAGAAATCAAATTTGTTATTACATATTGTTCTCAGAGGGAGGAGCAAGTGAATGGCTTATTTTACGCTTAAAGCTAGAGAGGGACATAGAGTCAAAGGACCCAAGCTGTAGGACATTGTAGAACCGGCAAAACCTCGGGATCGGAGAGTGAAAGTAAATCTCGAGCTCCGCGAAGGGTACATAAAAAATGTCCGCACTACGTGTGTTATGAGACGAGGCGATACGGGAAGTAATATCCGAGTTGGCGGAGCAGTCCATCAGACAATTGCAGAGTTTGAAAAGAGTACACATATCAAGGAAGATACGGCGTTGCTGTAGAGATTGGAGATTGAGGGTGCGGAGTCGTAACGGATAATAAACCCGTGGAAGGTTCTTTTTGTAAAAGAGGGTCCGGGTGAATTTGCGTTGTACAACTTCAAGAGTGTGGCAGTCACGGATGTGGTAGGGGGACCAGACTCCACAACAATATTCAAGGATGTTTCTAACAAGGGAATTTAAGAGTGTTAAGGAGGACTGGATTGAGGTAAAGTCGGAGGAGGAACGTATGATAAAACCAGCTCTATTGATGATGTCAACGAAGTGGGAATTGAAAAGAAGTTTATCGTCGAATATTACACCTAGGTCTTTGAAGGAGGTCAGTAGTGAAAGGGATTGTCCACTGAGAGAATAGGAAAAGGATGTTGAGGAGGGTTTAAGGGAATAGCGCATCCAGTGGCATTTGTTGACATTCAGTGTTAGCTTGTCGACCGAACACCAACATGCTAAATTATCAAGGTTGGACTGTAACAGAGCAAAGTCCAACGGAGACGAAACAGAGGCAACCAATTTAAGGTCGTCTGCGTAAAGCACATCCGAGCAGGTGAGGATGGAGGCGAGGTCATTGATAAAAAACAGGAAGAGTAGGGGGCCAAGTGTAGAGCCTTGGGGAACACCAGAGGAAGGAGAGAAGGAACCAGATGAGTGACCATGAAAAGAAACTTTGCAGGAACGGTATGAGAGATAGGAGGAAAGCCAGAAGATGACTGAGGGAGAGAAGTCTAGTAGTGAAAGTTTAGAGAGGAGGATGTGATGGTCAACGGTGTCAAAAGCGTTGGGGAAATCGGTATATATAGCATGTACCTCCTGTCGTGAATTCAAGAATGTAGCAACAAAGTTGGTAAAGACCAGAAGATTTGAAGCCGTTGATCTATGTTTCACGAAACCATGTTGCTCTTTGACAATGAGGTGACCGAAGTGCGCGGTCAACCAGCCGTTGATGTGTCTTTCCAGGATTTTGGAACAAGAGGAGAAAGGGAAATGGGGCGGTAGTTCACAGCAAGGGAAGGGTCTCCGCTCTTGAGGACAGGAATGATAAGAGCCTCTTTCCAGAGAAGGGGAAAGTAGCATTCATCTAGACTTTTGTTGTAGATCATACACAGGGGGAGGGAAATGTGTTTTCTACAGTTAAGGAAGAAGAAATTAGGAAGCCCATCGATTACCAATGAACTCAACAAAGGAAGGCGTAAGGAGAGGAATGGCTAGAGATTCGAAGGAGTCTGTAGTTATGAAAGGTGTAGAAGGTGAAGAGCTCGAGGGAGGAAACACTGAAGAGAAGTAAATGCAGAGAAGGTCACAGGATTGTTGTGGGGAGTTGACAGTGGAGTCAGCGGAGCTCATAGAAGAAGGGAGAGATTGAGTTGGATTACGAGAATTGCGAGCGTGAGACCAAAAGGGTTTTAAGTTACCGCGGGCAAGGGCGACTTCGACGCTCAATAGGTACCTTATACGCGCTTTTCTGACCATTGACTTCACAGTAAAGCGTATAGCCTTAAAACTTCTTCCGCAGTGTATGTTTCAAGCGAATGTTAATAAGAATTTCCGTTGTGAACCAAGTTGGCTACAAACGTAAGCAGGGGGGGCGAAGAAGCGACATAACAGGAGAGGAGATCAGACAGGGTATTGTATTGTTAAGAGCTTGATCACACGATGAATTGCTTAATATATGTACCCAGTTGAAAGACGCTAAAGCTGAGTTCAGACCGTCAAAATTGGCTTTGCGGAAGTTAAACTTAGTGGGTTTACGCTTGGTTTTGGGTTTTGAACGAAGGAGCGAATTCAACCGCGGGGTCGGTTTTGCCATACGGGGATGTGCAAGGAAATAAAGAGAGGTGGCGCTCGGGTAGGTTGGAAAGGAAGAGGTCGAGAGTGCGGCCTAAGAAGTTTTTGGTGGTATTGAAATTCAGGGCAGAGCAAGTGTACATAAAGGAAGAATGGGAGAGGTTGTTGGAAGGAATTGGAAGACTAGGATGATTAGGCCAGTTGAGCATGGAGAGGTTGAAATCTTCACAAAGGAAGAAAGGGAGGGAAGGGAATCTAACGGTAAGGAGTTCAGACAAACTGTCAAACAATTCTTCATACAAGTGAGAAGGGCTAGCACAGGCTACATATCCACAAGGACCAATGAACGGAAGGAAACTGGGCGGGGAGACACGAAGAGCAACACAATCAAAAGGAAAGCCAGAGGAGAAGACGAGTTCGGCGAGGAGTGTATCTTTTATAGCAATTAGGACCCCCCACCGCCGGTGGACTTACGAGAAGCATCCCGGTCCCTGTCACAGCGGAAAGTGGAGTACCCTTCGGGAAGCTCGGAGTTTAATATGGCATCGTCCAGCCAGGTTTTGAAGATACAGATGGCATGGTGTTGCTGAGCCAGCGCGGATAAATTGGCCCCCAGCTTGGTTCTTAAACCCCTGACGTTCTGATAAAACATACGGACAGTGACCATGGATCCAGTTATATAGCTCGGCGGGGCAGGCAGGTTGCCCTGAAATTTACCCGCGAATTCGGGTTCCATATATTATCCGGCGCAGTCAGTGTTCACAACTGGCAAACCTGTTAGGGGAGTTTGGTTGGTTGACAGCCTTGGCGACCGTGTTCGTGTCACGGTGATGCAACGCTGGACTCTGATCGTAACATATAATGTACCGATTAATCGCACTCAGGGTGTGCAGCTTTTTCAAAGCAATCTTAGATGAGATAGCATTTATTATTGCGTAATGATCCAGATAGATCTTCTGGCAAATAAGATGCGATGTCTGTCTAAGAAAAAAGAGTTAATCTACGTAAAAAGAATACAGAATAGCGAAGATCTGCAATCGAAAGTCACTGAAAAAGTAGCAGCAACGGTGGGATGATTCTCAGAGGGTCACTAAACCCACACACTGATTCTCCGTATTGAACGACGACACCGCGAAATTAACTCTAACTTGACACAATAAGGAACCAGATTCTGCCATGTCCTATTGACCACAATTTTGTTTAAAGAAGAAGAGCTTGGAAGCTTGCAGAACCTTGTCAGAGAAGTACTAAAATCAGAGAAAAACCAGTGCGCAGTATGCGGGAGTTTTACAGAAAGCCTTAAAAAACACTCTCATGGCTTACTCAGAAAGTCTGATTTAGGCTTGTCATCTTTTTTCAGTGTTTTTGGAACTACACTGAACTCTTTATGGGAGTCTACCACAAATTCTCGAGTCGTGAGAAGACTTTAATCATATTTCTCGACATAATAGCATTGGCTCCTAGAAACGCCACTAAGTGGACACTAAAGAACAATAAACCTCTTCGAAATCCCCTCAATTGGGGATCTTCACGGAATTCTCCAAAACTTCATTGGTATCCAAAAAGCCCTAGGAAATCAATTCTAACCATCTCTGACATTTTAGTCTGCTTCGCATCCCATGCTGACAGCATTAACTTTTCATTTACAGGAAACTCTTGACCACTTCGGGGAGAAGCTGTGTCATGTTATTAATGTCGGATGAAGTTGCCCGAACACTAGTTAAATAAGATACCGAGAAAAGAAACATTATCATTATGGCTGAATGTACATCGGATATAAGCAGATGGTTGTGTGAAATATCCCGGGTACCGTAGGTGATGGGTCCTATGTGCTTTTAAAATAAAGCTCATGTCGCCTGTGCCAGAAAACATGGCAATGCGGTAGGTAATATAGCAATAATACCCGTGACCGACCCTTTCAAAAATTGGTTCATTACATATTGCAACATGTTACAAAATTTTAAAAACATTTTCCTTTGCATGTATCTCTATTCACAAATCTCAATGCATAAAAATATAATAGAACAATAAAGCGGAAAATGTAGGTTCCCAATATCTGTTACAGCATAAATGAGTAGCTTAAGTCTAACAAATATCATCCAAAATCCCCTTTTATTACATACAAGTTAGCTAATCAGCCGATTTCCCTAGATATTTCGAAATGTTACTTCATTACATTCGCATTTCAATTAAATTTAGGTGTACAAAAGTTACAGTTACCATGGGAAATGTAATTACACACCATACATTTTCCACACGATAATCTCATGTAATGGAATCACGAAAATTGTTTACAACTTCCGAACGGAAAATCGTTTATTTAGAGTCTAATTGCAGTACATGCATCTGAATTTTGCTCAAAGCTAGAAAGTTTCCAACAGAAGTTTGAAGTATCTTTTTTCTAAGTCAGCATACAAAATTACAGTGTACGCATCACCTCAATTAACAACAGTTTAGATTTCGATTCGAAATGCATTCACCTATAAAATGGTATTCGGTTTTTTATCTAATATCAAATATAATACTTTGTCTGATTTCCTTGGATCAATGCAATCAGTGTAATCAAGACGCTAATTAAGTAAAAGAGTTTTGTTACTGATCATAATCTTTTCTGCGTTTAACTTACTGAAGATCGATCTGATGATTTCCTTTTCCATGATTTAGTGTTTATAATTTTTTCAACACATTACATTTGAAGGTAGATATGATATGCGGAAAGGTTTATTTAATTTAGACAATTTAGCCACCTATGGTTTTATTAATAAGTCCTTGTGATCAAGGAGTTTATTGTTTTTTAACTTTCCTACCCATGGTAGTTAGTGTTGGAAAATTATAAAACTTCATTAATTTCTCAGAGTCCAAACCAATATTTCAGATGAAACAACCAAATCCTCAGTTTAAGGCTTATTTTATCAAGGATATTCCAAACTAGAAATTCGTACTGAACAGTAAATGGTGGTCAAAAATATTTATTTGGAAAATGTGTAGTTCCACAATAACGTGATTTTGTAGCTCGTTTCTAAATCCATGCTTAACCTTATGAACCAACTCATCAATCTTGCGATATATAGCTCCATAATATCAAGGTCTAATTTGGGAGAACAATTGCAATAAGTTGAACATTAATCTCTTCAAATTTTGTGCATGCGTTGAATGCATTTACGCGCAGAGTGTTGGATTCCCGCAATGGTACGTCGTCGGACTACCAACGTCAGATAGCTAGCTTGAAACCATTTGTCACATTACTTCGGGCTAGCCCCTGAACTCTCCCGCCTTGCGGAGCCTTCAAATCATTCAATAAAATTCCTTTCACCAACGAGAGAGAAGACGAGGAAGGCAAACATCAGTTCGAAGAACCCCCTGCCTTCCAGCTCCTCAACCGGTCGAGCTCTATCTTCTCTGCAACGAGAAGGACCCGAACGTAATGGGCAACATGACTCCACCTGTCAGCGCTCCTCAGCATCTCCTCAACTCAACTATGATATGTTTAAATAGAGCTGCTAAAAAATCCTATCCCATCTTCCACAAGAAAAAAGGTGTCAAGGGCGTTGTCCAAAACTCGATTGCAAAACACTATCCGGAGATCGTGCCCTTCCCATCTTGTGCAGGGAAGACTGTAAACCTCCGTGCCCAGTTAAGAACTGGGTAAGGAAATAGTCAGTCCACCATGCTTCCGGCTGATAACCTTACACGGAAAACCAAAGTTACGGAGCCCCAAAAGGAGCCTCGGATCGGATTGATTCCCTCTTAATCCTGGCAGAGCCAGCTAACAATCGATAAGAACTAAGGGAGGGGCTGTTGGGAGTCCCGACCTGATGTCAAGAACAAGGTCCCTAGGGAGCCTAAAGTTCTCCCCGTATACCAGTTCGGCGAGACTTGCAGCAAATTCTTCGTGATTGGCTGTTCGGAGGCCAAGAAGAACGAGTGGCAGAATCTGCGACTAAGAGTGGTTGTCTTGGGCCGTTATAGCAACCTTCAGTGGACTGTGCCAACTTTCGAGCATCCCATTGGATTGCAGGTGGTTCCCCGTGGCGCTTAAAGCCGAGGATTTTGCCCAATTCTGAGAAAGGGGAGGACTCAAACTACATTCCTTGGTCGGTAATTATAATTGCCGGCACACTAAAGCGCGGACTCCATTCGCGTCAGAGGACGTCTGCATAAGATTGTGCAATAATGTCTTTCAGAGGTATCGCCTCAGGCCACCACGTGAAGCTATCGAAGATTGCGAGCCAATACCTGAAACCGTGCGAGTCTCACAAAGAACCAATGATGTCGAGGTGGATTGTGTGGAAACGCTTTATATACCGAGAGAACACTCCTACCTTTTTCCGCACAGACTTTGTAGTTTTGCACTTTTGGCATGCGATGCTCTGTCTGGCCCAAGAATTAGTGTCCTTGTTCATGGACAGTCAGAAATACTTTGCGGTGACTAACCGATTCGTTGTCCGATTGGCTGAGGGCGCCAGATCGTGAGCCGCGGACAATACCTCTTTTCGGAAATCGGCCGAAATGTATAGTCTTGGTCCCTTGTCTGAGACCTAGCGGTATTTACTGGATGTTGAGCCGAAGATAGGAAAGTCCCTAAATATGTATTTGAAGTTGGTCCTTAAACTCTAAAGAAGTGCGTCGTCCTTTAGCGCCTCGGCGATTGCTGGAAAATCGACGGTGGCGGGGATCTTAAGCTCTGCAACACGTAACAATGCGTCAGCAACCACGTTATCTTTTCCAGACACGTGTTGAATGTTGGAAGTGAAATGGCTGATAAAGCTCCGGTGCCGAAGTTTGCGAGAGGACGCAGTACATACGGCAATGTGTGAGGTATTGACGAATACGGCGTGAGTGCATCTTGCTGAGAGAACGCTAGAAGTGTAGCATCTGTTGCTTGGTGGTCTCAAACGCTAGCAACACCCCTAACGGTTTCTGGAAGCGGGAAGCTCGAAATCGCTTGTACCTTGACTGGGACCAGTTGGATGCCTTCAGGGGTAATCAGGTGTGCGCCGAATCTCACCTGCGATTGTAACAATTTGCCTTTTTCAATGTTGAGTACTAGACCGGCCTCAAGGAGGCGTTGAAAAAAGCAATCAAGGTGCTCGGACTCAGAGGAAGACGCGACCAGCACATCATCCAAATATACGAAACCGAAGTTGAGGTTCCGCTGCACAGAATGGATGAATCTTTGAAAGGTTTGCGCCGCGTTGCACAGTCCAAAAGTCATCCTAGTGAACTCGAACAGTTCGAAAGGTGTGCAGATTGCCAGGGAGCTACAGGAATCTGATGGTACGCTTTGACTAAATCCAAGGTCGAGTAAATACGGCACGTTGCGATTGAGTCCGGAAAATCGTTGATGAGTGGGATGGGGTAACGGTATGGAATCATCTGAGCATTTAGACGTTTGTAATCGCCACACAGCCTCCATTCGCTATTGGAATTAGAGATCGTGTGAAGTGGCGATGATCAACGACTATCTGAAGATCTGCAAATACCCTGCTTAAGAAGTTCTTCGTACTCTTTCCCCCCAATTGCGAGCTTCTGCGGTGGTAAGGACGCACCTTAGAGAAAAATGGGGAGCCAGTAGTGTTGATGTGGTGCTGAACATCAAGTTTAACGGGCACAGAGAGACTACGCTCGGTAGTGATGTTGCGGTATTTTTGAAGAAGTGTGCGAATACGTGAATCGGCAGCGTCTTCAATAAGAATGGAAAGAGTGCTGAAAGAGCAGGATGAGATTTTTCCTGATGACTTAAGGAAAGTTACGACGCCAATAAGGGGTCTATTATATATATCCACTAGCAAACCATAGTGGCACAGGAAATCGGCGCCTTAAATGGGTATACTGATTTCCGCGATTATGGAACGCCAAGAAAACGTTTGTCGAAGTCCTAAACTCAAGTCTACTGCCGCGAGTTTCAATGATTATGGTATTAAATTGTTAAGCCGGTATACTGGCAGAACAGAGACTTCAGCGCCTGTATCGACCAGGCAGTTACGCCGGCTTAAGGGGTCGTAGATTGTAAGGCTACGTGGTGCTGCATTTCGGGTAGCAGTTACCAGAACTCCCTCCATCCCTTTTGAAACCGAGCACCTTAAAGATGATATCAAAAACTGTGATATCTACCACATTGCATTACATTAAAATCTCAAAAACGAATTAAAATGGAATCCCCTTCCAAACTGGATTTTGGGGTGCTCTATATGACGATCACTTATGGTCCTCACTCTCCAAGATAAACAAAAAACTAACGTAATTCCTTACTAGCAACGATTGAGAAATGACTGCAAGCAAAGATTGAACAAAAGCTTACTAAAATCGATTTCGTATTTATCTGCCTACCCATTCGTCAAACTGTCTATTTTTAAACCAGGTGGAAAATATTGAAGTTTACTTTGTGAACCTTTAACTCATAAAGCCACCTCTCCTCACCTCACGAAGGCATTCAAGCTTGCAAAATTCCTCTTGGGTACAGCTTATATATGTCCATGGTTGTCACCTAAATGGGCATAGCGCGTCCAGCGTACCTAAGCACCATCGTTATCGGTTCCCTAGGAAACGTTTCAAGTCTTCTCGAGAAACTCAACTATTGTGTGCCATTTGTACCCAGAGTGACCTTTCTGGGATAGGGGAGCCCATCGCATGACACAGCACCAATATTTGCCTTTCATAAAGTCTGACTTATCCACTGTCGCTACTGATAGACGTCCAGAGGTAATTGAAGTAATTAAAAATTGTTGTTTCTTTTTCGTTGGTGTGAATATTTATTCTTGCAAATACCGATATTTCGGGAACCACTTGTTCCCTTCATCAGTGCTAACAAGCTTCAACAGTCATTACTCGCTGTCAGATCTTTCGTCCAGATGAACTGGTATAAATTTAAGTCAGATTTAGTACCAGGGCTGACCATGAAGAAACTCGCAACCCATAAATTTTAGGATAAAGAAATCGACAAAGCAATCATTTTGGCGACAAACGCCATGAATACAGCCACACGCAGAAACACCATCCTTATTGAAGTCGATGAGTTCCAGTACAACATATTCAACCCATCGTTTCAATACGCGCACTCTGTCAGAAATCAGATTTCCCTCTTTATCTCGGCAGGATGAGCATCGAGGTGTATAAGGCTTCAATCAACACGTGGTCAATTTGGTTGAATGTGGTCCTGTTTGGAGAGGCCCACGTATCGTTATAGATCGCTTTTCGTGCAGGCCAGGTACCTGTAACAACCATTTCGTACGATACTGCTAACTGTATAATCCGCAGTCCATTATCATTGGTATCCTTAGGTAAGCTTTGGGAACCAACGTATCGACTGAATACGGATAGGAACGGAACGAAAACTGAACTCGGATAGGGTGGACAGGAAAAAGTGCCTACAGGGTCTCTTCCACCCTCGCTGCTTGCATCGAACAGAGTGACCGATGGGCACCGAGTTTTTTGGTAACCAGCTTATACCCGACGCCCCATACCTCTCGGTTAACATCGTTGGTTAGCTCCTGCCAACTGAGGGGTGTCTACCTGTGAAGTTCGTGATGGAGCTCCTTTTTCCCTCTCTTATATTCTGTAGACCTAAAAGCCGTCTCATCTTAACCTCTTGCAGTCTGAGGCAGTTTTTTCGTAGGATTTCAATTTCAGCCGTCCACCAGTCCACAGGTAATCCCCCTTTTTTTGGTTGCCACTGCATTTCAAGCTAAGGTGATAAAGCTTGGACCAATTTTCCAAGAACGAGCTTTCCAACGTTCTACCCGGGAGATGTTTGCCGGACGACAGAACATTGGGAGGAGCCATTTGTCGAAGGAAATGTATTGATGAATAAGGGCCTTGAAATCATCCAGTAACTTCCATCGTTGGAGCGCTGACGCTAAGTTCTTCGTAGCAAAGATTACATCAGGGATGGGGCACTCGGAACCAAGGCGGTGGAATGTCGGGAATCCTACCGATATTTAGGGTAATAAATCGAGAATCAGGTTGAGGTATGCCACATTGGAGGGCTCTGATATGTCCTATGACGAGAACTCTCCTTTCCATGTTTTAACTCCCGTCCTTGAAGGCGGCGAAGCTATTCCGAAAAGCGGACATAGATTCGTTCAGTGTGAGGCAAACGCTGGAAAACGTCAATTCCGCACAACGAACCCAAACGGAACCATCTTTTCGAACATGGCCCGCACACACAAGTTAGCCTTGCCCCTCACGCAGGTTACAACAGTCCTTCTTTCTTGCACCATCTGCCCCATTAGATCGTGAGCAGTTGAACTCCTAAGAATGCTTACTTGCAGGATGTGAATAATGGTGCTTGGCTTTTCGCTTCCTGTAACACTTCTTTGGAGATCTGGCAAGGCCCAGGAGCGGGAACATGACCCACATCTTCTTTCTGCAGACTGCGTTCCTTGTAAAGGGCATAGCACTTTGTTGACTGAAGTCGTCGCTTTTTACCCGGGTCCGCCACACTTGTAGCAAAAAATTCTTCTGTCCTGTCCACCGCAAGCCCCTACTATATATCTGTGTGCCCAGCACTCAAAACAGCGGGTTGAAACTGCCCTCCTCTGTAGTTCACAGACGTAACTCCCACCTTAAGGTCGCTTACATCTGGGTGATCCCTTTTTATCGCTTCCTACACCTCTTCCGTGTTAGTGTATGAATTCTAGACTGGAAACCACTGCTTTCGTGCCTAGAATGCTCTGGGCTGTCTCACGCAACGTACTCTTGTTATCGATCTTGGACGGGAGCTCGACAAGTATATCGCCGATTTGAATCCGACGGATGGATTTAACATCGAACCCAGTGTCTTCTGGTTTGGCATTGTTGCGGAATTCTCGAAAAACTGCCGCAAAAGATCTCACTTCGGGTTGATAAGAATGACCTCTGATCATGGTTGGCCCTTCTCTTTTTCTTTGGTGCTGCTGTTGTCGTCGTCATTGACTTCTACTTTACTTCAGTAGAACCTGAACTCGTCTTCGGCTGTCTTCCAGGAGTTTGACTGGTGTACAATAAAGCCCAGTAGTTCTTCCATCTCCATTATGCCATTCTTGACAATGTTGGAGATGTTCCGCTGGACGATGATAGCAGCCTTCTTGAATAGCCTTTCTTCCTTTGCACTTGTCTTTCGGATGAGGCTCATCCTCTCCTGTAGGATAACTTACGTTTTGTTGGGGGGGGGGGGTTGAGGGGTTCTTCATCCTTTTTCCCTACAAAGATTTGTCCCAGAGCTCGGAGTTCGCCATATTTTCTCAGAGCCCCTTTTTCGAACTCGAATTCGATGGGGTCTTTCTTTTTTGCTGCCGTAGCACCTAGCCTCTACGGTGTCACTCCTTTTTCCACTAACATTCACCTTCACTGTTGGGACACCGTCCTACCTTCCCGCTTCTTGCGAAGCGATTTACAGTTGGATCTCCTATTTTCGTAACTGCAAGCCACCTTAAATGATTCCCATGATTGCCTTTGTGGGCAGAGAGCTCACGCGTGGGTTGATACAAGTCCGTTTGGGAGTATGTATTTAAAGCCGGGATCAGACGCTTTCAACTGAGCATGCGCTGCCAACTTAACGGAGTCATAGCTTTGAACATACTTGCAGCCCTGCCAAGATTATATGCCACGAGATATCACTCCCGCGTAATAAGATGCCACAGCTGTCAGCACATGTGCAACCTATTCCGAATCGTGTGCCAAATCAGCAATCGCCCGCCAATGGTCGGGTCGTTATCGTCGTTCACGTTAGTTCACTACTTAGTTAGTTATCCAAGGATACCAATTGGAAAGTGTGAGTTGACCTGTGTCACAAATAACAAGGATTGTTGCCATCCAGCAACTTTGCCTTGTCTGTCCGAGCCCGTTCAGCTCCAACGGAACACCGGAGTTACTGGGAAATTTATAATCAATCCCTAACTGAAATTGATTGATACTGCTAGTGCTAATGAAGACATACTACCAAAATTCTACCGTATGGTATTAATATGTAAAAAGTAAGCAACTCCCAGAACGGGAGGTACACAGAAAGCGATGAAGAAACGGCAAACCATTTGCTTGAAGTGCACTTCCCAGCATCCAAAATCTATTCTCGGAGCCAACAGGTGCATACAGCCCTCAACCGAGAGACTGGAATCTGGCATGCAAAATAGTATCACTGAAGCGAGTAAAATGGGCATTTAATTCGTTCCATCGATACAAGTCTGCAGTTCCGGATGGCATCATTCCTGCGCTAGTAATAGAGGGAATGGATACCCTGGGTCTACATATCGCGCATGCCTAGCACATGCTTATATTCCAATTAAATGGCGTGATGTGAAGGTGTTATTCATTCCCAAACCAGGGAAAACTACCTACACAGACGCAAAAAGCTTCCGACCGATCAATCTAACGTCCTTTCTACTAAAAGGACTAGAAAGACCAGTAGATCGGTTCATAAGTGATACGCACATTCCTAAGTGACCACTTCACCATGGGCAACACGCCTAATAGAAAGGCAAATCCACGGAGACAGCACTCCATAAACTTATGGCAAAAATTGAAAAGACGATGTTCGAGGAAGAATATGCCTTAGGCGCATTCATGGACATCGAAGGTTCCTTCAATTATGCCTCATTCGCGGCAATTTGTGATGCGGCAAGACAGCATATAGTCGACCCGCTGCTGATCAGTTGGATCCTTCACATGCTAGAGTGGAGAAAAATCCGCATATCGGCCGGCCAGAAGTCTATTGAAGCAGGATGTCTTAGGGACTGCCCACAGGGAGGGGTTCTCTCTCCACTGTTATTGCTCTTAATAATTATTACCCTGCTGTGGCTCCTGGAGGACAAAAAAGTCTTCGCGCAATCATTTGCGGACGACCTAGCCGTAATAATTACCGGCAAGTTTGCGGACAATCCACAGTTGGTGCCTCCGGAATTGACTCACGGTGAACGCTAGGAAGACAGGACTAGTTATATTCACTAGGAATGTCAGGTGGGGCAGCTATACGCTACCCAATTTAGCAAGGGCGGAAATCCAGCTGGTACAAACACTCACGTATTTAGGAGTACATTTCGACTCCAAGTTAACATGGAAGAACCATATCCAGGAACAATATCAGAAATCCTGCAGATTGATCTGGTTGTGTAGGAATGCGATAGGTAAGATCTGGGGACTTTCACCGAAACGGATATACTGGATGTGTACATCCATAATAAAACCCATTTTGATGTATGCATGCATCGTCTGGTGGCCAAGACTGAACTAACAGCAGGAAGCCTGCGTTAGCAGAGACTTGGTTGCCTAAGTATTACTGGAGCAATGAGTACTACGCCGACTGCGGCACTTGAAGCTATCCTAAATTTACCCCCCATTCACTTGGAGGTGAAACGGAAAGCAGCCAACGACGCATATAGGTTCGATACCATTGGGGCATGGAAAGGCGGCCAATCAAACGGTGATGCGTCTATCTGGAAATTTCTTGAAAAACATCCGGTAGCCCTGATGCAGACCGACCATATGGTTTCCCGATTCGTCTTTGAAAAGACATACACTGTCGTAATCACCGAAAGAGAAGAATGGTCGATAAATGGCCATGCGTCTTTTCAGATTACAGACTTTTCATATTACAGATCTTCACCGACGGGTTAGTCATGGAGTGTGGATCGAGCGCAGGGGTGTTCTCGGAGAATCCGATTATAGAACTGACTCCTCGGAAAAATGACGACTATATTCCAGGCGGAGATATATGCCATTTCATTAGCAACAGAAGAATGTCTGCAACAAAAATGGAGGAGTCGCACCATTCGAATCTGTTCCGACAGTCGGACAGCATTATCAGCACTAAATAGCAACAACATATCAAGCCAGTTGGTGTGGAGTTGTCATCAGGTACTGCTGAAACTTGGTCGACTGAACGAAACATTCCTGATGTGTGTGCCGGAGCACTCTAACATCGCTGGTAATGAGGAGGCTGACAGACTGGCTCGCCAAGGGTCTGGATCCACAATGGGGGAGACAGAACCAGCTCTTCGAATCCGACCATTTACTGTCAAGTTTACTCTAAAGGGTGAAATTGGAAGAATGTGGAGTGGAGGAATTTGGACTCTCGCTGGCAGGCGAAAATTCTTGTGAAAGAACCTGGGGTCGCTAAAGCGGCATTTTTGTTGTCCCTTAAGAAGTGGGACATGAAAACCCTAGTAAGGCTTTTAACGGGACACTGTTCATTAAACTACTATATGGAAATGATTGGGTAGTGGTTTGGGCTATGTGCAGCCAATGTGAGGAGGAGGAGGAGACGGCCCTGCGCTTTTTATGCAGCTGCCCGGCCTTCTCAGATCTCAGATGAAGACACCTTGGAAAGGTTTTCTTCAATGAAGAATTGGCGTGATGCCTCTGGAGAATGTTCTCAGATTCGCTAAAGCCAATTTTAGGCGATTTACGTGGATAGTACAATGGGCCTAACAATGGCCGGAGCTGCGGCTCTTCCTAGTAAACTAAACTAAACTAAGCAGCTCCCAGCGGTCACCACGTGGAGGTGGAGATAGGGTTTGGTAGTAGAGCTGTTGGCGTTTTATGCTTCATCCTGGGCACCAATCCACGTTTCGCCCTGAGACTTATACTACCCTTTTGTCTAATTATAAACTTAAGATAAATCATGTCCAATCACTGTAAGAAAACAAAAACGTAAAATCTATTTGGGGCTATATTTACCTTTTCCCACTTCCAATAAGACATCAACCCTAAAAAACAATCTCTATATCTTAAATAGGACAAACAAATAGATTCAAATCGAAGAAAATAAATCAAATCAAAAGATCTTTCAATACTAATCTCCCTGATAGTTATAGCAGAATGACAAGAGCTTGAGGAGTGAATAACTTCAAGCAAATATGTAATAAAAGGTTGTAAAGTTTAGCATCTCGTTATACGAGTCAAATGTAAAGTTTATCTGAATATACAGCTAAGCATGCATACTGTTCACAAAAACAGATGTATATTTCCACATAGAGCCCCGTAAAAACCTCATACTAATTACAACAAATCATCAAAAAGGTAATGAAACTTAAAAAAAAATTTAAAAAAGCCAGCGTGAGAAAACTCGACCACTTTATAACTAAAACTACAAGGTTTTTCCAGCTACTTTTCGCATTATGGGTTTCTGCTTAACCCTGAATCAGTCTCATAACTGGTGCGACTCAACCCGTTTATAACCAACAGTAGGATTTTGCCTGGAGACACAGTCATCATATCACCTTGCTTCAGGTTCAAAAAACCTTAGAGTCCGAGAAAACTAGTCACCGAATCGGCCAACTTTAGGTTCAGATATTAATCGCTCGAGCATAAAAGAAACAGGTCAGCAATTGAAACTTTTATCCAAACATCTGTACCGAGATCAAAGATATGTACCAAAAATAGCAAGCAACATCCGTAAGACCCCGAGTAGCATTTTTCATGTAAAGACTCAAATAAGGCGTGGGCTTGACTAAACTAAAGTGGATTTCGACATAATGATTTTTTTCACAGCTTTTTTGCTGATCATAAAATCACGAAGCCTGATATCTATAATACATGAGAAGATATAATACTATGCCCAGGAGTACTGAAGATCGCACGATTTAAAGAAAAAACTCTCATTGATCCTCGAAGAAGATCGATTGCATGGGATGATATCAATTGCTCGAGCTGTGTTAACTTCTTCATCCACTTTACGCGTCAAGGTAAGGCTCAATCTTTGATCAGCGTTTTTGTTCTTCTTCAGCATTTTGTGAAGACACCATGTAAATTGTTAAATTGCCAAAATCGTGTTTTATGGTTTAGTAAATCATTGGAAGGTGTCAGTTGATTGTCTTCTGTACTAAACCTCGCTCGAGCATTTACTGGCAATTTTGTTTGGTGTTACTTTCGTCACATTAAGCAGTTGATTGACTCCATTAAAAAGATTTGTTGCACAACATAAAATGCATATGTACATATGAATCAGGATATAATATATATATATCTTTATGAAAAGATGCAAAGTGACACCGGTTGCGATCAATGGAAATATGGGCAAGTGAGCTTCCCGCACTAAAAGTCTTCAACAAAGAGCTGCTCCAACCCCTTTAACAAATAATTGTTACGAATTACAGAAGACCAAATAGGGTGCAAATACTACTTTCCCAGGAAAGATACATTACATATGTAATCGCACTTAGGTTGGAGCTAATTCCAACCAATAAAGCTGATCTAAAACTGCAGATCTGCTGTATCCTAACAATCGAAACTATATTTTGATGAAGGCTCTGTTTGATAGACGAAAAGTATATGATAAATGACACTATAGTGTCCACAATTTTAATTAACAAAAAGAACAATTAAAACAAATTTGAAGAGAAGTTTAAGAGAACATTTTTGGTACGCCTTCCGATGTTGAATGATGCTTGCTAACAGAACAAGGGATAAGTAAAAGTTTTTTATGATTGCATTGAATGCAAGGATCAGGGATCAAGGATTCAGGAATATGATGATGTCAAATATAAACTCAAAAGATTTTCACAATTCGTGCAACTCTCCGTATTTTTTTTTTGTAAGGTGGAGGAAATCTTCAAAAGACGCTAGCCTGGACACGTCAGTGTGTAGAATTTTCACCCACTAAAATCACCCCCGAATCCCCCTGCCCGTAGAATCACTATTAGGTATTACATAACCTTGCCTTCCTTAACTCTTCCACTTTTCGCAACTCACCCTGGATCGTTGCGATCATGAAATCGGTCGCATCTCAGTCCTTCTGGCATGCTACTCAATCTGAAAATGAAAGATTGCCTTGCAAGATATTTTTCTGTTTCATTGGCTAAAAGTATCTAATTTAAACATTATTTCGTGGACCAACTGTCCCCTTCTTCAGTATTTTATCTACTGAAAATCTTTTCCACCATTTGGGGTTTTATAGCTGTTCTTGTGGTTATATCTTAGTTAGTCCTTCTTAAAAGTTCAACCAAGGTGGAAAAATTGTTGCCCATGTCCCTGTTTAACAATGTTTACCCGAGGAGTTTTTGAGATGTGGAGACTAGATTCCTAGGAATCTAGTCTCCTAACGTCGTTCACCTCCTCTCTATTGGCGTTGTCCAACGACATATGGTATCCGTGCTCTATTATATGTCTGGCAAAAGCAGACCTCATCTGTGGGTTATTCTTACTTTTAGCGGATTCGGTTTCCTTTGAGTGTTCTAACACCCTGGTATGGACTAGCCGTTTTGTTTGCCCTACGTAAATCTTGTCGCAATCTGAGCAGGAAATCTTATAAATGCCGCTTTTTCCAACATACCCTTTTTTGTCCTTGACCGATTGTAACCGAGTCCTAAGTAGGTATCGTCTGCTCGTCGAGGTGACCCAGAATCCACGTTTATACAGCCAGCTTTTGTTGTTCTGCGTCCGACCCGAGTAGGTTAGTGTTATCCATTGCCTAGGTCCTGTGTTCCCCCCCCCTGGAAGAGTGTTGAAAGTTACTGTCTTGAAGCCTGGCGTAGTTTCTTTTCGATCCGATTTTCGATGCGGTTCCTGTTGCATTCGTTTTTCTTGGCTGTTTCCAAGATGTAATTTATTTCTTTATTTCTTCTCTCCTCATTGAGCGGTGTTGTGGCCATCCTATGAATCATAAAGTTGTATGCCACTATCTCATGGTGGAAATCATGGTTTGAGGTGTATGTGATGGTTCGTTGTACCTGGGCCGGTTTCCTGTAGATGTTGAATTCAAAATCCCTCTTTCCGGGATTATTTTTAAGTCTAGGAACGGTATCTCCCCTTCCTTTTCGATCTCCATGGTAAAATCGATTTTCCTGTGTGCCCCGTTGAGTTTCCCGAGGATTGTTCCTGTTTCTTCCCTTTTGATAATTGCTAATACGTCATCCACGTATCTGATCCAGAATCTCGGGAGTGCCACAGCTTCCTCGAGTTCATCCTCCATATTCTCCATAAATAGCTTGTATAGTAGCGGTGAGAGAAGGTTGCCCATTGCTGCCCCGGAGATTGTTTTATAAAATGTATTCCTGAATCTGAAATACGATTCACTCATGCACGTGAAGGCCAGTTTCTTATACACTTTGGCTTTCTTCCTCCATTCAGATGAGTTTTCGTGTGTCATGATCCATTCCTCGAACAAATGTAGAGCTTCCTTCATCGGTACGCTTGGGAACAGCGCTTCTACGTCCAAGGATACTAATATTTCAGTACTTTGTATCCCCCCGCATTGAGCCAGCGCCTTTTTCACTTTTTTAACGGAGTCTGGCAGAGGGTCCTTCCTGATGACGTGGAATTTACTTACCTTCTTCTATTTTTTTGCGTACTAAGTCGTCGTATGCTCCTTCGTCCATCATGACCACTGCGTTTCGGAACGGAAAAATATACTCCAAGGCAATCTTTCATTTTAAAACTTCGGCTAACAAATAACCTTCTAATTCAAATCATAAATAGAATCTCACCTAACGTTGCCTGTAAGTTCCACCTTTCTTCCACGAACCTCGAGCATTTAAGGAATATGTGAGCTGAGCCCTCTGAGGCCTCATCGCAGTTTGGATACTCTGCTACTGACGATATTCTCCATGACCGGTAAGAAACTTAATAAGATTTGTAAGTTCAACGAAATTTTTTTGAATGATCCCATCGCTGTTGCCATTTACTAATAAATCGCCCCCTTTTCGGTTCATTCACCAACAACAGAAAAGAGATGGGCTTCCCACAATACACATTCGCCATCTCGTCTGTCAGTCGGGCACATTCCTGAAATGGCGAACGCCACATCATCTAAATTGTCCCTAAGGCTAACCTTCTGTAAACGGCGCTCAGTTTATGTGCGCTAGATAAGATATGCAACGATGTTTCTCAATCTGGGACCGCATACAACGTGATAGGAATCATCACGACAGAATTCTAAAAGTACGCCGTGGCCCTCTTACATTCGGGATCACTCTTACTAGGATCATACATGTGGTGGATGTGTTCTGCAAGTGTACATACATGGGCCAAGCGGGACCACTTTCAACCAAACTGACCACATGTTGATTGAACGTCACATTTCAGCCTCGATTATGATTGATTGATATTGATTAATGCCGGAACATATAGGGCTTCAATATAGACTCAGATCACTTTCCCGTTGGCATAGTGTTCCAGGCTCCAGTTACAACACCACCTACAATTCCCTCTGTCAATCAGGTGAGGATGAACACTAAAGCTATTTACAACAAAACCTATAAGGAGGAAATGGTTGTCGTAATAATAATGATATTCGTTGGCGCAAGAATCCATATTGAATCAGGGCCTTGAAGTATATTAGAGTACTTCATTCTGGACCGTAACGGTAAATTACAGTACACTGTAGAAGGCAATGTGGTCAGCAGAGACCCTGATTTGACTCAGGTGCTCATTCGCAGCGAGTCGACTGGTATCCGACGTCAAATCACAACACGACCACAAACTTACTTCGCCCCAGTCGCAAAAAAAGTCAGAACGTCTGGTTCGACGACGAATAACAGAAGAATACACAGCAATGCTGTATTCTCAAAGAACAGGGGCACGCGCAGAGGCCTATCACGAACTGTGTCGAATGGCGAAGCAACTTCACGGACAGAGAAGGAAACTTGGTAGAAAAAACATTTCTGTGAACTTGCTCAGGGAGCAACCGCACCAGGTGTGAAAGTTTTACCAACAAGTCCGCAGGATGACACCTAATATACCTCAATACTAATCCTGCCAAGACAAGAGTCTATAGAAGGAAGACTCACCTGAAGATTTTCCAGCCTTAGGTAGTAATACCAATTTTTGCGCTTTCATGCTGCAGGAAATATACCCTCGGAGATACACGCCCGCACGATCCTACCTACAGCACTCTGAGCCGCCCGTCTGGCTTGGTGGCGGCCTGATTGAAGGCTAGGGGATATGCACCTTCTAGGCAAGGACACGTCAATTGCCATAGCGAAGGATTGTGTCACATGGAGAGCTCTTTCCGTGAGGCCGCCAGCCTCATTAGGTTGGTCTAGCCACACTTAAAAGAAGGTTTGCTCATCTAATGCTTTTGTCCACCAGCCTGATGTCTTTCTGAGGCTTTTGGTATGCTCTTTCGTTACCGTGTGGCCCTCACCACACTACTAACATTTTCTTATGTAAGAAATTTTCATATCTGAAGTGTTCAGCTTCCGGTTTCCGGATTTGCTATTATTGCTTAGGCTTGTATACACCAATTAAGAAGTAACTCATCGGACGCTGCCTCACCTCTGCTCTGAGAGCAGCGTGAATGAAACGATTGGCAGGTGTTATGCACTCCTTTTTATAATTCGTAAAACACAATATAAGTGTGAATTATATTGAACGTAAATTCGCCCAAACTTCAGACCAAAGCTTGGCTGGAGCTGGAAAAAAATTGTTGTTTTGTTTTCGTCGGAGTTTTCCGAATCATTAAAAGGAGCGTATAATACCTGCGAAACGCTTCGATCACGCTGCTCCCGCGGCTGCGGTCGAAGTCAAAAAACAAGCGAGGACACTTCTTAACGGAGGAAAAATCAAAATTGTATGGGCACGGCAATGCACGAATGCAGATAACCCTCACTAAGGGCTGCAAGTGTCTGGACTATGGTCTAAAACTTGCCAGAGATCCGACACCAAGCGAAGTTTTGCAATGAAAAAGAGAATTGCGTTCTCTGCAAAGATCCTCAAACGTCTACTAAAAGCGTTGCATACACTGCGGATTCGGAACGGTGTCCAGTCTTCCGTCTTGGCGGAACTGGAAAGGGCTAGGAGTTGGCTAGCATGATCAGCATACTATAAATGCGTTGGAATGCAACCACTCACAAATTGCTGGCGTAATTCGCTGCGGAGGTAAAAACTGATCTAGGGACCATCTTGACTTACTGGGTACCGCTTTCATTTTGGTTCGGGACGGTATTGGACTTTGGGCATGATGGAGCAAATTCTGGTAGGGAGTACTTTAACAGTAGGGCCCTTGAATGGGGCATGCTTCGCCCAGATCCTGACAGAACCGGATTCTGGAAATTCTGGCTACAACCGGGCTTGTAGCTCTAAACATCGGACCCATGCCAACTTTTCGGCATCTATACCACGAAGAAGCAGCCCTGACGTAACTTTTGCGTCGGAATCATCAGAATTGGGTGGCGTGTCCTAAAAGACTTCTCGGCCTGCTGGTGACTGGCAGAAATTGCCGACCTACGAAAGGAATGCCATAAGCTTCGCCATTCACACAACACTTATAAACCCGAAAGAAAGAATGTGCCACAAAGACAGATCAGCTAAAAGGAGACTCCGCAGCGTGATACATAAAAGCACAGCTCGCGGCTGGCAGAGCCCAGTCAACGAGGCAAATGGGGATCCATAGGGACTCGTTTATAAACTTGTCACTCAGAAAACAATACTTAATACCAAGCAGATGAGCCGCATTGTACGGGCATTATTCCCCAGACATCTTATACCGGTTGATGACAACAGATCGGAAGGCGTCGAGGACTGCCCGCTTTTTATAATGAAAAAGCTCCAAGAGGCAGTTCTCACCATAGAAAAGAAGAAGTTCTGATGGTATCAAGGCAAAGGTATGTAAACTGCTGTTCTACCAACGGCCAGACTTGCTACTCATCAAGAGTAAACTCGCTGAAGCCGTCCCTGCTGCCGAGGATATATCTCCAAAGCAGCTCGGGTTGAGAGCTAGAAGGTCCACGCTGTATCGGATTATAAATATGTTCATATGACCGGGAATCCAGACTGTTCAGCGCGTTTCTGTACTGCCTCAACATCCTGGAGGGTGCTATAGCGACTTACGAACCGAGAAAGTTTCTGGAGAATTGGTCCTCACAAGCTATAACGTGGAACCCACGCACCTCCTAAAAGAAATCAAAGCAGAATATGGACCCCGTGTGACCATCTCCAAAAGCCTGGCCTCAACACCGGTTCACACCTCCAGCGCTAGTTTGCCACTAGTAGAATTGTTATCCGTCAAATGAGTTCCGGCCACGCCGCTGAAGGATTTCGCAGTTCTTGGCTCGTCGGCTGACTATTGCTGCTTACCTTTCTGCGGAGGCTGTTTAGTGACCCGAGCTCTTCCACACTCTGCTCCGCTTGTGCTTTTGTTTGACCTGGTCTTGGGATCGATTACGTCGTCGCCTTCTGCTCGTCTGTCAGTTATTTACTATCATATTCCTCAACAATACTACTACTACTAACAAGGTCCTTTTCATCCCACTCGCCGACAGTACCGGCCTCTTTATTTTTAACAATCTTGCTAACAATAGGAATGGCCTTCTGATACTGGCTCTTGAGCAGGACTCCAGTAGACCTTCGCATCTTAGCCGGTTTCCGGTAACCGACAAGAACGTCGCCCTTTGTTTTTGAGTTTTCCATCGACGTCGACGGTTTTGGGTTAGGAGTATTATGTCTTGTACTCGGTAGACGCAGCTTGACAGCAGTGGATTCCAAGGTGGAAATCATTAGTCCGTCTGCCGCCTCGTTTCGCGAGGTCCCTGCGGTTGGTTTCAGCACTACGGTGCCACGACTGGCACTGATTGTACTGCTCTCGACGGCTACTGTCTCCTGGCTGGATACCAACAGCTTGTCCTCCGATGATGCGCCTGGCAGCACCACCTCTTCTTCTCTCGTCGGTTTTTAAGGTTTTGTGTCTGTCCCACGCACGGAAAGAGTCATAGCGATTGACTCCCTATTTCACCAAATATGACCCAAAAATCTGGAAAAAAAATCAAGAAACTGCCACTATATGATGCCTAGACTCCGAAATACCCTCCATATCCACCTAAAGTCCATCCTAGAATCATGAAATATAGCTACAATATAGGTTATAACATGAGTATTATCCTACCAAGTTTGGTGGAAATTGCACAGTTACTACAAAGTTATAATAGGTCAAAGTTGTCGCTTCTGTGCAAATTCAAGACTTTGAATGTCAGTACCACGCGAAAGTGGATATACTCACCTAATATATGCATATATTGTATGCTAGGAAACAATCCGACAAACGTCCACTCAAATGTTTTTATATAAAAAATGCGCAAAACCGCCCCCAGTTTCCCAACTTGTTTATTTGTATTTACTACCTATATCTTTGTCCACGAGTAGTCCGGGAAAAATGTCCACCCTGGCTAGCCCGGTCACCAGGGTAAGGGTCCTATTTGAAACTGAAGCCGCCCAAGGTATTCAGAGTTTGCATACTAAAGACCAAGCTTGCAATTGACCACGTAGTCCTCGACGTACGCTGTTCCATCTTTACTTGGGATCCTATTAGTACCTTCTCCAGTGCAGCGAGGACAATCCTCGGGCTGTTGCTTCAGTTCATCCCCACGCCAGATTCACTAGCCCCCAACACATGACCAGCAGGCAAACAGATCTTCATCAGTTGGATGAGCCTACTCCCAGCTTGGTACACTCTCGGCCCGCCCAAAGCCGATTTCCGGCGACCACCGTAAGGAGGTCGTGTAAGGAATTATGTAACTTTAACCTCGATCGACAAGTTGCCTATAGAGTCAAAACCGGCATTTAAATACCTTGGCTTAACCCTCGAGTCGAAAATGAATGTCTTTGAACAAATCAAAGCAACAGCGGACAAGTCTGTAGCTGGAGCCTCGGCCTTAAGTTGACTAATGGCAAATTTTGGGGGAATATATCTATCAGACGGTCTTCTTATGGGAGCAATGTAGTCTGTGCCGCTCAGCGGCACGGAGGTGAAACGGAAGCGCCTTGCACAACTACAGAGACGGGGAGCTTTGCAACTGGCGCACTGTCTCAGAACCCGCTATGATGGTGATCGCGGGAGTGATCCTCGTTACCCTTCTTGCTAAAGAACGTAAAGTCATCTACACCCACAAGGGTGAAGCCCGGGAAGAACGGTAACGCACACTAACCAAGTGGCAGCCCTCTTAGCAAAATGAGTCAAGAGGCAGATGGACTACGCGGCTCATCGGCAGTTTAGATACTTGGCTGAATTGGAAGCATAGTGGGATCGACTATTTCCTTACCCAACTTCTAAGTGGGCATGGTGGTTTGCTGTCTTAGCTACACAAGACTAGGAAGGCACGATATCCTGATTATGTGTTCTGTAATTGAATGGCGAACTACGCCGATAACATCTCTTTCTCTTCTGAAAAGTGGGATGAACTTCATCAGCAACCTTATGTAGACGCAATGGAGCTCTCTCCAGATAACGTTGCCAGATATATGCTGAGGAGCGATGGCAGATAGAGTCGTGTTACGCAATATGTTCGGGTTCTTCCTGTTACAAAGAAAGTTGAGCTAGAGCGGCAAGGGGTTCCCTGAACTAACAACTAACTACTGGCTCTCCCCTCCCGGTGGTGAAAAGAATTCTCTGACTTGAAGATCGCCGGAAGATCGCGAGAGCTACCCGAAGTAATGTGTCAATTTCAAGACGCAAAGGAATTTAAAACAACTGCTACCTCAACACTGAGCCAGATTTCTAGAAAATATATTAGATAATGGAATAAAAGTTTGCCAAAAGGAAAGATTGAGATTATAACAAAAAAGGATACTCAATAAAATACTAAAATATCATAAGCAGCTGGATTTCATTACTTAAATTCCATTCTACAATGGCAAAAATATAAAGTGTCACTTGAAATTCGACTTTTTCTAAGTACTTGATGTGTTACATCGGAAAGCTTCAGGGAAGTGTTATGGGATGCCATTACCTCAGATATATACACAAAAGATATTCAAAGGAGGAATTTCATGGAAATTCTCAAACCCTGCACACCATATGGTACAACTCTACGGATCTGATACAGGAATTGGTTTGTCCAATAGTTGCATTTGCAATTTATTATTGATTTGATTTAACTAAAGCGAATAGGATCAAATGCTACATTAAAAATTTCACAAACAACTGTGTGACCCCAAAAAAAAACACTTTGCAAAAACCTAAATATCATCGAACATGAAGTAACTTTTGTCATCAACAAAAACTAAATATCTTATGCCATTTAGAAATCACGAACCATGAATATTGATTCGAATCCCTGTGGTCTTTTTTTTGGAAAAAATGCAAAGCGTGAGATCGCAGGTTGTTGCCAAAAAAGTAGATATATGACACCATCAAACCATCTGACACAAACAACATACTAATGATCGTGGATGATCCTCAGATTAATCTCAAATCGTTAGTTTCTGTTACACCATCACAAGATGCCAAACCTCTAACTATAACATAATGCAAAAAAAATAAGTTCAGCGCCAAGCAAGCTGTACCTACAATTGTTATTTTTTGAAGTAGATTTAGGTCAATGTTAAACAAATCCGTCAAGCAATCTGTTTTGTGAACTGTATGGGTATCGGTTGCAAAGAAAATAAGAATTTAAGCTAGTTATCTTATGGGATCAATTGAGCCGAATTAAAACATTCAAATGATTGAAAAAATGAATCGAAAATAAACAAATGAAAAATATCCAAACATTAGCTCTCATTGAAGCCAATTATTTATTATTATTTCGACAAGTACGCCAATAAGCTAATAAGATCTTGAGATAGAGAAAATATGGAGTAGACAAGGTTTTAAGGTTAACGATACAGTTTTGTAAGGGTCATGTGTTGTGTAACGAGTCGAGTGTGCTTTTGAATAAGTTCAAGTGGTCTCATTCCTTTTGTGATGTAAGTATGAATCAATAATCATCTGTTACGGCTACGGAGGAACCTTATGATGAACGGTTGCAATGCATTTCAGCCGAAAGCAAGAAGACAAGCCATAAAAAGCTGAAATTCCCCATTATTCAAGTGGATGACGAAACTGACCTCTCAAGAAAATACAAACCATACCAAAGAAGACAATGCGCCTCAGCGTAACAGAACAAACACTGCAATCTTCAAAATAGGAAAAATACAAGTAAGGCTATAAACTGCAATAGAGGTGACAATAGCATTAACAAAAATAGATTGCAATACAGCAACAGATGATACCGATGATGCCAAGTAGGAAAAGAATCAACAGAAGTAGACGCAACCATGGTTTCGGGGAAAAACTACAATAGTATAAAACTAGCAAAAAAAGCTCTCAACGACAAAAATTTTTTATATGATTTATAAGAAAACAAGGCATCTTATTTCTAGTCTCAAATTTCTTCATCGAATAGGGTATCATATTTAAATAACAGAATTATCGTCGATAACGCAGGAACTACTTTTTAAATTGAAGGCTAAAACCACCCCCGACTTCCCCCTTGCCCGATGGAACCACCACAAGGTATTACATTACCGGACGGAGTTAGCTCATTTTAAATTGGTCTCCTTTATTTTATTCCCGGCGCACGTAACCGAGCTTTTCTCGTCTCCTCTACCTTTCGATCGTCCTTACATGCTAGCATTATCTGCACCAAATTTTTTGGTACTAGCAGGTCCATTACAGTTTCCTCTATGTTCCTTCTTGCATCCAATTTTGAATAGTGGAATACAAAATCTTGAATAGTGGAATACAGAATATGCGCTCCGAATCCTCTGGGACTTCATTGCAGTTTGGACAATCGGTAAGTTAAACCTGCACAGGTACTGGCGATATCCTCGACTGGGTAAGATTTTAATTGATCTCACCGTACCGTCTATCCAACCATCCAACTATCTCCCTTTCGGCATTCTTTGTCTGCGATAAAAGAGAGTTGGATCTGCTGTTATCTATGTTCATCATCTCATCTGCCAGGATATTAATCAGCATCACTCCCGAGATAACGATTGCAGCATAATTTGAAACCGTCCTGAAGACAGGAAACACCCTTAGGATTCTTCTGAAGACTGCACTAAATTTGTTATCGTTAAATGAGACCTGCCACTTTCCCCAAACTGTGATTGCATAGAACAAGATCGAGCTCATCACCCTAGCTATAAGCAACCTAGAACCGCGTTCGGTGTCATCCTTGCCAGGGCCATATTTGCAGTGGATGCTTTGTTGCAAGCATACTGTATGTGTTGCTTATAACTGAGCTTCGCCTCTATCATCGCTCTCAAGTATTTGATGGCAGGCATATGTTACAAGTAATGATATTATTCATGTGACCGTCTTTTTCGGTTTTCTTTCTGTTTTTATGGAGGTGGAAATCTTCAAAACACATTGGGATTTGGATTTTTCCCCGTTGAACCACCTTCAGGTGATAAATCACAGACCGGAGTTAGCTTACTTTAGCTAGGACTCCACCCTACCCGCAAAATCGCAGCCGCGCCTTCTCCAGTTTTCACAGTTAACTTTGAATCGTTGTGATCATGGAGTTGATTGCATCCCAATCATCCTGGCAAGCTACCATTCCCCAGACAAAATTTTCCGTTGATGGCATTTCACCTTAAGTTTCCTTTTAGTTCGTCTTTTCTTCCACAAATCTCGGGGGTTAGGAAAATACGTGCGCTGAGTCCTCCGGGACTCCATCCTCCAATTCAAACCTATATACATAGGTATTGACGGTATCTTCTATGGCCGCGAGAAACTGGATGAGATTATAATTGATCGCCCCATGTTTTCTCTACAACCATTCCCTGATGTCAGGAATGCAATCTGTGTGTTCAATGACCCTTATTTCAGCGGTCCCATCGCTGTTGTCATCTAATTATAGATCTCTCTTTCAGCTTTTTTCGCTTCCAATTAAGGAGGGATAGACTTGACGTTATATATGTTCGTCATCTCATCTACCAAAATGTTAATTGCACCATTCCTAAGATGACGAAAGCCGCATCATCTGAAACAGACACCCTTAGGACTGTTTCTCTGTTGACTGAACTGAGTTTATGTGCGATAAATAAGACGTGCACCGCTAATCCCCAAGCTTTGATTACATACAACAAGATGAAACTCACCACTCTGGCTGCCAGCAGTCTGCAAGTAGGCCGCGAACTTTCTACTTTCGGCATCACTCTTTATTGAGCTATACTGACGGTGATGCCTATTCGCAAATATCAACATGCTGCTCAAAACTCAGCTTTGCATCTACCATCACCTCCAAGTATTTGCCACCTGACTTGGAAGTAATGACATGACTCCCAATTCTAAGATGAGCAAAATGTCCCTTCCGGCGCTTGGCAATGAGAAGGGCTTCCATCTTTTCCTGCGCGGGTGGTAACCCGGTGGTAACCAACCAAGCCTGAACAACACCGATAGCTTCACATGAGTACAACTCAGCATCTTCGGGATGCTTTGCAACCATAACCAGTGCTATGTTTTCGACATAGCCTTCTACCATGGGCTCCTTCAGACCCGGAAGACTAAGGGCATCGTTGTACCTCCTTTTGCTCCGCTGGATGACCGGCTTGAAATTTTTGCTGGCTTACTTGCTTGCATGCTCATCTTGCACTTGCTCGGCCCCACTGACCGCCCTCTGGACCGTTCGTATTCGCTGGCAGGCTAATCGAAGGCCGGATAGTTCACTATTCCACCAGTAGTTGGATCTTCTACTGGAGAATGTGCATCTCCTAGACATTGACACATCACATTCCTTGAAGTTACATTGTGTGACATGGAGAGCTTTTTCCGTGGGCCGCCTGCCTTAGTACATTGGTCCAGCTACACTTCCATAAAAGTCTGCTCATCAAGTGCTCTTATGGACCTGATATCCCTCCCAGCCTTGGCTATGTTATTTACCTACCGTTTGGCTGGCTCCATAGTTCGAACATGATTGCCTGGTGATCGCTGTAGGTGTAATTCTCGCTAACATGCTAGGCCACACATCGCGTCTGTTCAGGGATAACAAAGATCCAGTCTACGATTGAAACAGACCCTCCTTTCTAAAAGGTTCCTATGTTACCTTCGTTGGCGAACAATAACTAACTGGGCAAAAGCCTTTAATACGCTTCGGCCCTTTGCGTCATTCTCTCTATGTCCCCATTTCAAGGCTCACACATTAAAATCACCGGCAATCACCTTCAAACTTCGTCCCCTTGCTTCATGAACAAGGTTGTTTTAAAACTCAGATAATGTAAGACTGGGTGCGGTGTAGCAGCTGTACACGTACGCGCCGCTTATTTTAGCCCACACAAAGCCACTGGCCGACTGACTCATGATGCATTGTATAGCTTTCCTATCGCAAGTCTGCCTCGCCGCTACACCAGTCGAGTCTGTGGCCCATACGCCCCCGTAACTGTTGCTATATGGTTCACTTACGATAACACCTTCCATCTCAGAATCATGGGTGGTTTGCTCTAGTAAATCCTGTGCGACACTACGATAATTGATGAGCCGTAATTAGAATTTAAAATTTCTCCCTACACCTTCTGCCTCTATCGGACAGATCAATGCCATTGGGGCATGCCTTCGCGAAGTATCCAAACATGAGGCACTTGAAGCACCCCCTTAACCTCCCACTTTCTCAGACGGCAGATAACCCATCCTATTCAAAATTTTCCTGCTGCTAATAGCTTCTGCGCGCCCTCCACTAGTAGTCGCATTGTGGATGTTTGAGCACTTCCACATGCTTTTCTCAGACTCACAACGTAAATTGCTCTTCCAACTCAGTGCAAATTTCTCCCTCTACGACGTACGACATATTGCCCTCGCTGGATATAACAATTGCCTCTGGGCGAATTCGCACCTTCACTTTCTTCTTCGCCTTTTTGTGAGTGACCTTGTTCCAAACACCACCACTTCGACGATCGCAATAAAAGCTGAGGCTTCCTCGCTTCCGTACTTTTAACTCTTTGCTCTTCGGAGCTAATAGTATGTCTTTTTTCCTCTTAGGCGCCTGCTGATTGCCTAGAAGATCACCATCTTTCCCTCGTGTTTTTTTTATTTAATGACAGGGCGATACCACTACGGTTAGGTGTCATTTGGGTCGCCTGTGACACTGTTTAAACCGCAGGTTTCAGTTTTTGCTTGGCTGCTCTTTCCTCCTCCTGTGACCTATTATAGAGGACCCTAATGGCTATCACTATGTTTTTAATAGCTTGGTGCACGTTGTCCTTGTCCTTGGTGAACTCGGACAGTTCAACTATTTTTACTGCAAGCTTCATGAAGTCTGCTTTCCAGATAGTCCATCTGTCTGTCACACGAGATTTACACGGAGACGGCTGGAACCAAGGTCACGAAATTTGATAAAAATTTGTTGTTTATGGACCGCTTCACAGACAACGATTAGCGTCATTTTATGTTGGGCTTAAGGGGGAACTCCCCATATATATGGGAAAGGACTTTATTTTTTTACAAAATATAATGGCGCTACTTGCTATATGTAAAGGGATTCAGAGAACAAATGTTCTCACCAAATTTCATAGCGATAAGTCCAGCCGTTTCCGAGTCAATCGGGTGTGACGGACAGACAGATTAGAAATCTCAAAACGAAAGAGCATGAACTAAACTAAGAATGGAAGAACGTGATTTGGGAATCATACAGCTTACTACGAATACCCATTTAAAAAAGTAGAAGATAACAAAATCATTACCAAAAAGCGGTGAGATCATTACCAAAGGCAGAGCTCTACTTCCAGGGTAGCTAACGCGGCAAACGAATCACCAAGAGAGACCGTAGCCAGAAAAAACAAAATAACCTGGCAACCACCACCAATTCAACCACAATCAATGAGACAACTTATGGAAAACGTCAGTCCAACGAATAATATGCACCGCGCCGTCATTCTTGCTTCTTATAACGAAGCCCGTGAGGAAATTGGCAAAGGCTGCCTAACATTGTAAAAGGAAAAGACGTTGGAGATAGCATCTCAAACATCCCCAAATACGCTGCTCCACAGAAGCGATCTGCCCGAGACACACCTCCGGAAGGTCGCTTCACAGCCAATGCATGAAATACAAAAGTGTTTTGAGAGGACCCGACGACGATTTAACCTTACACCAACAGGCTCAAAAAAAGTAAGAATCCTCCACCAAAATATTGGCCAATGCTGAGGTAAAAGGAAGCAGCAGCTAAAGGGATCCGACCTCTAATTAGACTCTGGTTAAATCAAGAAAGTGGCGAAGCGAAGCAAGGAGAATGATTACGAAACGAAATCGCCAGAAAGGGCTGGTAATACCAGCAAAAGAGGACTTGTTTTATGCAGATATTGTACGGCTGTCAAGCCACTCCAAGTATAGCAATACCAGAATATTGCCACATGACAGATCACAACCCCAAAATAATTGCTGGCGACTTCAACGCTTGGGCAGTGCCGAGAAACAGGAGGTGTTCTCCTGACTAAACATTGCGATGACGGAAGCGTAGACACTTTTAGACCGTCGTCCGTCGTGAATCTTGCTTTCGCTGTTCAAGTGTCTACACCGGCATGTTACCCCTGAATATACATATAGCCACCACTAGGCGATATACCTATATTACCATTGATTAGGAATCGAAATGGGAATATATTTCTGGAGGTATTGCGGTGGAACACCAAGTCTACTAAAATGAGCGTGGAGAAAGCATCCCAACTATCCCAACAAATATATTGTGCATATAATGCTTCCATGCAAAGATGTGCACGCTCTCGGAAGTGTAACCCTAACTAGGCAGAATCTGATCGATGCGGAGGTGCGTACAAGTCGGTTATGTTATCATGCGCCTTAGATTGCTGTGGGAGATAGTTTCGACATTATTTCCCCAACATACGAAAACTGCCTTCCCAGCGATACCAATAAGAGCCGAAGACATCCTACCAGCAATCGCAGACAAAGTTCTGGACGCACTGAAAAAGGTCCGGAATACCGCAGCCTCCGATATGGATCGAATTCTCAACAATGCGCTGAAACTGGCAATTAGAGTAGCACCACGCATATTTTCACAAGTTTTCACAGAATGCCTTCTATTGCTAGTATTAATCCTGAAGCCCGATAGGTGAACTAATATCCTATAGACCATTCTGCCTGCTGCATGCAATAGGCAAGGTCCTCGAGCGCGTAATCTATAACCGACTATATCTAATAATTGATAGTGGCAGTTATTTATCAAAGAGACAGTTTCGTTTCAGGAAGGCTCGATCAGCGGTTGGTGATTTTTGAGCTAGCCAGGAAAGCCTTCGACGAAAGTAAATACTGCGTGCTGGTGATTCTCGACATCAAAAATGCCAGATGGAACCATATCATCAAAGCACTCATCACGGCACAAACGCCAAATTATATATTAAGTATAATCTTTGACTACCTCCGAAAGTGGAAGCTACTTTACGATCCGGACGAAGGATCGAACACGTACGATATAACGGGAGGAATTCTGCAAGGGTCTATTCTGGTTCCTTTGCTGTGGCACTTAATGTATAATGGCGTTCTGCGGCTCCCAATTTTGCAGATGATGTCGTTGAGCCCATAACATCTTATAACCCCGACGCCGTAGAGATCGAACCAGACTATACGGACAATCACATCTCGATTTAAAGACTTCAGGAGTTTGCTTTCTTTACAGAACGGCAGAAACAGAAAACTATTCAACTTTGCATCGGTACACGTGTTGTTTACTCTCAGCCATCACTGAGATACATTGGAGTAATATTTAACCCCAAGCTGAGCTTTAATCTCCATTTAAAGGTTACTGGGAAGAAAGCAGTGACCATCAGCAAGGATGCTTCCAAACATAGACGACCCGAAACACAGTCAACGATTACGTTTATCGCGAATCGTCAACTCAGTCTTTTATACTGGGGACCAATATGGGTATCGGAGATAAAAATTCAAGGACGATACAAATCCGAACATGCTGCGCCTACCAGACAACATCTTGTGAGGCAGCATGCATGACTGCGGGGATAAAGCCAGTGAATATTTTAGAAGGTGAGGCAAGCCGCTTGTACGAGAAGCAGGAAACAAGTGAATGAGGTTATTGGCTGCATGGCAAACAGCATGGGACCAGGCAAAGATTGTCCGGCGGACACACAGGCTTATTCCAAACGTAAGTATGCAGACTACGCAACGAGTTAGGATCTGACTCAGTTGTTAACCGGACACGGTAGGTACAGGTAGTACCTCTATAGATTCCGTTTCGATGAATCACCCAGTTGTCCTATTTGTTAAGGTGCAGAACATATTTTTTTCACCTGTCCAAGGTTTGATAACTCAAGGAGAAACCGCGAAACGGAGCTAAATACCCGTTTAATGGTGGAAAATCTGGAAAGGTGCATGATTCAATTAACTACAGTATGGGGCACGGTAGTTGTCATGGTGAAACGGATCCACCAGCAACTAAAAGAAACAGGAGCGCAGCGGAGGTCTAGAGGCCTTCCGTCTTTTTAAGAAAGGATCCTTGGTCAAAATATTAATGAGCCTCGCAAATTTACTGGTGCTCGTAATGTCAGTGCAGTCTTAATAGCCGACTTGTACTTCTTCAGGCGGTCCTTGTATGGCTGTCAATATTCGTGCCTGTACCACATGTTAAAGATCTCCCTGATTAGCATCCTGAAGTTGGACAAGTCTTCATTCCATTGGAGTAGCGGTGCCTTCTTGCTGTATTTAGCAGGGTGCGAGGTAGTATCGAATGCCTTTTCCAGAGCCCCGACCTTTTATGCCAGTTCGTCTGTTGTGCCAATCTTACCAATTCGCGCACTGGAGAGTTTTGTTCTTCATAACTTGACCAAACCTGGGGTCTCTGAAAAGTTTAGAGTGGCGAGATCTCTCGTCACCTCTTCCCAACTGTCACAGTTTTCCGAACTGAGAAAATGATTGGTGTATTGCTCCTGTTACACACCGATAGGTTTGTATGAATAACAAAACCAACGGTCAATGAATGACTCATTTCTTTCGTCGATTTCCGAGCTGCCCTGCATCGTCATCGCGACCTATCAACAAGTTGACCTTCTTTGTTGCTATGCTAGACGCCAAATGTCACAGTACTTCTGGGGGAGCTGATCGGCCGCGAACCATGTAAGCTAAGAAAATATTCACGCTCTCCGCTTCCGCTTGTTCTAATTTGACCACGTCTAGGTCACTGCAACTCAGGCCGGACACGGAAAAGCGTGCGGACTCTTCCTTGTGAGGATACATGCTCTGGTAAATTAATAATATTTCTGAATAATATAATATTTCTGGTTATTGCCCTTTGATGGTTCTGTCGCCTCCAATCAAGGACTCATGTATTTGTGCGATGTCGATGTTTTCCTCTAGGAGGAAGACAAGCAGATTAGATTAGGAGAGGAGCACTTCGAGTGATGCAGATTAATCTAAGCTAACCTCAGCATGATCTGCTGCGTAGACGGTTGGTCAATCCCGGTTGGACCGCCGATCTCCATCTCCCCAACAGCTTATTGGCGGCGTCGTAAATCGGTACCAGCTGCTTTAGAGTGAACAGCTACTAGAGTAGGAATATACTGATAGCACGAACAAGCTAAACTGGAAACCGTAAGGCAAAAAAATGGGCAGACCGGGTACCACATGAGAAACGATCCTAATAGAAGAGGAGGAAGCAAGTGATAAAAAATTGACCGAAACACTCGCAACAGTTTGAAACGGGTCTCAATAGGGAGCCTTTGTGGAAACCCTATGCTGCATCTTCGGGTGTAGCGGGAGGAATAGATATTGCACTTACTATGCCAGACAGCATCTGCCATCTATGCTTTATGTGCTGCGAAGATAAGTTAAGCTTATGCAATAACCCATTTTCAGAGGACCAAGCATCGCCGTTTGCCTTCTCTGAGATTCATTTTTCTACCGATATAGTACCAAAATGGAAAATTAATTGAATGCTGAAATCAGCCAATCAATTTGCTTCTACTTCTCAATAACTGCGATAATTTCTTATGGCTATGATTGCGTTCACTTTTGTTCATCCATCATCTGCCTAACTTCTTCCACAAACGTGGTTCAATTTCGATGAATGTTCATCATTTTTAATTACCAAAATGAGAACATTTCTTTCTCTTGTACTACAATTTCAACGAAGCAAGCGCAGACGATGAAAAACTTTCCCATTTGCATTTATATCATATCTTGCATCGATAAATCTTTTCACACCGAGCATACGGCACATTAATCAAATTCTCCTACAACTTTTCTTTGTGTCTAGTTTACTCGAAACTGCAGACTATCTTCTACTCACAATCTGGTCTCATTACATTACCACGTACAATTTCTTCCCAAGTTTCACCAACAAGTCATCTAACCAGGTAGCGCTGGAGTCTCAGCCATTCATCTAACATCTTGGCCAATCTAATCTTCTTCTCACTATCAAAAGTATCTAGATACTTCTGCAGTTTTTTAAACAAGACGCAAGCATAAAGGCGAATAGATGCACAGATACAAGAAGCGGGAAATTGAACGCTTCAAGCCTCTTATTTTGATCGGCTGAGACTAGAAATTACTGCTGGAGCGACACCAAAAGATGTAAAAGTGATCTTACCAGTTGATAGGTACTCGCCGTATCCGCAACATATTCAAATGATCTACTGAGTTGATACCGTACATGATCAGCGCTCGTTTGTCGCTGGTCACAACATTCTGGTTGTCCTAAATTCACTGATCATGCATGTTCCATTTTCTCCGCCAAATGCTTGCCTTTTTCAAGTGCAACCTTTATGCTGGTGTCACTTTGTAAACAAAAGTATAAGAAAGTGAGATCGGGGTTTTCAGTAGAACTAGCATCGGCCAATGTGCATTGCGCAGTGTTATTGCTCGATGAAAACAACAAAGTTTATGGAAAGATTTTAGCACTTTTCATTCATTAGTTTGGCAGAAACCCGATATAATGAATTTCAGATGCTGCTGGGTACAGATCGTTGAGGTAACACTAATTCAAGGTGAGAGGCAAGTCATCAAGGTCCTAAGTATAAGAAATGTGGGACCATATAATGTTCAATGACGTCGTCTATGTACACCTTTCGTAAAATCCAAATGTAATCATGCTTAGGAGTCATTTAGAATTTAAGCAAAATGATATATAAAAGATTCCTGTCAGTCAGAAAACCAAAAATTCAAAAAGATAGTAGAAAGTGCTGCCCGAAGAAATTGAGATGGGAAGGGTCTAAAAAATATATATCGCGTTAATTGGGAATAACGCACCAGCCACGCCTAGGCACCATCATTCGCGTTTCGCTGAAATGTGCATCAGCGCCTCAGGACTTCCCAGTTCAGCCAGTTCCGCTTTCATCAACACTTCCACGGGTAACTGGCCTGTTCAAAGATGAAGTTCTTCGTTTGAAATTGTATCAGGCCAAGGTATCCGTATTGACGAAGGCATGGAGCTTTTGAGTAGCAATGGTGTGTCCGTGTGCTACTCTAATACATTTAGGAATACATTTTAGACAAAGCAAAGAACCATTGATGATGTGTCGCGCAACATCAAATTTAGTGCCACCATTGACAGAAACCTCAATACCATTCGACATCAACAACGGTCTACGACAAGGGGATGCGCTATCATGCGTCCTCTTTAACCTGGCCCTCGAGAAGGTGATCCGTGATGCTGAGGTGAATGCAAGAGGTACGATCCTCTTCAAGTCCACCCAACTACTGGCCTATGCTGACGATATCGACATCATGGGAAGAACCACCCGAGACGTTCAAACTGCCTTCATCCAGATTGAGCAGGCGGCGCGAGATCTTGGGCTGCACATCAATGAAGGCAAGACAAAATACATGGTGGCAACGTCAGCACCGAAGACGAATCAACCAACAACATCAAACCGCACTGGTCAAACACAAGCACGAACAAGAATAAGGATAGGGGAATACAACTTTGAGACCGTTGACAATTTCTCCTATCTAGGGTCGAAAATCACAACCGATAACAACTACGATGATGAAATCCGCGCACGGTTGTTGTCAGCCAACAGAGCCTACTTCAGCTTACAAAGACTGTTCCGCTCGAAACGTCTCACCATAGGGTCAAAGCTCTTACTGTACAAGACTATGATCTTGCCAGTCCTCATGTATTCCTCGGAAACTTGGGTTCTTAGCAAGAAAAATTGCGAACTCTTGGCCGCGTTCGAGAGAAGAATCCTCCGAAGAATTTTTGGCCCCCTACATGAGGATGGACGATTCCGTAGCCTACACAATGACGAAATCTATGAGCGATACCATGACCGTCCGGTTGTGGATAAAATCCGGCTCAATAGGTTACGGTGGGCGGGTCACTTAATCCGTATGGATGAAGATGATCCCACCCGGAAAGTCTATAAGGGCAATATCTATGGTAGGAAAAGAAGACGAGGCAGACCCTGCCTAGATGGAGCGATGGCGTGGGCCAGGACGCCAGACAGCTTTTAGGGATATCGAATTGGTGGACCTCGGCGCAAAACCGGGATGTCTGGAGTTCCTTATTAAGGCAGGCCTAGACCGGATACCGGTTGTTGCGCCGTTGATGATGATGATGATTGACAGAAACCGTGTCCGGGTAGCTGAGTGGTTAGAGCACTAGGCTACCGTACGGAAGGTCGCGGTTCAAATCTCACTGGTGACAGTGGAATTTGTATCGTGATTTGACGTCGGATACTAGTCGACTCAGCTGTGAATGAGTACCTGAGTCAAATCAGGGTAATAATCTCGGGCGAGCGCAATGCTGACCACATTGCCTCCTACAGTCTACTGTAGTGTACCGTTACGGTCTTGAATGAAGTGCTCTAACACACTTCAAGGCCTAGATGCAATATGGATTGTTGCGCCAACGATTATTATTATTATTGACAGAAACCACGCTTCCTAGATATACAAATTGATCAACTCCTTCAATGTTCTGCCCATTGGTGCAGAAGAGTACGATAAGACGTTAGATTGAAGTTTTATTGGGGTTTATCTTCAGTTCGACTCTACTTGCCTCTCTTTCGAAATCCTGAGGCATTTGACTAGAATCAAAACAAGATGAAAATATATCGGTGACAAGATGTAACCCTGGCTGACTCTGCTTGGGATCTTAAAATCCGTCGAGATTTTACCTCGGTGCAGCAATAATAGATATTAGTTCCTCCAGATACACTCCTTGCCTACATTGCCGAAAGGCTGTTTGAAATCGGAAGCGGAGGTTTAAATTCCGCGTGTTGTTCCAAAACGGTCCGGAGGGTGTTGATCTGGACAATGCGGGAGAATTCAGAAACCAGCCTTGCTTTCTGTCGTTTAACTTCTTTAATGACATCACGAAAACCTTCAGAGACGGTAATGACAGCAGCATATTAAGTGTGTGGACTACCAAAACAGAGAGGTTTGAAGCCATTCGCGTTCAAGTTCTTCTTTGGCACCAGACCATCGAGTTTCTTGTAAAGCACAGATATCGGTGCACCTTTTCCGAAAGGATATTGCCAGTTCCTTCGTCTTTCCAGTGAGGGTACAAATATTTAGCGTACAGACACGTATTTGTTTTGCTCAGACTTTTTTTTTATGTCCTGATGCCGGCCTTGGGTCAATAGCCCTTGCCCATTTCTCGAAAGCACCAGGGCCGGTCCCACCGCGACTAAGGTGAACACCCCAACAGGCAAAGACTAAAGCTGTAATTGTAATCAGACTCTTGAAGCCAATAGTTGTTTCTTATAAGACAACATACAGCTATCAATGTGTGACAGCAGCAGAGCGAGCTGCTCAAGAGGCTACTACTGTTAAGTATAAAGACCGCGTTACTCCAAGGCATTAAATTTTGCTTTAAATCGATATATGTATACCCTAGCATATTACAGTTGAACTTTGTTGGTAAGAACACGAACCAGTGACTCCAGCGGTACTTATCTCCACTAAATGATGTGAAGGAGGAAGTGCGGCAAAAGTACTGAAATACTATTAAATATTCCAGAAGTGCTTTCTGTATCTTTCAGACACAAAATTTGGCATCCAATGCAATCCCAAAACGACTTCTTGAATATTGATGGGTGTCAGAGGAAGTAGAGCTGATAGTTTTCATGGCTATTGACGTTCCTGATGCGAAGATGCAGATGGTTCAAAAATAAACGGAACTCACAGACTAGGCGGTGTTTGTTTCCAATACCAGTGGAAAGGATGCGCACTTTATTACACATTGAAAGGGTCGTCATAACATTTGCTACTTGATATTTTATATCGTTTAAAAGCCGTGGTTGCTGGTGAGCAAATTAGTCATTGTCGGAGACGAAAATCGACGAAAAGTTTTATAGAATGGTGCATCTCAATGTATCTTAAGACTCGGAAAAGTAGCGCTATTTAAAGTATCATCATGGTGCCCACGAGACCGAAATTAAGTTAAGTAACTTCTCCGTCAAAGAGTATTACAGGTACCAGAGTGAAACGTGTATTGGATGAAGCATAAAACTAAGAAACAGCTTCTGAACCAACGCCGATAGCTCTGCTACCAAACCCTATCTCTACCTCCACGTGGTGATCGCACAAACTTTTGTTCTTACAGAAAACTGCACACGGAGAAGAATGAAGGCGAGTCTCCCGCGCCTAAAAACGGAACAAATTGAATCAACTGGTCCTCCAAGTTTGGGGTTGGGTAGGGCTGAACACCCTTCACGAAAAACTAAAATTACGGAGCCACGAAAATAGCCTCGAACTGAGCGGATTCTACAACATCGGACCCAGCAACTAAAACAGACAAAAGATTTCCATATTTTCTCGTGGAGCATGCGGTTCCTGTACAGAGCTTGCTAGGTAAATTTCGAAATATAAGCGTCATTAGCGCTCAAGCCCTCCAGAGTCGGAAAAAGATACATTCTACGAGGTAGTAGAACGAACCCTCGAAGGCTTATATCCAAATCATAATTAAATAAAATTGTATCCCTTGCATAAAACCACCAATGACAATGGACTGCGGAAAATATTATACAACTAGCAGTGTTGCACTAAATGGTTTTTGGAAGTACCTGGTTCGTGCAAAAAGTGGATCACGAACAAATGGGGGCCTGTCCAAACACAACCACTTTGAACCAAAATGACAACATGCCAATTGAATGCCACCACCTCTCAATCCTGATGAATCTCAGGACATATAGACTTGAATCATTATCTCGTCTGCATGGTGCCCTACATCCCCTCTAAGCATCAAGTGAGAGTGATCACTGAGGCCATTCATACCAAAGTCCTCCATAACACATAAAAGGGGAAATTAATGCCACAATAACAGCAATTAACGGAGGTCCTGAAGATGAACTATCCACAAACGATCTTCACAACCACATGAAGAACATTATTATTGGTATGGCCGAAAACATATTTGGCCCCAGTTGCCCAAAAGAACGGCTGGTTCGAAGATGAATGTAAGCCAGCGATCGGAACGGAAAGATGCTGCACACCGGATTATGCTGCAATCTCAAAGAACGCGGGCACATGCAGGGACCTTTCGCAAACTTCGAGGAGCGGAGAAGCGACTTCATAGACAGACAACGGAAGCTTGGGAGAACCAATGGGTCTTTGAACTCGAAAAGTACAGGGAGTCGGAGTTATGCTGTCGAGACGAAAAAGTAAATACGATTTCCGACCGAATGGGCATATTGGTACGATGGATTGAGTATTTTGATGAACTGCTCAAAAACCAGAATATCACACACAACTGAAGACCATCGATTACTGGCTTGGCCGAAAATATGTTTCACAAAATGGGTGTTTGTGTGCGCATGAGGTGGGGGAAAGGCAGAGCCTCTAAGCACTCAGACCCTAGCGGTCCATTGTACTCGATTCCTTCGGCTAACAGAATAGTCCAGATTCATTTATGTATCGCAGGATTTCCGTTGCTGGATGTGATGCTACCCATTGCAGTTGGAGCACATCAACTCCAAAAATCTGATGTCTGATGCGTCCACCCAATAAAAAAATGCTCCGTGGATCCGGCTTCCTCATTACAGCATGAACACGCATCATCTTGAAGAATCCCTATTCTGAACATATGCTCAGCTAGTGAATTATGACCTACAATACTTCTGCAAGTCTTCCTGATTTTCGAGAGGATAAGCTTTAAAGTATGTTTGTTTGGTTCTGACTGGAAAAGTTTGCTGGGTTTAGCAACATTAAGGCTTTGCCACTTACCATTATGGGAAGCTTGTTCCCAGTTTTTGACAGCAGCATCAGCTAATGCTACTAACATCCGAATTGCTGACTGCGATCCGGGCATGGGTCAAATTGAATCCTCCTTTGCTAAGGCACACGAGATTAAATTTTCCTCTACACCACAATGACCGCTACCCAGAATAATTCAACCGGATTGAATCTAGAAATAGAGTTCAAACGTCCTAGTTTTCTCTACGTTTCAAGATAACTTCATATCTTCTGCCACGCAAATTTATGGGGATCCGAGAATCAGAAGGCATCGCAAAAACTGGATTTAGTTCTCCCAATAACTCTTGCAATGCCCTGTATCCCTTACGTCCATTGTCTCCACATAGATTTAATCGAATTAGTATATGAGCTGCACTCATTGCAGTGCTCTGAATAAATAAATCCAAGGGCTGCAAATTGAGTAATGAATTTAGAGCTGCCCCGGATGTCATGCTCATGGCACCGGTAATATCCAGACACATAGTTTTTTGTAGTGCGGCTAGTTTACAGCTTTTTTGTTTCACCTTAACCCAACACACTATGGATGCATAAGCGAACACCAGTGTAATAATAGCAACATATATCCACATTACTAATTGAGGCCTAAGTCCTAAGTGTCAAGACAAAGGTCCGCTTCTCTTGGTAGAGGCGGAAGAAAAGATTCTGACAGGCAAGCCCGCAGTCCCCTCTCCTTTGCGGCTGAAGTGTCTTTTTGCCGAGCCTTTTTCCCTCGTTTTCTGGAAGAATTAGGCAACAGTGTCCCCGACAGGCCGGCCATAGTCCAGTACGTTTCCAGTTCATCTCATTAAGGGAGTTGCTGTACTATCCTTTCTGGTTTACCACGCCGTATACAGTTCAGTTAGCTTAATTTAGTGGGGGAGCCGCAGCTTCAAGCAATCAGACCTTTGCTAGGCCCATTATACTATCCCCGGAGATCGCCTATTCATCGGCTTCTCTCCGATGGCGTTCGCAGGCTTTCGCGAATCTGAAAACATTCTCCAGAGACAGAAAATGCGCAGACTTTTCGTTGAAGGAAACCCTACCTAGGTATGGACGAGGCCTGGCAGCTGCATCCGAAGTGCAGAGCCGTCTCTTCGTCGTCCTCGCATTGACTGCATATGGCCGAGACCACCACTCCTATTTTTTCCATGTGATAATTTAAGGGGAGTGTCCTGGTAAAAGCCTTACAAGGTTTTCCATGTCCGACTTCTTAAAGGGCAACAAAAATGTCGCTCTAGCGGCCCCAGATTCCTTCACAACGATTTTCGCCTGCCGGCAGTAGTTCAAAACCTTCCATTCGGCTGCGTGAATCTTTGCCATTTCCCTCTTCAGCGTAGACTTGACAGTAGATGGCCGGATGTCGAAAGCCCCACCATTGTGGATTCAGAACCTTGGCGAGTCAGTCTGTCAGCTTCCTCGTTACCAGCGATGTTGCCCTGGCACCCACATCAGGAATGTTTCGTTCAGTCGTCCAAGTTCCAGCAGCACCTGATGACAAATCCACACCAACTGGCTCGATATATCGTCGTTGTTTAGTGCTGATAATTCTTTCCGACTGCCGGAACAGATTCAGATGGTGCGACTCCTCCATTTTTGCCACAAACATTCTTCTGCTGCCAACAAAATGGCATACATCTTCGCCGACTCTGGAAACCATATGATCGGCGGGCAACAGGGCCACCTGATGTTTACCAAGGAATTTCCAGATGGACGCATGACCATATGATTAGCCGCCTTTCCACACGCCGATAGTGTCAAATATATATATACGTCGTTAGCTATTTTCCGTTTCACCTCCAAATAGATTGCGGATAAATTTAGAATAGGTTCAAGTGCCACGGTCGGCGTACTGCTCAGTGCTCCAGTAATATTTAGGCAACGGAGCCTCTGAAGCTTGTGCGAACACCTTTGTGTCCTCTAGGAGCCATAGCAAGGTGTCCATTACTAGAAGCCAGAACGGAAGAAAGAAAACCCCTTCCTGCGAACAACCCATAAAATACTTTGCCTCAATAGGCTTCTGTCTGATCAATATGTGGATTTTTCACCAGTCTGGTATGGGAAGAATGCAATTGAGGAAGAGCGGATCCATTCCATGCCATCTTGCCTCGTTACAAATCACCGCAAATGAGGCATAATTAAAGGCGCCTTCGGTGTCAATGGATCCCCCTAAGGCATAGTGGTGGATTTGCCTTTCTAGTAGGCATATTACCAACAGTGTTCAGAGGGCTGTATGTGTCTGTCGGCCCCGAGATGAGATTTTGGATACTGCCTGGGAAATGCACTTCCAGCAAATGGTTTGCCTCATCGCTTTTTGTGTACCTCCCGCCCTGTGAACGTAGGTAACCCAACTTCTGGCTTCGCTCTTTGACAAGGATCCGCTTTAGATTTGAGGTTGCCTCACAAAAGCGTCTCTATGATTATCGTTTCGCCAACTTGCTATGCTCTTCTTTAGAACTTTTTGAGCCTCTTTGTACTGAATCCAGCAAACGGCTGAATCAGAATTTAGAGCTCGATTGAGGAGCACCCTTATCGTAATCCTCTGGTTCGCGAAATTCGAGGTCCACCATGGTGTTTTACCCTTCTTTAGCATCTTGAGTGAACAGCTCTCTTCGAAAGCTTCTCTCATGCTAGTTGTGATCATCTGGGTTGTTTTCTCAATTGCAGCAATGGATTTGACGCGTCTCCCAGGAATCGTAAATCGGGCCGTAGACACTGGCTGTAAGCTTTCCACTGAAGTCACGATGTCTCCGCGGATATCGGACTGAATTTTTTCCGGATTCCGGAGGACCATTCCTAAGCGTGAATTTCATTTAATCAGCACCACGAATTTCGCAGGGTGGTAGCATACAAAGTGCTGGTCCTTTTATTCGCCATTTACAACAAATAACAAGTCGAGAAACCGGAGGCTGGGCGCTTCAGGAATGAAAGGTTTTATCCCATTTGTACGTAGTCCGTTATGTATATGCATTTAGCATGTCTGACTACCCACTTTAGTGTGATATTGATATTAGTTGCAGTAAATTTACACGGTAAAGTCACCTTTGAGCTACTGTAACTTAACTAATGGGATGATTTTGATCAAACTTGGGGATAATATGCTTCCTATTATATTTTATACTACTACCACTTTTATAACTCTAGGATAAACTCAATTTCCCCAAAAATATGGTAATATACTATTATTAACTTAATTTGAACAAATATCAATATGAGTATTTTGAGGCCTGGGCACCATATAGAGGCAACTTCATGATTTTTTTCAGATTTTTCGGTTGGGTAATTTCTGAGAATGGGTCCGTTAAAGAAATCATCACTTTGCACCCCTCCCACTCCCCGCCTTTTTAACAAATCTCAAAACTAAGACCGACTTCGAAAAGTACTATTCGAGACCTTTCATTTGATACCCAACATGACTATATTCGGTGAGAAAAAATTTTACACCTCCTTTTTGCATGTATGGGGACCCCCCCTAAATCTCAACGTAGAAAGATATCATTCACCACATGTCTGGGCGTTCACAGTTCCCACCTTTCACCAAATTTCGTGTCAATTGGTATAGCCGTTTCTGAGAAAAGTGCTTCTGACAGACAGACAGACAAATAGACAGACCGACATTGAACCGATTTTAATAAGATTTTGTTTTGCAAACAAAACCTTAAAAATGATATTATAGTTTTCCAACATAAAATGTTATAGCACCAGAAAAATGCAGTTCTCAACAGCATTGTCAACTCTTGGACTCCTAATTGTCACCAAAGAAAGTTATAGAATTTATGTACGCCAGACTTGAAACTCATTTTTTTACATCACGAGCAAATTTTCAATTTTTCCCTTTGCATCGGAATTCCTTCGATGATTTTCGCAAAACCTTTACTCTAAAGAAAAGTTTAGTCTGTGGGCAACATGCCTGCAATGGAAGACAACAACTTCCCACGAGATTCTTACAAACATGGATGAACCTTGGTCTCGGACTCGCCGTAGCCGGCATGGATCTACGGAAATGGAAAAGTTGCCCAGGCGCAAAATTTCTCTTGAAGGTCTCGCAGTGCTGCTGTTCGGTGCTAATTTATCATAAGATACTCGCACGAAAGATGCTGCGGGTCCGCACTGGAAACTTAGAAACTTGTTTCGAAGTGGAAACAAACAATGATCCATGCTGTGCAGCCGAGCCACTATATCGCCGATAACTTTAAGTGATTTGGTGAAAATTTTAAACGAGATCGTTACCTCGCGGGGGTTTCCGACAGGCAGCTTTAAACAGCGATAATAGATAGGTGCCTGAAGGCGTTTACCTCATATCTCCTAATTGAGGCTTTGGCTTTCGGCTTTGTTGTTGCACTTGGGCAATTTCCGTATGTTATTAGCTGAAAATGAGGAATATCGTGAAGACTGCACAGCAGTGACCATCGTGAGAACTATTTTGACCCAGATAAGACTACGATATGCATAGATGTGCACTGCGGGAGCCGCCTGGGCCCACATGACGGATCAATCGGATTTGAAACATCGGTGGTAGCCACAGATAAAAGATCTATTCAAAAACCGTCGAAAACTAATAGACAGACACATTCCACTAGCCCAAGTAAAACTCTATTCTTTTGAAGAGCATTCTTGCGGTCACTTTCACCATCAAAACAAGCGTAAACAGATCGTTAATTACACACACAAAACATATGTAGATATACACAAATAAAATATATACAAAAACTTGATAAGCGATGATATCATTCGATTAAAAGACTTTACACCTTGTGTGGATTTAGCCAAATGACTAACAGCTAATCACCTGCTTTATTTAGATGCGATTATTCAATGCTTTTTCGCAAAACAAAACAACAAAGGATGGCGAAAAGCAAAGAAAATAGGAACAGGTAGGATACTCCATTGCATGATCACATCGAAGATTTCGTCAAAAACTATTTACAAAGATCTTGATTAACTTTCGATGAAATGATTGTTGAAAGATTTAGATGAATGTTCACTCATAACAACGACCGCTAACTCATTGTAGTTGATAAACTATTCAACGAATCGAATGAATTATTTCGTCAATTCCGCAAAGTTTTGTGTACAAGTCGTCGTCTGTTGCACGCATTGTTGAGAGTTCCTCAGTTCAAAATTCCAGAAGTCAGGCGTAATAGTCAATAGCTGGTGTTCGAAAAGTGTGATGTTCCGGGTTTTTTGAACCCTGCATCCGATACAAAAGAAAGGGACGACGGCGACATGTTTATTTAATTGATAAAAGCTTATGGAAAACTGTTGCGATATTAAGGATTCGTTTTGACAATTATTAGAATGCAAAACGATATCCAAAAGACACCGTACTCCTATTTACATATGTACCCGTGTATATGATTACCACTCATCTCTTAGTGTAGGTGGATGCGTTTACGCACAGAGTCTTGGAATCCCGCAACAGTACGCTGTCGGACTACCAACTAAAGACCTCCCTGTCATCCCGTTTGACACTTTACTTCGGGCTAGCCCTCCCGCTCTCCCGGCTTTGGGAGCCTTCAAGTCAGGAAATTCCTTTCACCAATGGGAGGGAGGGGAGAAAGGGAGTTGTAAGTTCAGAGAACCCCTTATCATCCGGGCCCTCCGCCGGTCGGGTTCAATCTTCTTCGTAATAAGAAGAATCCGAACATAATGCGCAACAGCATCTCTCTGACCATGTCTGAGAAGAGCTCCACTGTGTCTGCATAAAGCTGCTAGCGAAAGCCGTCCCACCTCTCACAAGAGAAAAAAGTTTGTTCAACGGCGTCCGCCAGTCCATTGCAGAACACACAATCAGGAGATCGCCCCCTCCTGTGCAGGTAAGACTAAAATCCTCCATGCCCGCTTAGAAGTTGGATAAGGAAGTAATCAATCTCACCGTGCGTTCGGTTCAGCGACGGTTTTAAATTCTCAATGAGCCGCGTAGTCTATCTGCCCCTTGGCTCATTTTACCAAGGGAGTTGCCACTCGGTAAGGGTGCGTTGACGTTCTTCATGGACAACCACCTGTCTTAAATTCTCGCCTTTACAGCGGTAGATAGCTTTGCGCTCGTTGGCAAAGAGGGCAACGGAGATCACTCCCACGATCACCATCACGGCTGGTTCGGAAACAGTGCGATAAACAAACACCTCTGCACTTGAGCAAGATGCTTACGATGCACCTCCTAAGGAGATATAGCCATTCAACCACGTTTACGCGCCATCGTTCGCGGTTTGGTAAAATACGCTTCAACTCCGACCACAATTTTCCGAGGCGCTTACATTTTTCATCTACTGTTCCGCGTCATAAGTTCCTGGGGCGACCCACTCGTCGACTATCTTAAGATTGCGGATTCCACTGCATGGCATAGACAGCAATGGAGTTGTCGCCCTTTCCTAATATGTGACCTATCCATTGCCATTTCCACCTTTTAATCAACAGCCGACCCGATAAAATTCTTTGTTCGTGATATCAGGCCAGTGTACCCCGATGACATCTCTCAAAGAAGTATTAACGAAGGCTTCAAGTTTTTGAGTAATAGTTGCGGCCCTTGCACTACTCCCATATATCAACAGAGAGAGAATATTTGCATAGAACAGTCTCATCTTGATCTTGGGGATGAGATAACTCCTTTGTCAGATTTTAGAAAAAACAGCGAAATCTGATCTAGGGTTCTTAATGCTTCGAGCGACATCAAGTTTCTGCCGTCAGCAGGAACGTCGCTTCAAAAATGTACAAATTTATCAAAACCTTCTATGTTTTGCGTGTTATTGCGGATGGGATAACTGCGCTGACCCATCAGACAGAAAGGTTCTATTGGTGTTTATCTTCGCTCCGGCTCTATTTGGTTTGCAAAACCAAAGCCAATCGACCAAGGTCCATGACTCGGGAAGAGAGCAAACAAGTGTCATCAGCATATTAAAGATATTTGAGGAAAGATAGCATTCTAATAAAGAACATCACGGAATAATATTGGTAATAAGATGCAACCCTGAGGGACCCCATTTTGGACCCCAAATTCCTCTAAGATTTTACCTCGATACAACATGTGACATTTTACGCTTCCTATGTCACTGTGATAATAGCTAGCAGATTTCTGTAGTGCCCCTCTTACGTAGAGTTTGTCGTTGTCGCTGTACAAAACTTTCTCAAAATCGACGAAGAGGAAGTGAAGCAGGGATCTGAACACCGCAACAATAATCTAAAGGGGGTTAATATGGTCATTTCAGGAGGGTCCAGAGAGGAAACCAACCTGCTCTCTGTCAATCAAACTTTCGAAATGTTCCTTGATTCTGATTATTTTAGCTATTGTCTTTGTGGCGGCAGGGAGCAAGCAGAGAATCCTCTAATTGTCGCACTCAAGACGGGTGGCCCTTCTCGGAAATTTTGCGATTATTCCCTTCTTCCACTCCCAGGAAAAGGTCTCGTATTTCCAGTATTTCCGTATGAACGAAAGTGGAAAATCTGCAGGTCCTTCCACCTTTTCAGCGGCTCATCATATTGAATGAAGAGTCAACCCCCAAAGAATTTGCTACAACATGTCAGTTCTTCCGTGAAGCGGTATAATAATAATCGTTGGCTCCACATTCCAATTGAATCTCTGCCTTGAAGTATATTAGAGCACTTCATTTAGGACCGTATTAGTATACTGCACGATTACAATACCGTGTAGGAGGCAATGTGGTCAGCATTGATGGTGATTATTACCTTGATTTTACTCAGGTATTCATTCACAGCTGAGTCGACTTGTACCCGAGAGCCAATCACGATACACATCCCACTGCCATCAGTGAGATTTGAACCGGAACCTTCCGTACAACAGCCTAGCGTTCTGTAATCATTACTATCTGCAGCACCTTCTGCTTCCCTGACAAGCGCAATAACAATTTCCGCTTTTGTCACGGCGCATATGACCCTGAACTTCCCGGTATTTTGCACGGAATCGCGTGTCACCCCTCACAGTGACGAATAGAGCCCTATATTCCCTGAACCTATGATAACTGCTAATTTCGCAGTCAGTCAGATCTTGTTACCTCCCTACAAGACATAGCCGACAACTTAAGTAAGTAGAACATTTTTAATGGCGGTCCAATACTCCCCAACATCCTCAGGCGAATTATTCTAGATATCCGTCGCCAGCTGGATTATATAAGCAGTCAATGTAAATCTTGAGGGATCGCAGCTCCCCAAACCTCCAACAAGCGGCTAACGCAACACGAAAACGAAGGCAAGCGGTCAATTGATACCCAAGTAACCTTATAGCTATGTCTGTGTTGGAACAATGTGCCGCCAATGAATCCACAATCCTCCCACCATTAACATCACGGGCTGGAAAACCTTGCCCTTCCCCCCACATGTTCGAGCAAAGTATTTTCAGAACCCACTACGTCATTCAGCTCACCCATCTCATTCACATTGCCACTTTTAGAGAGTTTCTTCTTGACTACATTCAATTTCTTATAGACAACTTCCTCCTACTCTACATCGGAAGCCTCCATTGGTACGTAACACTATGCTATGCAATGTTTCTCATTCCGGACTGGTACTTCGTAATCAATATCCAAACCTGTCCCCAAGTAATGAGGGCGCGCCTTGTGATTGCACAATGGCCCAACAAGAAGCGAAGTACACGATCTAACCTCACTTAACTTCAGAATGTCCTTGCACCTTGAAAAACACTGAAAAACCTAGAATCATGGTAAAACAGCATATGCCGAGGAATTACTCTCAGATCAAGCACGAGTCCTTCTTTAAAAATTCAAAAATGAAAAAGACATTACATGGCCAAAATGTGGAGGACGAGTTGCTTCTCTTCAGTCAGGAGACAACAGCCGCCGTTAAACCGCAAGTTATATCAGCCGCCATATGTACTTATACTAAAACTAACTTACGGGACTTCTGATAGTGAGCCAAGAAAATACTGTCTTCGCAATGGACCTGCTCGTACACCGTCGACATCTGGGACTCTTTACGAAACCGCTATAGAAGAGGGCTCCAATTGTCATGCCCGGGAACATCGGAATAAGTGGAAATCCACTAGATCCTTTTCAAAGACCATTACCAGAAGGTCAACTATATTCTGGACGAAATGGCCAAGAATAGAGAGTATATGCACTCGATCGAAGAGACGCCTGTTCGCGGATACCACAAACAACCCAACCTATTTTCATCCTTGCTGCTTCCAGAAGCAACATCCCCCTTTCTACTGCTGCCGCCGCAAAGATATTGTATTTGAGGATATTGCATCCCCGATTCGGAACTGTGCCGGGATCGAAGCGATTATGTCCTCCTTGGTGGTAATCTCATTGATATCTCTACATCTGATATGTAGTAATTCCATCGATTAGGCTTCCAACAGCTGCACTCATGTCTAGAGCTTTGTCGGAGTTCCTTCTGAACTCAGCTGATTTTTCCTTTGTTTCGCTGAGCAGGTGTAACAATGTTGGACACCAGTTTACCAGTTTCTTCGAATTTATGTCGGTTTCATAATTTTCTCCCCAAGTTCCTCAAAGTTACTTCCTTCGTGAGAAAGTTTACTAACATATCACATTCAGTAGCGTTTGAGGCTCGTAATAATTGGCACTTGCACTCGGTGATCTCGGAATTTTGAGCTCATGCAGAAAGGATTTTTCTCCTCAGTTCGGGGTTATTTGCACTTTCGATATTTTTAAGATTGTTCATATCCATGATAGTTGGGTGCCAACTCATGACTGTTATCAGTGTTCGGGTGTGTAGTCACTAAAAGATCCCATGGTTATCTATGCAAGCAGTGCCCATATGGAGTCTTGCGCTCAAAGTCCGATCAGTGCTAATCAGGTGTGGTCCTTCTGAGCCTACAGCACTAACCTAATGGTGGCGGAAGGCTCTTTTAAGCCTGCTATGGATTTAACGGAAAGGAGGCATTAATGCCCTCAATACCTCCTGTAAGCTATTTCGGTAAGATTTCACATTACGTACTTAGATTACAGAATAATGCACACATCAGCCCAAAGTCAACCATTGAAAGTAGGGGTTTAGTGGCAAAATTGTAGGTGTTAATCCAGAATGCATTTCCCAAATTTTCATCACTTTGTACACAATGCTGCGGCACATACTACCCTTCAACCGCCTAATGGTGAACTGTCGTCAGAGATTTGGAACAATGAAGGCCAACGCCATATGTTTGACTCCTTTCAGTTAGTATGTGGGTACCCCGATATATCATACAAGTATCATTTTTCCTGGGACCTTTTTAACGTGTGTATCTGTAAGATCGGCAACGATTGGAAGAGCATAGAATTCACTCTAATCCCGTAAGACGAGATTTCCAGGATACCTATCGCTCGGATTTGGTTGCTAAAGATAACACCTTCATAATCCTGTGGTACCTATAGATGACTGTGATATTAAAGAAGAAGGAACGCCAAAAAGATATTCTCCCTTCCTTCCCCTTCATCAATAGAGAATGGCTGGAGGCACTGGAAAAACTGCCCGTAAACTCGGTTTGGGGTTAACAACGCTAAGATTAAAATGCTTTGACGTCGGTCGGGATCTAAACGAGGCTTCTAACAATAAATGAAGTTCATGCATTCCAACTGAGCATCGCATTACGTAAGAAAGCAATTCTGAAGGAAGTGCAGATCAATCTTCAGCACTCGACGTGCCCCTCAACTTACCTGTTAGCTTCCCTCAAGGAACAAAACATCGACATCCCCTTAATACAGAAGCCCTCGATTAGAGGGGAAATGACAACAAAAGAGCTTCAAAGCAAATAGTACAATATATTTTTCAAAACGATATCAATCAGCAAGACTCCGAGCTTGCATCGTTACCAGAAAGGGCTTTTCAAGTTTGTGACGTGGTTGAACATGGGAACAGAAGCCTTGGAACTATATCATTAAACTTCTTCTATCATTGTGGGGAAACCCGACCTGTTCTCTAACAGAAAGGGCTCTGGTGTGGTCCGCAAATCACAACAAAAAATGTTATCACTTGAACTCCTGAGGAGGATAACCAGGTAACGAATGTAAGAGAACGCGATCTGCTCTTACCATTTGCAAAACTAAGCATGGTGTTGGTAACTGTTGGAAGTTCATACGCTTTCTGAGGAAGGCACCTAAGATCTAGAATCAAAATGACATACGTAACTGCCACATTAGTCAAAAAAGTCATTTGGCATGTTAGTTTGCACTATACTCACAGTGACCAGCAGGCAAACCGTAAAGGCTTTTGAGAAGGACACGTTTTCCGCAGCCAATTCGCCGTGTCTTTCGACGTGCAGTCTACCAGTATAAAACCTGATAGAAAGCGTATGCCGGTGAAGTCAGGCTCCTAATTCCATCCCTCGTACATCTGAACAAGGTCTTCAATTATTTCCTGATCCTCACGATTTTTTAGCTCTATCCGGATTTAAATTTTCCCTACGAAAATAGAGTTTGTTTAGTTATTCGCTCTCAAGGTTTTATTTCATCCTCTTTCGTTAACTCTCTTTACATTGTATCCAACTGTGCTCAGGATTTTCTTGTGCAGACCGCGTTCGAATCTGAGATGGAAATTGCCATCATAAGTGAACCGTATAGAAACCGTCACGATGGCATATGGGTCACAGATTCTACTGGTGGAGCGGCGATATGGGCCTGCGGTCGACAGGCCAAACACTGTACTGCAAATCGGGCGGTCAGTGGCTTTGTGTGAACAAAAATAAGTGGTGTATATGTATACAACTGTTACGCCCCACCAAGTCTGACCCTGTCTGAATTCGAAATGCCTGAATCTTGATAATCTTGTTCTCGACGGAAGGGGACGAAGTCCAAAGGTGATTGCTGGTGATTTCAACACTTGGGCCCTTGAGTGGGGTAGCAGAGAATCAAATGCAAGAGGGCGCAGTTTATTAAAAGATTTTGCGCAGATGGACATAGTTTTGGCTAATGAAGGTGCTGTAAACACTTTTCAGAAAGGCGGGTCAGGTTCGGTTGTAGACCTGACCTTTGTCAGTCCTCCACTAGCTCGTGGTATGTTCTGGTGCGTCAGCAAACGTTACACCCATAGCGATCACCAGGCAATCTTCTTTGAGACATGTATCCAGCCACGGAGCAAAGACCCATCATGCCCGAAACCGAGAAAGATTTTAGGCTGGTCTGCAAAAGCTTTGTATGAGCAGGCCTTCATAGAGATGTGGTTAAATCAACCTGATAAAGCAGGCACCTCTACGGAAAGAGCCGTCCTAGTGCCCCATGCATCGCCAAAGCATATGACGCGTCCATGCCTAGAAGGTGTTCATTCTCCAACAGAAGACCAAACTTCTGGTAGAATGGTGAACTGATTGGCCTTCGATCAGCCTGCCACCGAGCCAGAAGAGCGGCTCAGAGAATAAGATGAAAAGTGCGCCTATAAAACAGCCCGCAAAACTCTCAAGCTCGCTATCCAGCAAAGCAAGACGAAATGCTTTAAGGAGCTCTGCTCAGAAGCGGATGTAAATCCGTGGGGGAGTGCCTACAGAATTGTGATGGGATGATTCAGAAGCCGTTCACAGATCACGTGTCCTTCCCTTTTGCTAAAAATCATCTAGGGGTTATTCCCCCAGCAAGAGGAGAGCACCGACACATTCCAACCACCTGTGAATGTGACGGCAATTCCGCCAGTCGCCAGAGACGAGCTGCTAGAGATCTGCGGTAGAATAGGAGACAATAAAGCGCGGGCCCGGACGGAGTAGAATAGGGCCCTTAAGCTTGCCGTGAAATCCAGACAGGACATGTTCGCTGAGTTGTTCGAAGCGTGCATGTCCGAGGGGATATTTCCAGCGGCATGGAAGCGGCAGAAGTTGGTACTTCTGCCTAAGTCTGGTAAACTCCCAGGTAAACCATCCTCATACAGACCCATAGATCTTTAGGACACTGTGGGGAAAGTGTTAGAGCGGGTAATCTATGATAGACCATTGATGCCATCAAATTAGTTACTGGCTTGGCCGAAGATGCAATTCACGGAAAGGGTAGTACCAGCAAATATTGCGTGGTAGTAACCCTGGATGTGAAAAATGCATTCAATATGGCCAATTGGAATCTAATACGCAAATTCCTAGTGAAGGTTGGTATTCTCGCCTATCTCGCTGCAATCGTCGATAGTCATTTAACTGAAAAGAGGCTCTGGTAAGACAACGATGACGGACCCCAAGAGTACGTTATTTCCGCGGGTGCTCCGCAGGGCTCCGTGTTGGGCCCACTACTGCGGAACATCATGTACAACGATGTACTTAATATTCCCCTTCCGAGGGAAGCCGCAGTGGTGGGTTACGCTGACGGCATAGCGCTGGTTGCAGTAGAGAAGCATCTCGAAGATGCTGAGTTATATTCAAGCGAGGCAATCAGTACTATTAACAGTTGACTAGAGAGCTGTGGTCTGACACTTGCGGAGAATCATATCATCACTTCCAAGCCGACCATCAAATACTCGGAGGTGGTGATAGACAGGAAGCTTAGCTATAGGCAACACGTGCAGTATGTTTACGATAAATCATCCACTGCTAGTATGGCCCTGGCGAGGATGATGCCGAATGTGGGAGGGTCACGGCATACCTCTAGGTTCCTTATAGCTAGGGTGGTGACCTCCATCATGCTCTATGCGACCCCAGTTTGGAAGGAGGCGTTGCGGATGTCAGTTAACAGTAACAAACTGAGTGCAATCTACAGGAGGACAGCCCTGAGGGTATGCTCCGCCTTCAGGACTGTCTCAGATGATGCAGAATTCATCATCTCTGGAATGATGCCGATTGACATCTTGGCAGATGAGATGGCGAATATATACAATGCGAAGCCAATCTCACCTTTTTGGCGGAGACGAAGAACGCTGAGAGGGCGAGATCCATAAATAGATGGCAAGAACAGTGGGAACGCTCGGGAAAGGGTCAGTGGACCCACAGGCTTATTCCTGCCATCACGGTGAGATTAATTATAACTTTGGCAGTTTCCCACGGGGCACGGAGGATAACGCCAATACCTGCACAGGTTTAAATTGGAGACCTCACCCGATTGTCCAAATTGCGATGGAGTCTGAGAGGACCCAGAGCATGTATTCGTCCATTGTCCGAGATTTGTGAAAGAAAGGAGGAATCTAGAGGAGACTCTAGGAGAGGTGCTGGTACCAGAAAATCTGGTGCCGAAAATGGTAGCGCAACAAGAGAACTGGAGTGCGGTCAACTCTATGACCGCATCTATCCAAAATAAATTATGAAAGGAAGAAATGAGGAGAAAAGTGCGGTCAGAAGAAAGGTGACTAAGCCAAAATGAGCTGACTCCACCCCGTGATGTAATACCTTATGGCGGTTCCGGGGGCAGGGTGGGAGCCTGGGGTGGTTTTAGTCGGTAAAAATCCAGACCGGTGTCTTTTGAATACTTCCATCTCCTCACAAAAAAAAGACAGACAGTAAACCGATTTTAATAAGGTTTTGTTTTACACAAAATAAAGCTTTTGCAATATCAATGTAAACCCTTCAGAAACTATCCGGGAATCCCCCTTTTATAAAAATCTGTATAGAATCTGCCTCTAGATCTAGATGGCAATGCAGTAACTAGAGAGAAAACATGGCTTTCTGAAGTATTTAGTGAAATTTTAAATTTTGTTAAAAGAAAAAGAGGTACATTCTTGCAAGTGACTTATCATCTAAACTCTAGAATAATTGAAACACATTATTTTAGCAAAATATAGCAAAATAAATATCTTAATTGCTTTTATGTCGAGAATCTAGATGGCATTCAGTCATGTACTAAATACCCATCACCACTACAATTACTGCCTACAGTTGTCACCGCTCCAGAAGCGAAAGAGCGAATCGAAAGGGGGCCGAAAAGTATTCCTCTACTCACACACACTGTCTCTCTTTCCCAAGCACCGCAGTCTCCCATCGCTCTATTCCACTTCGATCAAAAACAGTTCGCCAAGAGTAGTTCAGAAAACACGGAGCTGGCCGACGAGTGAGAACCGTCCATCGCCGTCATTCATCGTCCGTCTCTAGATCAAGAAGAAGACGACGCAACGAACCGCCATATTGTGGAAAATGAGACAAAAGATTTTTTAAGTGGTGCAATGTTTCGGTGAAATACGTGACTTTTCCTCGAGTTTCCGCGTCTTGGAAGTGAAAATTTTGCAAAAACAATAAGGTAAGGACGTGCCCCAAAGAATCAGTGCGGAACCCCATGGATTACGTAAGCGCTCGTGCGGGAAAAGATGACGCGGAGCCCGCAGTGCAAGCCGTTCGGTGGCCCAGGCGTCGCGCGTCAGTGAGTGGTTTTGCGACGAATTCCGCGTGCATTCTTGGCGAGGAACCGCGCGCTGGTGCATTTCGCTGCGAGAAGTGCAGTTTCTGGTGGCCTTTTGGCGCTAATTAGAAGTCGAAATCAAAACAAAAACCTGAGACGGCAAATGGCGAGACAGAAAAAATCGGAAATTTTATGTTCCCATGCAGAATTCACCAACACAAAGGTGCGGGGCACGCATCGTGTGTGTGAAAAGAGGAAAAGCGAATGGGACGTGGGCGGAGCGGGGCAGCACTCAAACCTGGCGCTTGGCTGGTGGCTCGTGTCGCAGATTTATCGTTGATTCCTTTCTGACGCGCGTCCGGGCACGTATCTGGGGTAGCTCACCTCCCCTACTCGCGAGGGAGACTGGCCGAGGTACCTGACGGAGCGGGTGGAGGAAGTGGGCGGCCTGCGATGGAGTGTCTGCTGCTTGCGTCGGACTCGCTGCCCGTCCCGGTTGCCAGAGCGAACTCGGTCCGTGTGTGGATTGTGTCGAGCCTGAATAGCTCGTGGGACAAGGATGTGAGATGGAGGAGGCGAGCGCGGCTGGCAGTTCAATGCACTCACACATGACCAGCGCCGGTGAATATGTGGCAAAAACACTTTGCACATCTCTTTCGGAAATTGTCAAAAAATTGATGGAGTGCTCTCGACTGTCGGCGCAGTGGTTTTGTTTTGTTTGCTTCTTTTTCTTATCTGTCGACTCATCTTTTTTCTTCGTGTTTTTCTGGTCTAGCGAGATTGCATTGTCAAACTGACAACTTGTTTCGAGATGGGCTGGTCGTTGTTTGTTTACATGTTTTGCCGCCAAAAGCTTTTGAATGGGAGACGGTGCTGGGGAGGAAAACAATCGAAAGCAAATATTTAAGAAAATCAACAATAGGAGATAATAGAATTCATGCGATAGAACTGTTAGCAGTTCCTCTCTGTTGTTGAGTACATCACAGGTCCCCATATTTAGGAGTAGCCAGTAATTTCTTGCTTGAAGCGCTTCAAGAAACGTAGAATACCGCAATTTATACTATGATTCTGTTAAGAGAAAGTCGCACCGCGTCCTTAAAAAACAATTGTGCCCCTGCTGCTGGGTATAGTGTACCTATTAATCATAGTAGCAAGTCTATTACCGTGAGGAACTTTAGTATGTTCCCTACTTTCAGATCTTTCAACTTTGCATCTGGTATTAAGTGTTCTCCCAGATGCCTCGGCCTACTATGCACAAGTGCCGGACACTGTCCCAGGATAAGTGATAGTTTAGCTGACAGTGACCAGTGAGAATCCCCACTATGATTCGAAAGTTCTTTTTGGTGAGGTTTAAGTAATCATTTATGCGTATGGGTTCGTATCCCCAATAAGCACCCTGGACTGCTCCATTTCTGGTAGGCCCGCCCAATTTAGTTCATAGCCATTATCAGATTCCACAGAAGGGTTCTGGCCGGTGTAAAGGCGTCCCTGCTCCCTTCTTGGCTATTTCGTCCGCTGCCTCATTGCCTTCCAACCCAGCATGGCTTGGAACCCAGAGTATCCAAACCTTATTGAACGAGCCGAGCGTATTCAGTCTCTCACGCCTTCCCCATACCAGTTTAGAGTTCACCTGGTTGGACCTAAGTGCCTTGATCGCTGCTTGGCTGTCGGTGAGAATAGCAATGTTCTGCCCCCTGTAGTTCCTTTGGCTCCAAGTATATTTTCCTTGAACCAATGATACCGGCACCCGCTCCGTCTGCTGTGAAGAATCCGTTAGAGTACCAAGTAATCAGTTGTTGATTTAAGTCGTATGTCCCAGTCACCCTCTTCCAGCTTGCCTTGTTATTCCAATGTGTTTCAAACCTCTTATCAAAGTGAAACCTCGTTGTCATGTTATCCCTTCGTATCAGTAATTCGGGATATCGACTCGAACGAATATCAATCTTCCTTCAATTTAGGCAGCTCCCCGCCTCGCTGATACTACTGGCCATCCTGAATATTGCCCTCCTTGCCTGAATCGGTATGTGCATATGGAGAGGAGTTAATCCCAGAAGGACCTCCAGGGATGCCGTTGGGCATATCCTCATTGCCCCACTGATACAGACGCAAGCCAGCCTTTGGAGCTTATGTAATTACCTGGCTTGTGTGCTGAGTTGGGTTCTTTCTGCCCAGATTACCGCTCAATAGGTAATCATTGGCCTTACTATTGCAGTATATATCCAAAGTAGTATCTTCGGGCTGCAATCCCATTTTTTCCTGCTATGGATCTGCAAGTCATCAGAGCCCTCGCGGCTTTCCGCCATGTGTCTTTCAGAGTAATTTTTGGTCTAGCCTAATTAATTTGACCTCTGTTTCTCGTTTCCTCTACATATCATGTAATCTTATGGTTCTCAGGTGATCAAGCTTATACCTCCTAGTGAATGGTACTATGGTGGTTTTGGCGGGATTGATCCGAAGCCCCACCTTCCTGCACCAGGCACTAGTAACCCTTATTCCAGTTTGGATTCTATCACATAGGGTATCTTCATATTTGAACCTGCAGATTAAAGCAATGTCGTCCGGTAAGCGTGTTGACGGTGCTAGTTTCCAGTTTTCCTTTCTTCCGCTTTTATTCGCTGTTGGAGTGTCAGGCAGAATGTTGTCGCCTGCCACCGAGGGGTAGAACCCCAAGAAATGAGTTCTAAGAAGCAGGTGTTCCCTGCCTTCGTCATTCTCGGTAAATGTCCCATGTTCCTTCTTCAAACCGACAGAGGATATTGCCCCGTCTTTGGCTACAGTCTGGTAAAGCCTGGTTGCTTCTGTGATCTGTTCGATCCCTTCACAGAACTCCCTGAAGCTGTTCCGTTTTGCTTCCCTGATCGCGTTGCTATACGCGGTCGGTGCTCTTTTGTACCTCTGCCAGTCCCCCGTTGAATTTATACTATACAGGATGTCCCGTTTATAATGACACAAATTTAAATGGTGGATAGTATCACCTGTTTGAAGAAAATTGACCCCTGGAATGGCCACTCTATTTTTTACCGTTACAGAGTTATAGCGTTTTTCTGAATAGTGTCAAAAAGCTTGATCTTCCCAAAAAAATCACAATTTTCCACTCCTTCAATCATCTAATCCCAGATTTGATGCCATTTTTGGAAACCACGTAAAATTCCTTATAAATGGATGTTTTTAAGGTTTTGTGTAAAACAAAACCTTATTAAAATCGATTCAATGTCTATCTGTCTGTCTGTTACACGCATTTTTCTCCAAAACGGCTAAACTGATCCGAACGAAATTTGGTGGACAGATGGAAACTATGAAATCCCACGCATACAGTGAGTGGCATAAATTTAGGTGGAGTTTAAAAGGGGGCTCCCCATATATGCAAAGGGGGGATTCAAAAATTTTCTTCACCGTGTAGGGTATCAAATGAAAGGTCTCGATTTGTACTTTCCGAAACTGACCTTAGTGCGTGAGTAAGGAGTCAAAATGTACGCATTTGAAGTGAGACAGGACTCATTTTCGGAAACTGCCCAACATAAAAATCCGGAAAAAATCGGAAAAGTGCGCCTAGATGAAATCTAGGCCTCAAAATATGTCCCATTCCGATATCTGCTCAAATGAACTTACTAATAGTATATTCCTTTTTTTTAGAAATTTACTGAAAAACCCCCCTTAAATTCATCCTAGGACTTCCGAATTGTACCAGCATAGAGGACAATATTTCGTATATACATGCAAAATTTCGTGGAAATCTGGCAATTAACGCCAAAGTTATAGCAGTGCAAACTTAGCAATTTGGCGCGAATTTACCACTTCCAAAGCCATGCAAATCAGACGCTGACGTCATAATTACCCGGAATAATTGACATTCGCGTGAAATATTAAAGTCGCATTTATGAAGAATTTACTTATCTGCAGCCCTTTTTAAAATTTTGTGTAAAACACTTATGTGAAATCTAATCTTCGAGAGATGTCCTATTCCGATATCTGCTCAAAAAATTTACTAATAGTATATTATCAACTTTTAGAAATTGACTAAAAATCTCCCCTTAAGTTCATCCTAAGTGTAGTGTGCACCGACATAGAGGACAGCCTCGTGCATACACATGCCAAGTTTCATGAAAATCCAACTATTATTGGGAAAGTTATAGCAGTTCAAACTTATCAATTTCGTGCTAATTAACAGCATTCTAAGCCATATAAATAAGATGCTGACGTCATAATTAACGAGAATAATTCACATTCGAGTGAAATATTAAAATTCCATTCAAGAAGAATCTAATTCTCCCTAACCCTTTTTTATATTTGATGTTGGGTAAATTGTTGGCATTTGCTAATAATATTAAACTCAGAGTGTGAAGCGTTTCAGGTTGACTATTTCAATACAGGGCTTTCCATCAAATGATTTATTTAAATTACTTTCTAAAAAATAGATGCTAATAGAATTTTTAACTATGTGACACGGAACTGTCAGGCTCATCGCTCCTTACATCTTTTCGTCGTGATCGATTTTGTAATTTTATTTTATCAAATGCCTGATCAGGATGTAATCGCGAGACCTTCAAATCCCCATCCAGTGTATCATGCCACCATTGTTTTGGTCGGCTTTTTGGTTGCTTACCATTGACTTCGATGTTCTGACCAATACTGGTTGTTGTATTCTCGTTAGCGTGAATTACGTGACCACACCATCGAAAACGACTATGTTGCAGTTTTTCCACGATCGGTGCAAACCCATATCGATCGCGGATATTCTCATTTCAGAGGTGATCAAAACGTGTCACGCCACCAGTGCAATGCAGCATCTTCGTCCCCATTACCGCAAGACGCCGTTCATTGTCCATTATAGTCAACACTCAAACTATAGAGAGCGGCAGACGGACGACATTGCAGTAAATTTTAGATTTGGGACGTGCACTGATACGTCGATCACAAAGAACACCAGTTGCGGAATGCTACTTCATCCAGGTGGCGTTAATGCTTGAAACATTTCATTACGCAGTTCTCCATTGGCTGGTAGCATTGACTCGAGATATTTAAATCGCTCAGTTCTTTCAATGGCAGTAATCTGCCCCTCCAGATATTTAAATCGCTGAGTTCTGGCAATGGTGGTAACCTGCCCATAATATCTCGGGTCAATGCTGTAAGCCAATGCAGAACTACTCTATTCACGAAACGCTATAATTCTGTAATGGTAAAGGTGAGAACTGTGAACGCCCAGACATGCACTGAGTGATATCCTTCTCCGTTGAGATTTAGAGGGGATCCCCATACATGTAAAAGGGGGTGTACAATTTTTTTCACCGAATATAGTCATGTGGGTATCAAATGAAAGGTCTCGATTAGTACTTTTCGAAGCCGAAAATTTGAAATATGTTTCTGTTTGAGCATTCATAAAAAATGCCCGGAACGTTCCAAATCGATAGGCTATCCGGGTGCCATCCATATTTCGGCCGCGCGCCGGTCAACTGTGAACTGTAATTGACAGACCGGTGTGATCATGGATGGCGACGTTAAGAAAAACATGGAAATTTTGAAATAATAAAAAAAAACTTGTTTCTTTTTCGGACAAGGACTTGTTAGCATTGATGGAGGGAACAAGTGGTTCCCGAAATAACGGTATTTGCAAGAATAATTGTCCACACCAACGAAAAAGAAACAACAAGTTTTTTTATTATTTCAGATAATTAATCGTTGGAAACACCTCATAATCACATTCAGATGGAATTTTTTTTTGTCGAGTTACCACAATCTCGGCAGGTGTCGGATTTTATCTAATACTAGTACTAAGGGTCAAACATTTAGACTCAGGCAATCATACCAACTTAAAAGATAAAGGGGACACTGTTGGTGTTGACCGGGAGTAAGTTAATGGGAGAATCCTTCGAAACCTCCCCAGAATGGTGTATTTCTGGATGGTTTGAACCAGACTGTGTGATAGTGCCAGGACATCAAGGGAAGCCGTGAGGGATTTAGCATATCATTGAAACGACAACCATCCACTCGAGACGCTAAAGTTCTTTGATTTCTCAAACATATGGCTCAGGGATAGCAATCAATAGTATACGCGGCCCATCTGATCAACTAGCAGCGCGCCAGGATTGTTGTGTGGTATGCAGCGATCAGTTAAAATTTGGCGGTCCCAATACATGCTGTAAGCAGAACTATCAACTGCTGCCTGCGGCTCATACCGGTAAGCCGAACATGTTCCCATGATGAAACCGAGCTTGTATGCAAGGTTTTAGCATACATACGAAATTGCACCAGTTTGTATAATGCACCGCAGCCATTACAGTACAACCGGAAATTAGATAGTCCATTGCCTCTAACGCCGAACCACACATCACACACAGTGATGTTCTGCCGCCGTGTCCCTATCTCCGATGTCACGAGGCAGGTTCAACGCTTCACAGCAGGGTTTGGATTATGCATTTGAAATTTGGACATTGTAGTCCGTATTCGCCGCTGAACGTTTTTCAGATCGATATGCCGAATGCATAAGCCAGTGAAAGGATAGCGAATATATTCAATGCACTAATAAGCGAATAAAATATTATTCTTCCTCGAGAGATGCGATTTTAGCTTTACACGTCGCAGGAACTCGGACAACAGCATCCTTCAAATCACGAATTTCGAGGCATTTATAGAAATTTGTCTCAGTTATTGCTTGGTTGGGGAGGTCACCAATGCTATGTCCGGCATACGGCTCGTGATGGCCTTTGCGGATGGCTTGGATTCGACAATTGTCTATCCGAATATCACGGCTAAACATGTCCACTATTCGCAGTAGACTTCTAAGGTGATCGTCAGTATTACCATATAACTTGATGTCATCTAAGTACATTAAGTGTGTCAGCTCTCACTTAGCACGAAAGCCTTATTTTATTGCAAAACCATACCCTTTAGGATCATTCAGTAACCATACAAAATCAAAGGGGACTCAACGAATCCCTCTGGAAAATGCTCTGAAGGATAACCTCAGATGAGCGCATTGATAAAATGGTCACCATTCCATAACTGTCGCCAAAAACTTTCTTAGTTTGGGATCAATGCGATACAGATGTAGGACAACTCGGCAGCTCTTCTGCTCCTTGGACAAAATGTATTGGTCTCGAGCATTGACCCTCCAACTAATAATTAACGTTATGAATTTGTAGAAGGTTGGTAAGCAAGTAATCGGTCTTGTGTCTGGGGGTCCTGTATCGTGTCCTTTTTAGGGATAAGATAGATAATCCCCGCAGTGAGGAAGAGGGGAAATTCCTCCGGCCGACTAATGACCTGCTAGGTGCCAACAGACCATGTATACTGGTGACTATCTCCATTTGAGACTTTCAAGAATTATATTTCACGTGAAATTTCTACTCGGTGGTCCCCACGGATCCAAACTCTGAAGACTTAAGAATTCGCAATCACGACAAATTCAACTTGCCTGTATTTTTAGTTGTTTAAGCAGTAAAGAGATGAACTATATTCTTGAAAGTCTTAACGTCCAATGTCTCCCTCATTGATATTTTACAAAGAATATAGCGATTTCTGATTAATTTTGTAGTTAGGATCGCTCCTGCTCCAAACGAGGGTTGGAGCCCAGACAGAATTAGTATACCTCGGCGGTTTAACTATGGTCCCGTTTTACGGTCAATCAGTTAGCCTTTGATGCTGGAATTCTTTAATAAGTCCTTAAAGTAGGGTAAGAAGGTGTCAGTGGCGCCTTCATGTCACAAAATCCTAACACTAGGCTGCTGTATTGAGAGCAAGGGGCAGAGTTCAGCAGGCGCAAAGCCAGCCGTAACATTCACGAAGGAAAACAGCTCTCCTACGCTGCGTCTAGAGATCCTGAGGTCCTCAAAGAATGTTTTCCGGCGTGACCCCCTTAAGGGCAAGTGCCCTGTACAGACCATCGTAATTCTGCATCCATTTGCATGAGTCTGGAACAGGAGCTCTTGCGATCGTGTCTTGTTATAGACGAAACTTTTGCTATGTTGCGTTTTGATCATGGTTTTGAAATTCTTGAATTCCCGAAATACTTCATTCTCCTGTCGTAGAAGTCGAACTTTACTCAAACGATACGGAAATTGTCGAAGTTTTTCGATAACCTGTTATTTAAACATATCATCATCAACGACGCAACAATCGTTATCCGGTCTAGGCCTGTCTTAAGGAACTCCACGTCGCATATTCTTTACCTTTTTCAGTTCGAATTCCGAAAAGTATGTCCGACGTACCTTTGCTATCTCTGAGATCATATTCCGTTTGCATTATTCTCGCCTGAGTAAGGCTTCACTTCTTTACCCCTCACTTACATAACTGCCCGTACCCTTAATTGGGTATCCCTTAGCGACAACAACAAAAGTACTGGTTATTTAGCTCGTTGAGCAGAAAGAAATTGCAGAGAACTAAATTAGGTAAATTCAATGGCTATTCGAAGATATACCCTAAGCTTCACAAAGGTGCGTTATCGTGACGCAAAATGTGTTAGCTATTCACTCACAAATCTATCCACTTCCACAACGCAACCTCGTATAATACCCAGATTGAACTGAATTCAAAGGGGGAGAGCAGATTTGATTCTATATTCGTACTTGGAACGTTTTCATATATGAATTTTATTTATCATAACTCGTACAGAATCGTATCGTAACTCGCCATATTTTCTTTACAGTACCATGGAGGATCTAACGAAAACCATTATGTTCACAACAAACGCCATTCAGAATGGAACACCAACTACCATTCAATATCAAACGGCGGATGGAATTTTGAAAACACCAAAAATCGAAGGGCAGAAATCAGGGCAACAAGAGTTCCCAACATTCTGCTACACAACAAACGTAAGTCCCGGTTGAGTATTAAACGTTCCACATCTCATCGCCAATTCTTCTCATACAGAATTTATTGCAAACGAACACAACAACCGTGAATCTTGCACAGTTAGCAGATGATACGAAGACATGTTATATTGCCGCCCAACCGATCGGTTATAATTATGCGCTCGTCAATCAGATGCAACTTGCACAGAATGGAACAGTGGCTGGTATAGCAACGGTTGACGGACAAGGACGTCTGCAAGTGGTTAACAAACCAGTAACAGTAAGTTTCTAATTAGTAGCCAATTTCAAAGCATATGATAACAGTCCTGTTTCGCTTAGAACACAATATCGAATATAAGCTTCAAATGTGATGTTTGCGGACTCATGTTTACCCATTTAACACTCTTGAATCATCATAAACGCATACACAACCAAGGAGCCACAGACAATAGCGACCAAGATCAAGCCATAACAGTCGTGACACAATCGCAGAATATCGTCCAAGCGCAAAACCTGGTATCTGAGAATGGTCAGACGCTTGGTCAAATACAAATAGTGGCAACTGAATCCCTCGAACCCGCACATCAACTTCAGCAGACAAACGAAGTGACCGTATCCACAACCAAAACCATTACCTTGGAGAAATTGAAATGTATGACATGTGGAAATACACTAGTAGCGAATCCAAAACGGAAAGGTGGTCCGAAAGTGCTTCGATGTGAAACCTGTACAAACAATGATAATATGCAAGCGAGTCAACGCGCCGGGACACAAATTTTTGTAGCACCCGACGGTGATGTGAAATTTGAAATTGGAGAACTGCCCACAGGGAACGGTGATCCAACAATTGAGACGCTAAACACCCAAAATGTTATTCCTTTGACCCAAGTCTCCAACAACAATGTTCAAAACGTTGTAAAAATTCAACAAAATCAACAACCCGCAAATAACACCAACAATATTCTGCCTGGGCATCATCCGGTCAAACGGAGAAATCTTGCTTCCGTGACAAAATGTCAAAAGTGTAATGGGTCGGGTGTTATTTTCATTGGCTGCAATCAAAGGAATATCAAGCCTGAGTGAGTAAAATCAACCAAAGTCTGAAAGTAGGGCTGTCTAATAACGTCTTTGATAAATTGCAGGCAACCAAAACCCTTTCAGTGCAATATCTGCGGCGGGACATTTTCTCGATATTCGAGTTTGTGGTCGCATAAGAAATTGCATAGTGGCGAGAAAAACTATAAGTGTTCAATTTGTGGATTGGCTTTCGCAAAAGCTGTGTATTTGAAAAATCATTCCCGCATTCATACAGGCGAAAAACCCTACAAGTAAGCTGGGTTAACAAACTGATCTCGCGAAATCCAACTTACAAAATCAATCCTTTCTACTCATTTCAGATGTCAAACCTGTGGAATGCAATTCTCACAATCGCCACATTTGAAGAACCACGAGAGAACGCATAGTGGTGAAAAGCCGTACGTTTGTGAAGTATGTGATAAAGGGTTCGCGCGACATGCAACACTGTGGAACCATCGACGGATCCATACGGGCGAAAAGCCCTACAAATGTGAGATTTGTGGTTCAGCCTTCTCGCAAGCTGCCCATTTGAAGAATCACGCAAAAGTTCATTCCGGCGAGAAACCATTCAAATGCGACATTTGCTCGGCGGCGTTTGCTGATCGGTTCGCACTGAAAAGGCATCGTGGAATTCATGAAAAATATGGTAAGTGGAAATTTTACCTCCCTATGGATTATATTGGGTTGGGGTAAAAGAAATGTTGTATTTGTGACCGAAAGTTGAGGTTATATTTAACATACTTAGAATTATCCGGTTTAAGTCAAATATGCTCCGTTTTGTTTGCAAACTTGTTGCCATTTAGAAGGCAATTTCATTATCCCCCCTTCTTTATTTGCAAAAAACTCAGGCTGCCAGTTTTCGCAAGCCTCTTTTGAGGCCAACTTAGTAGCACCAAGAGCATTTTGCATGGACCGGAAGAGACGGTAATCACTTAGTGCCAGGTCCGGACTATACGGTGGGTGCGAAAGGACATCCCATCCAATCTCCCGCAGCTTCTGGCGGGTCATTAAAAGTGTGTGAGGCCGAGCGTTGTCCTGGTGGAACACAACACCATTCCTATTGACCAATTCTGGCCGCTTCTGGTCAATCGCCTGTTTCAAACGGTCGAGTTGCCCAGAGTAGAGGACCGAATTGGGTCTGGCCATAGTGGATGATTCCCTTCCAATCCCACCAAACACACAGCAAAGCCTTAATGACCGTCAATCCGGGCTTGGCAATGGTTTGGGCTGGCTCGCCGCACTTCGGCCACGATCTTTTTCGCTTGAGATTTTCGTACGTGATCAACTTTTTATCACCAGTCACCATCCGCTTCAAAAATGGGTCGAATTCGTTCCGTTTCAGCAGTGCATCGCAGGCGTTGATTCGGTCCAAGAGATTTTTTTCCGTCAACTCGTGTGGCACCCAAACATCCAGCTTTTTTTGGAATCCAATCTTCTGCAAATGGTTCCAAACGGTTTTATGGTCCTTACCCAGTTCCTGGCCAATCGAGCGAATGCTCACATGCCAGTCTACTTGGATGATTTCGACGATTTTATCGGTTTCTACGACGATTGGCCTACCAGTACGGGATGTATCTTCGACATCCACTACACCAGAAGAAAATCGATCGAACCAACGCTGTGCTGTGCGAATCATTACAGTATCGGACCCATAAACTTCACAAATTTTTTTGGCCGCCTTCGTTACATTTTTACCTCTCAGGTAGTAAAAATGTAAAATATGACGAATTTCTTGCTTGGTGGACTCTTATCTTTGACGCGCTATAACTTGAGACTGAAACGTACAGTCACAACACTGTCAAACAGGCACTTGTAGCACAGATTGTCGTCTTCAAATCGCCGTATAGAATGACCCAATGCGATAAGCACAACACAAGATATGTTTAAGGGTCCCCATCTATTGACAAAATACGACATTTCTTTTTCCCCAACCCAATATAAGACAGTTGCACTTTACAGAGTTTGAAATTCATGTCAGGCTAACGAACCGTTTGCTATTCACAGGTCAAACAGCACCTCGTCAGCCAGCCCAAAAACCAGCAGAACAACAACAAAACGGTGATGGGAGTCAAAACCAAGTGAATACGGTTGTAATCCAAAAGCAGGAAGCAGTTGAAATGGACGATGGCACCCAACAGACCGAAGTTATCATATCTGGATTATAAGACAACGTGATAGTTCGAGCTATCGATATAGTTTCGAAACTGGATACAATTTAGAAAGGAAAAGGAACTAACGCAAAAATCCACATACACACCATACAAAAAACGAAGACTGGATATGTAACTATATAAAAGAAAAATCATTTAAGACAAAGACGCATGTATAAACACTACTGTAAGAATAACTTCTAATGCAAACGCTTGCAAGTAAGTTAATCCCGATCCAGAGAGTCATTACAGAGGGAATTGTCTCTGTCTCGTCAAGGATATCTTCCAAAGATTTCAAACGAAATGATAGACGATTTGGCCACTAGATTATGGCTACTTAGGTTCCAGTAACAGTATAGACATACTACTCTCACATATCCTTAGCCCCTCCTCTGAAGTTTATTTTTATTCCGTCAATGAATATACAATGATGTTCTATTGTAAAAAATTAAGGAAAAATCAGTGAAGAGAAAATATAATTGATTTATTGTTAATTATTTTAATTTATTCAAATGGTAAAGGACTAGATCAAAGAAGCAGCGAGTGAAGTGAGGCGATTATAAAGTTCGCAAGATGATAAATTTCGTTTCCTTTTGTGAAGAAAAATATTACTTTAAGGATTAGCGAGCGAAAAAACAGCTCATAGATATTAATTTTACTACACACGCTTTTTAAGAAGAGAATTATTATTCAACTTACAAATAGAAGAAGTAAATATGTTTATCAAAATTAGGTGAAATTATGAGTCGTGAAATTTAAAACTGTATTCTTCCGGACAATATTGCTTTGTAAATATATATAACCGTATTGAAATAATATTATCTTTCTTAAATTAGTTTACAACGGGAGTTTGACTCTTGAGTTATTTCTTCAAAATAGAATGTCGCCGTCGTCGAGACTCTACAATCTTGGCCTTCAAGATGTCCTTCCTCCGACCATTCCGATCCAATCAGTCACGTCCTCCATTTTCGAAATTCAAACTCATGCGCTATTTTCGTCAACAGAATCTACCCAGCGTTATGAGGCTTTTCCACCAGTCTTCGTCCTTTTGCTCTCTTTTCGAATACCCTTTTAGGTATCAGTGTCATCCATACGTTCAAAGTGGCCAGCCAAAAAAATGATGATGCTTAAAAAAGTGGTAGTCGGTTGGCGAAAGGTCCGGTGAATATCGTGGATGAGGCAGAGTCTCATACTGCAATTCGTTCAACTTTTGAACCGTTGTTCTGGATATATGAGGTCGAGCATTGTCGTGAAGGAGTATCACCCCATCTCTGTTGACTAATCTCGTCCGTTGAATACTCAATTTTTGGTGCATTTCCTCGAGTTTCTCCAGGTGCCAAAAAAAGAATAGTGGATAACTCCAGCTGTAGACCACCAAACAGTCACCATTACCTTTTTCGGATAGAGGCTCGGTTTCGGCATATGCTTCGGTTACTCATCAGCATCTAGCCATTGTGCTGATCGGCGACGATTGTCGTATAATATCCACTTTTCATCACATGTCACTCCCACGTACTCCAGGAGGGCGATCAGACCCGAGTCTGCAAGGGACTCATCTGAAGTGGCTTCGGCCACGGCGCCTCACCGGAGGTTATCTGGTACCATGGGAACCGGGACGGCCCTCTGAGAGCATATGCTCCGGGAGAATTCCTGGAGGATGTGTTCTCGGCCCGGTTATTAGCGGTTGGAACTAGTGGGAGTTTCATGGTGGTTGTGGTTATGCCTACATCGCGGGCAGAGCTCCTCGGAGCTCAAGCGTGGAGTTGCGCTGTCCAACTCGGGTGCCGTATCCCTTAGTTGCGGCAGAGGTGTTAGATAGGCCTTGCATCCACTGGTATGAATGCTGAGCCTGCACTCAGTATAAACCAGGACCGCTGTGCTTGCATGGCGGGGCTCTGATTGTGGTCACAAATTCAATCCGTGTCCAAAGAGGACCGTGGGATTATGCCTACACGGCAGGTACTCACGTAAAACCCCCAGGACTTTCATCACATGTCACTCCCACGTACTCGAGGAGGGCGATCAGACCCGAGTCTGAAAGGGACTCATCTGAAGTGGCTTCGGCCACGAAGCCTCACCGGAGGTTATCTGGTACCATGGGAACCGGGACGGCCCTCTGAGAGCATATGCTCTAGGAGAATTCCTAGAGGATGTGTTCTCGGCCCGGTTATTAGCGGTTGGAACTAGTGGGAGTTTCATGGTGGTTGTGGTTATGCCTACATCGCGGGCAGAGCTCCTCGGAGCTCAAGCGTGGAGTTGCGCTGTACAACTCGGGCGCCGTACCCCTTAGTTGCAGCAGAGGTGTTAGATAGGCCTCGCATCCACTGGTATGATCCGAAGAGGACCGTGTGATTATGCCTACACGGCAGGTACTCACGTAAAACCCCCAGGACTTTCATCACATGTCGCTATTCTGTGCAAAAAGGGATCGCTTTTGTTGCGGGAGAGTAAAGAACTGCAAATTTCCATTCGAAGCGCGATGTTTTGCTCCGTAAGGGCATGCGGAACCCATTTGTCGAGCTTTTCCACCGTTCCAAGTTGTTGCAAGTGGCGGAAAATTTTCGAATAGTGTACGCCCAGTTTCCCTGCAATGTCTCTCACAGACTGACGTGTGTCGGATTGGACTAGCAAACGCAGATCGTCGTTGTCAATCGATGGTCCTGGATGTTCACGTGGCCCACTTTGAAGGTTTACGTCGCCTGACCGGAATTTTTCGAACCACCGCCGTGTGGTTCGTTCGCTTACCGTATCACCTCTTAATGTTCCTGGTCGCCTCCGCTGCTTTATAACCGGGTTTGAGCTCATACAGAAAAAGTATACGTTCTTGGGTCTTTTCCATCCTTTTATTCACTGTTTTCACAACGATGGTCAAAACTGAAATGTCTCCTTGATTAAATGTAGGAATGTTTATACTTCATTATCCGACACCAACGGCGCCAACTGGTGGTGGTTTGATACAGCAAAGTTCCAACTAACTTCACTTGATTGCCAAATCGGCCATTCATGTGCAACAACCTAATATTATTTTGTAGGCATCAAAGCACACTTGAGTTGCATGGCAGAGAATATTTTGCAGTGTCGGCGGTTCATTCCATGTAATGAACTCAGTTGACTGCTACGATTTTTCAGTTTTGGTTTGTATCCACCTGTTGAAATGTCAAAATATATAGTTGCTTGCAGTTGGCTGCCGCGCTAGTAAAATATGAGCATTCCGCGTCGCGGCGGTTGTGCCGAATGTAGTGCCCGTCGCGTAGCGTACACGCGGTCGTACCTTTTTTAACTTTTTTATTCTCGGAGTTTTGCTCTCCTGTATCTACAGCTAGTTTTTAAAATAGGCAGGACATATCACTTTTTTTGTCCCCTCTTGTGGATCTGTTCGTGGTTCTAGATGGAGATAACCAAATTATGAATAGTTTTCATGGTCCAGCGTTCATTTTTGGCCCTTCCATTGTTGACTATTTGTTGCGAAGTTGGCAATTCAATATTCCTATTATGCTCCACCATAATTCTTGTTAGTTCTGGTGATTGAGTTGAGTTTGGAGTTCTTTGAAATAAGATGTTCATCTCTCACATGTTTCATTTTCGTTCCCAATGATTGCCCCTACTTTGTTTTTACAAGGATTGGTTTTGGATTGATATCCACGTCTCAGGCTCTTCACTACTTTGTAGGCTTTATCTTATGTTGTTCGCAATGCTGTCGCCATTTTTTTAACTCCTCATCAAAATTTTTTCGTTTCTTTTGCTTTAATATTTTATTAGCTTGTCCATGGTTTTCGTAATTTTCTCTCATCATCTTCTGTTTCACTCTATATTTTGTCTATATGCATCGCTTTTCTTGAATGCCAAGAAAATTCTTCATAAAACCAATCATTTCTTCCATTTTTTAACTTTAAAAAATTTTGAAGTGGGTTGATTTTTATCATTATTTCTGAGGCCCGCATAGGTGTTGTGGATAGCTTCAGTGTTAGCTCTCACCTGATCGTCAGAGGGGATTCTGGGTGGTGTTGTTATTCGAGCCCGGAGCACCATACCAACGAGATAGTGATCCGAGCCTATATTGACCCCCCCCCCCCCTGATATTCATCAAGGCTGAGAGATGGCGGCGTTCGATCAACACGTAGTCAATTTGGTCGAAAGTGGTCCCATCTGGAGAGGCACACGTATGTTTGTGGACCGCTTTCCGCGCAAACCAGGTACTTCGAACAGCCATTTCGTGTGACACTGCTAATTGAATAATCCGCAGTCCATTATCATTTGTATTTTGGTGTAAGCTATGGGAGCCAACGTATCGCCTGAATACGGGCTCCTTCCCTACTTGGCTGTTAAAATCTCCAAGTATGATTTTGATATCATATCTGGGTTAGGCTTCGAAGGTTTGTTCTACTGCCTCGTAGAGGGTATCCTTCTCCGACTCTGCAGTCTCCTCTATAGGGGCGTGAAAGTTAATAAGATTTATATTTCTAAACTTGCCTCGCAAGCGCAGAGTGCATACCCGTTCGCTTTTGTTTTCAAAGCCGGTAACAGCTGGTTTCACTTTTTGGCTGACTAAGAAACCTACTAGTGTCCGGATAGCTGAGTGGTTAGAGCACAAGGCTGTCGTACGGAAGGTCACGGTTCAAATCTCACTGGTGGCAGTAGGATTTGTATCGTGATTTGACGTCGGATACCAGTCGACTCAGCTGTGAATGAGTATCTGAGTCAAAATCAGGGTAATAATCTCGGGCGGGCGCAATGCTGACCACATTGTCTCCTACAATATACTTTAGTGTACCGTTACAGTCTTGAATGAAGTGCTCTAACACACTTCAAGGCCCTGATCCAATATGGATTGTTGTTGGTTTACTGGATGGCCACTATAATATATGGTATAGCGGCTCTTCTCCAGGAAACCGGTCCCTGTCCAACGCATCTCCTGTAACGCTGTTATAGCAGCCCTTTGTTGGGACAGGGCTAGCTGCTCAGCATCTTCATCTCTGTACAGGGAGCGCACGTTCTATGAGAAAATGCGCAAATCGTTATTTCTTTGTCGTTGCCGGGTTCGTCGTTGTGTATTCCGTCCAGTCCGAGTCTCCTGTTGTAGCTTCGTAACATCGGTTTTCCGTGTAGGGTTGTCAGCCCTATCCGTTTTTAGGCGCGGGAGACTCGCCTTCATCCTTCTCCGTCTGCAGCTTTTCATTAAGAAAGAGCTCCCAGCGGTCACCACGTGTAGGTGGAGATAGGGTTTGGTAGTAGAGCTGTTGGTGTTAGTTGAGCAGGCGTTTCCCAGGTTTTATGCTCCATCTTGGGTCCCAATGCACGTTTCGCCCTGGGGCCTATACTACCCTTTGACCGCGCTTCTTCATATATGGGAGAATTCCTTTGGTATGTCAATTATTCTCATTAATTTTTCTGTCAGGATCTTTAGGATATAGTAAATAAACGCGAAATTAATACAATTAATTCTTATTTTAAGTTTTGTGTTGGGTAGTTCCCGATAATGAATCTTGTTTCAGTTTGTTCATTTTGGCCGCCTACTGTTCTATATTGTAGTTTACGTCAGAATTAATGAAAGTACTAATTGAGATTGGAAGGGATTTCATAGTTTAAATATGTCCACGAAATTTCTTTCAATCGGTGCAGCCGTTTTGGAGAAAAGTGCGTATGAGCTGACAGACAGTAAACCGATTTTGTTTTACACAAAACCTTAAAAAAGCATCGGATGGTATGTCCGCCGCGATCAACTTCCTTAAAGAAATTGAATATTGACAGGGAAAGTAAGAACAACAAAGCACGTCAACTGGAAACATTTAGAGTCTACTGGCACCTTTCAATCCGCATTATATGAACGCTAATTCAAACAAGAACTACTTCAATATATAAAGATTTTATTTCTTTTTCTTTTTTAACTTTTTCATTTTCTGGTTAGCTTTGTGGTAACCAGTTTTCCGTCTTTTTTCCATAACTTCCTTATATTTACGTTTATTATATTTCTGGAATTCGGCATCAGCCAATAATTCATCGACCAGAGAACGCTTTTTGTTCTTACGTTCACCTCGTTCGCTGAAGTAATCCAATGCTGAATGTTGAACTGTGCCAACCTGAAAAGGAAACGAATCACGGTTGAAAAATAAAATCGTGAAAATTGCACTGCGGGCATCAAGCAATTGAAGTGCAGTACATTAGTAAAACCCACCTGAAAATATTTAGGGAGTGTTTTAAATGAATTCCGTTTGTAGAAATGTTTAGGGTCCAAAGCGGATCTCATCTGAAGGACTTTCAAATCGCTTTCCAACTCCTCGGTTAGTTCTGGGGCGGGCATATTGAACCAGTTCTTGCCCTTGGTTTTATCGCGTTCAGCCTAAAATAACATAAAATTAACCTTAATTTACATACACCTGAAGTGTAGACACGAACTAACGAATTCGTCAATCAGATTACTAAAGATTCATCAAAGGTCATCAAATCACCAGAACCTATTTTCTACCCAGAGCCTCCCGTTTACGTTTCATTGAGATATTTTTCATATGTGCAATAACTAAATTGTTAATCTATGAACTTTAGCAATAACAATAGTCTGATAATTGCAGCCGAATTCCTGTCCCGCCGGCCTTACAAGGCAAGCCCAAACTGAAAGACAAACCCTAAGATTACAGCGGGTGAAACTTCCCCGCTCTGAGTTGAGTCTTAGAAAATAAGCTCCTTCGCGGCGAATCGATTGAATTCTGGTGTCGAATTATCATCACAGACGAAATCATTTTTTCTGGTAAATTTATTTATATGTTTAATGACAGGATGTTCTCACCTTTTTCATTTTGGCCAACTGCCTTGCTGACGGCTTTTCTAATTTGTCCTTTTTCTCAATAGCTTTTAAGGTGCTCGACTTGAGTTCGTCAAGGTTTGGCCGAGTGAAATCATCATCCACTGGGATTTGTGACGAGGACGTGCCAGCTTGTGGATTGTGTTTGCCTTTAATTACTCCTTGTGGCCATCCCATGGATTCAGCGAAGTCATCGTAATCATTTTTTTTAGACTTTGTGGTTTTCTGCGCTGGGTATGATGTTAAGGTACTCTTCAGAAAATTTGCGAGTTCTTTTCGATATGCTGGTAGGTCTTGGGAAAAAGTAGATTTTTGAGATTATTATCCAAGAAAATTTCCACCCAAAATTAAATTATTGAACTTGAATGGATGAAGAAGAATTGGCTCTAAAACATGATAAATTTCTAAGAGGTTAGATATTGTCTTCTATTTGTAGTTAAGTCTAAAATTGATAGACAAGGGGTAGCTTCCTCTAAACTACAATTTTATTTTATACCTTTGAAGGGCAATTACCGGAATCTGTGTTTATTAATCGCGTCGCGTTTTCTCTCAAAATGTCTAGACTTTCCCAAGGGTCCAAGGTTGTCGTTCGGTTCATGTGACGCAAGAGTTCAAGATTTTCGCGTTGAATGGTATGGGCTTCCTCGACTATGTGCGCTGCCACTGATGATCTTATGCACGACGTTTGTTTCCGAACACTACTTACCGCTTCCTTGATGTGTTCATTGAATCTAGTCGTTATCAGGCATTTAGTCTGTCCTATGTATATTTTATTGCTGCACGTTATTCGGTAGATCACGCTTTTTTCCTCCGCTGCCAAAGGATCCTTGACACTTCCCAGTAGATTCCGCAAGGTGGACGATCGACTCGAACCTACGACTTCCAGTCGGTACTTTTTTACCCAATTCCTGATGTTGTTAAATAGGTAGGAATATGGGATACTTATCCGTCGAAAGGTTACCTCCTTCTGCTGCGAAAATAGTGTTGTATAGGCATGCATATTGTGTTGCTTGACCTTCCTTCCAATCAATTTCTCAATAGTCTGAGTATTATACACATTCTTAATAGCGGTGTCAATAATATACTGTCGTTCCTTATTGAAACCGTATTCAGAAATTATAGGCAGCCATTTTTGGGAAAATGTGTAGTGCGAAGTTTCTGGTATCGTTCTCTGCGTTGCTGTAGGCTTACGGTATATCTCGAACTTAAGCTTCCCGCTAGAGTTGACAATATTTAGATCCAGGAAGGGCAGAGCCCCATCCTTTTCTACCTCTAGTGTAAACTCGGAAACTGCAACGCATTGAGAGGATGGATGGTGACGAGGTGATGGTGTCGTTCGATGTAAAGGCATTGTTTCCCAACACGCCAGTGAAAGAGAGTTAGTTTTCGAAATCGAGATATGGCTGAGCCAGTTTGGATCTAGCCCGAAATGGAGAAGAAAAGTTCGTATCTATGCAAACCTTGCCAGGCTCTGCATGAACGAAAACTATTTTACATTTCAGGACAAATTCTACAAAACTACCTTGGGAGTAGCGATGGGGAACCCCCTCTCGCCGTTACTCACTGAAAGATTCATGTCATCAAGAAATTGAATCGAGGGGAATAATGCCTAAAGTATGGTTTAGTTATGTAGACGACATTGTCATCTCCTCTATAAACAAGATTCATCATAAAATTGAGTTTACACTAGAGGTAGAAAGGATGGGGCTCTACCCTTCCTGGATCTAAATATTGTCAACTCTAGCGGAAAGCTTAAGTTCGAGATATACCGTAAGCCTACAGCACCTCATACCTCATCCAAGAAACGTGGGTTGTTGGTGGGGTAGTCAGGGGCCTAAACTTCCAACATGCTGACTATTGTATGACAATGGAAGCGATCGACCCCGCACCTGCATGGTAGTCTCCAAAGACTTCCAGGCTAATTTGGTTAACGACCTACGTGATGGCGACACCACATCGGCTAAGCTAACCATAAAAATTCAACAGGGAGATAAAGAGATACTCTGGTGCTCTGCATATTTTCCTTACGACGCAGAAGACGTTCGCAGTGGAACATTCATTAGAGCTATCCAATATGCCAAAAGTAGGGGCATAGGGGTAATAGCAGGCGAGTCAGGTGGCATCTCCTGACATCGCATCTCTGATCGGAGAGTGGAGAGTATCAAATGATATCACACTGTCGGATCACAGACTCATCGATTTGGTTATGGGCATGGATCCACCTCCACCCACTTCATTTCGGAATCCGAGGAAGACAAATTGGGTGATGATTCAAATAGAATTGAGCGCCCGAGTTACAATCCCTGGAAAGCGTATCAAGTCCATTGCTGGAATTGAGAAGACAACCCAGATGATCACAACTAGCATGAGAGAAGCTTTCGAAGAAAGCCATGGTGGAACTCGGATTTGGCAAAACAGGAAAACGACAAGGATGCTCTTTAATCGTGCCCTGAAGGGTGAATCAGGCACTAGCTGGAATCGCTATAAAGAGGCACAGGAGGCTCGAAAGAAGAGCATAAGATCGGCTAAACGATCATCTTGGAAACGCTTTTGCGAAGAGACTAACTCTCTTGAGGCAACCTCAAAGCTGAAGCGGATTCTGGTTAAAGAACGTAGCCAGAAACTGGGTTATTTACGTTTACAGAATGGGAAGTACACAGAAAGCGATGAAGAAACGGCAAACCATTTGCTTGAAGTGCACTTCCCAGGCAGCATCCAAAATCTAATCTAGGGGCCAACAGGTGCATACAGCCTTCAACCGAGAGACTGGAATCTGGCATGCAAAGTAGTATCACTGAAGCGAATGAAATGGGCATTTAACTCGTTCCATAGATACAAGTCTGCAGGTCCGGATGGCATCATCCCTGCGCTAGTAATAGAGGGAGTGGGTGCCCTGGGTCTACACATTCGGATTATATATCCTGCATGGCTAACACATGCTTATATTCTAATTAAATGGCAAGATGTGAAGGTGCTGTTCATTCTCAAACCAGGAAAACCCGCCTACACAGACGCAAAAAGCTTTCAATCGATCAGCCTAACGTCCTTCGGTTCATAAGGGATACACACATTCCTAAGTGGCCACTTCACCATAGGCAACACACCTACCAGAAAGGCAAATCCACGGAGACAGCACTCCATGAACTTACGGAAAAAATTGAAAAGGCGATGTCCGAAGAAGGATACGCCTTAGGCACATTCGTAGACATCGAAGGTGCCTTCAATTATGCCTCATTCGCGGCAAGACAGCATGGAATCGAACCGCTACTAATCAGTTGGATCCTTCACATGCTAGAGTGGAGAAAAATTCGCATATCGGTCGGCCAGGAGTCTATTGAAGCAGGTTGTCTTAGGGACTGCCCACAGGGAGGGGTTCTCTCTCCACTGTTATGGCTCTTGATAATGGATACCCTTCTGTAGCTCCTGGAGGACGAAAAAAGTCTTCGCGCAAGCATTTGCGGACAACCTAGCTGTAATAATTACCGGCAAGTTCGCGGACACAGTGTGGCCAAGACTGAACTTTGCTAACAGCAGAAAGCTGCTAACGCAGATTCAGAGACTTGGTTGCCTAAGTATTACTGGAGCAATGAGTACTACGCCGACTGCGGCACTTGAAGCTATCCTAAATTTACCCCCCATTCACTTGGAGGTGAAACGGAAAGCGGCCAACGACGCATATAGGCTAGATACCATTGGGGCGTGGAAAGGCGGCCAATCAAACGGTCATGCGTCTATCTGGAAATTCGTTGAAAAACATACGGTAGCCCTGATGCCGACCGATCATATGGTTTCCAGATTCGTCTTTGAAAAGACATACACTGTCGTAATCACCGAAAAAGAAGAATGGTCACAAGTGGTTATGAGTCTTTTCAGATTACAGACCTAATAATCTTCACCGAGGGGTCAGTCATGGAGGATGGATCGGGCGCAGGGGTGTTCTCCGATCCGATTATAGAACTGGCCCGACCCCTCGGAGAAATGACGACCATATTCCAGGCGAAGATATATGCCATTTCATTGGCAGCAGAAGAATGTCTGCGACAAAAATCGGACAGTCGGGCGGCATTTTTTGACGGGACACTGCTCCTTAAACTACCATATGGAAAAGATTGGGGTAGTGGTTTCGGCTATGTGCAGCCAATGTGAGGACGAGGAGAAGACGGCCCTGCACTTTTTATGCAGCTGCCCGGCATTCGCAGATCTCAGACGAAGACACCTTGGCAAGGTTTTCTTCAATGAAGAATCTGCACACTCTCTGCCTCTGGAGAATGTTCTTAGATTCGCTAAAGACTGCGCCCGCCGTAGGCGGGAAGCCATTGAATAGGCAACTTACGGAGATAGTACAATGGCCTGAGTGCTCGGAGTTGCGGCTCCCTCAGTTAACTAAACTAACTAACTAAGCCTACAGCAACGCAGAGAACGATACCAGCAACTTCGCACCACACATTTTCCCGAAAATGGGCTACATGATTCACCGACTGATTACATACCCTCTTTCAGAGTACGGTTTCAATAAGAAACGACAGTATATTATTGAGAAGAATAGGTATAACCCTCAGACTATTGAGAAATTGATTGGAAGGAAGGTCAAGCAACACAATATGCATGCCTATACAACACTATTTTTGCAGCAGAAGGAGGTAACCTTCCGACGGATAAGTATCCCATATTCCTACCTATTTAACAACATCAGGAATTGGGTAAAAAAGTACCGACTGGAAGTCGTAGGTTCGAGTCGATCGTCCACCTTGCGCAATCTACAGAGAAGTGTCAAGGATCCTTTGGCAGTGGAGGAAAAAAGCGGGATCTACCGAATAACGTGCAGCAACTGCAATAAAATATACAGAGGACAGACTAAACACATGATAACGACTAGATTCAATGAACACATCAAGGAAGCGGTAAGTAGTGTTCGGAAACAAACGTCGTGCATAAGATCATCAGTGGCAGCGCACATAGTCGAGGAAGCCCATACCATTCAACGCGAAAATCTTGAACTCTTGCGGCACATAAACCGAACGACAACCTTGGACTCTTGGGAAAGTCTAGACATTTTGAGAGAAGACGCGACGCGGTTATTAAACACAGATTTCGATAAATGCCATTCAAAGGTATAAAATAAAATTGTCGTTTGGAGGAAGCTACTGGTCTATCAATACATGATAAAATATTATGTTGGCCAATTCCGCGGTGTGGTTAAGAAATTAATAAAAACTTACCATTCTGACACGATTCTCCTTCTGCTTCAGACGCTGATTTTTCTGCATCATTTTCCTTGGATAAAAGCCTCTTGTGGACTTTAGATTTTCTTACAGAAGATTCTGAATTTTTAATCAATAGATCCTCATCACCAGCAGTGTCGAGGACGAACAAATCCATCGCAATCGGAGGAATATGCAGACCCAACTCCTTGATAAAACCCGCGTGTGTCAACAATCTTACGTCAAAGGCAGCTAACCTCGTTCTGCCTTTTTCAATCAGCTGTTCACAGCGAAATAGGGGTTTCAAGTTTCCAAACAAGTTTAGACCTTCAAAAAGTATGACGCGCCATCTATTACGTAGAATGTGAACTTCAGCTTACGCGGAAAAGGTTAGTTGACCGTTTGAGACAAAAAATAAATACTAATTACCATCTTTAAAGATGATTTTAAAAAAAGAAGTCCATGGACATATTCATCAAGATACTAATTTCAGCAATGATTACTTTTCACCATTATTGGTTCCACCCTTTCCAATCAAATCGGAGGTTATATGGCACAATCAGCTGATTTACATTTTGATGTAAACATGAAGACTTCGGTCTTTAACTAACAATGATATTCCGAAGCTTAGCCGTGATATCAACGGTGAGTATAACTTGAATGGTTGAAAATTCAAACTGAAAGATTATTTCAATACAGCGGGCATATAGTCCGAAGCCAACAGCTCGCCAGGCAGATCTAATGGCTCGGGGGTTACCCAAGCAAACACCTATTCCCAATGTCAAGGATATCATAGTGGTTGCATCTGGGAAAGGAGGCGTTGGTAAATCTACTACAGCAGGTATGTATCCAAATTTTGAACCTCATCAAGTTTTCTTAATTGTGAAGGATAACTGACTTCAGGAGAGTTTTATTAACTAAAAAAGCCGCTAATAAAGCTATTCCTGAAAAAGTAACGAGTTGAAGGAACCAGGAATCTCTACTTGGCTGTAAATATAAGTTAATTATCTAATTTTTTGCTATCCTGTTCGATTGCCACCTGGATTGTGAAATGAATGGCAAAGCGAAGGAAAATGTGTGTGTTATCAACACGCGTTAGTGGCAAAAGTTTTTGTAGATTCTAGCCTGCGCGCTATAGCGTATTTAATATGGTGGTCCAGGGTGAGGAAGTGCAGAAGGTCATTTGCCGGGCAATACCGAGTCCCAGTGACACCTGCACAAGTGGTTACTGCAAGCTTGGTTTCATTATATGGTATTTCTTATTCAGCGCCTTCCACAACAGACTAGAACCGTACGCATGGCCGGATGCAGAAAAACAGCAGCGAAAATCTTCTGCGCGCATCATCATCATCAACGGCGCAAGAATCGGTAACAGATCTAGGCCTACCTTAATAAGGAACTCCAGGCATCCCGGTTTTGCGCCGAAGTCCACCAATTCGATATCGCTAAAATTGTCTGGCGTCCTGACCTACGCCCATCTTAGGCAGGGTCTGCCTCGTCTTCCTTTTCTACCATAGATATTGCCCTTATAGACTTTCCGGGCTGGATCATCCTCATTCATACGGGTTAAGTGACCAGCCCACCGTAACCTATTGAGCCGGATTTTATCCACAACTTGACGGTCATAGTATCGCTCATAGATTTCGTCGTTCTGTAGGCTAAGGAATCGTCCATCCTCATGTAGGGGGCCAAAAATTCTTCGGAGGATTCTTCTCTCGAACGCGGCCAAGAGTTCGCAATTCTTCTTGCTAAGAACCCAAGTCTCCGAAAAATACATGAGGACTGGAAAGTCTTGTACAGTAAAAGCTTTGACCCTATGGTGAGACGTCTCGAGCGGAACAGTTTTTGTAAGCTGAAATAGGCTCTGTTGGCTGACAACAACCGTACGCCGATTTCCTCATCGTAGTTGGTTTCATCTTATGTATATTGAAATGATGACTAGTTGTGGAGTTTGCATGCAGTTTGCGCACGCTACTCTATACTTGATCAAGTGTATTTCTTCCCGTTTTTCTGACACGAATCATCTGACTTGTTCTTAACACGAATAAGCGATTGTGGTGGGAAGCAGAATGATTATGAAACCATCAGCTAACTAGCGCAGAAGTTGACCGTGATAATACATGACAGCATCAATATCCTTGCATTGAGAGTGATGATTAGCCATCAACTCAAAAGTTGCAAGGAGAGTAGTGGTGGCAGAGAGTACTCTCTCGTGCTAAAATTCGGTGTGGGACCAAGAGACTTTATGAAATTAAATAAGGTACATACGAATGTCATCAGTTTTTCCAATGTGTATCCACATATTTCACAAGAGAAACATGTAAAATTATCTAGCGGTGAGGAAAAAGTAGTCATCACCATCATTCATCATGGCTCCTAGATGTAACTTCAGCTTCTGATCTCTTTAACATCATTCCACTCATAACAGGGAAATCGTAGTCATGAGGTCATCAGATGTAGAGAGATTGACCTCCTACTGGGGTTTCTACTCCTCCCTGAGAGGCAGCCCTTCTGAAAAAGTCGGGCTCCCGAAATCATAAAATTTTTCAAAATTTCTTCAAACAATATTTGTGAATTTTCTTAGAATCCTTTTCAAATCTTTTTTATAAATTTTTGAAGGAATTCTTTGAGGTATTCTTCATCACACACGTCGTCTTCATCACACACACACATACACACAAAATGGCGGCCGACTCTTCTTTCTACACTAATTCTTCTTCTCGGTCCCGGCTATCAATAATATCTACGAGAACACTTATTTTAATTAGTCTATTTGAGTCCCCTGATAGGATTCTATGTTAAATCTCTTCTATACCATTTTTGTTTGTTGTTTCAAATTTGTGGGTTGTTGTTTCAAAATTTCTCCAAACAATATTTGTAATTGTCATAGAATCTTTTTCAAATCTTGGTTGAAATTTTATATTGGTGGTGGAGAAAAAAGTTGTCATCATCATCATCATCATTCATTAATACATACTGTACAGGGAAATTGCGGGAATGAAAGAAAACAGAAAACACAGATTTTTTCAGAAGAACGGAATACACTTGAATATTTCCAAAATCAAATTTTGGTCATGCATTTTTCCGTGTACTTATTATTGACGGCCGGTACCGGTTTTTGGTGCTGACGTTCCCACCATATATTTTGTCTTGCCTTCATTGATGTGTAGCCCAAGATCTCGCCTCAATTGCCGCCTGCTTGATCTGGATGAAGGCAGTCTGTACGTGTCGGGTCGTTCTTCCCATGATGTCGATATCGTCAGCATAGGCCAATATTTGGGTGGACTTAAAGAGAATCGTACCCTTCGCGCAGGGCCAGGTTAAAGAGGACGCATGATAGGGCATCCCTTGTCGTAGACCGTTGTTGATGTCGAATGGTCTTGAGAGTGATCCTGCTGCCTTTATCTGGCCACAGGGTCGGCCTAGTCGTGATAAGCCTCCGCGCGTGCCCACGTCCTTTGAGGATGCAACATTACTCGGTATGCAGCATTCTTCCGTTCCTTAGCTAGCTTACATTCATCGTCAAACCAGCCGTTCCGACTTTTTTTTTGCGGCTGGGGCCAAGTATGTTTGTAGCCGTATCAATGATAACGTTCTTCAGCTGGTTGTGAAGATCATTTGTTGATGCTTCGTCTCCAAGACCTCTGTTGTCTGCGGTTATTGCGGCATCCATTTCCCTCTTATAGGTGTTGTGGATTGCTTCAGTATTCACTCTCAGCTGATTGTCAGTAGTAGGTAGGTGTAGGTGGTGTTGTAATTCGTACTCGGAGCACCATGCCAACGAAATAGTGGTCCGAGTCTATATTGACCCCCCCACCCCCATATATCTTCTGAAATTTATCAAGGCTGACAGGTGGCGTCGTGCAATCAGCACGTGGTCAATTTCGTTGAAAGTGGTCCCGTGTGGAGAGGCCCACGTATGTTTGTGGATCGCTTTCCGCGCAAACCAGGTACTTCCACCAACCATTTCGTGCGATACTGCTATCTGCGCAGTCTGTTATCATTGGTATCCCTATGTAAGCTATGGGAGCCAACATATCGCCTGAATACGGGCCTCGTCCCTACTTGACTGTTGAAGTCTCCAGGTATGATTTTGATATCATATTTGGGGCAGGCTTCGAGGATCCGCTCAACTGCCTCGAAGAAGGTATCCTTCTCCGACTCTGCAGTCTCCTCTATAGGGGCGTGGACGTTTATGAAGCCTATATTTCTAAATTTGCCTCGCAAACGCAGCCTTTCGTTTATATTTTAAAAGCCGATAACAGCAGGTTTTATTTTTTGGCTGACTAAGCAACCTACTCCGAGCACAAGGTTTACTAGATGGCCGCTATAATATATGGTGTAGCGGCTCTTCTCCAGGAAACCGGTTCCTGTCCATGAGAAAATGTGCAAATCATTAATCCGTTGTCGTTGCCGGGTTCGTCGTTGTAAAATCCATCCTGTTCGAGGCTCGGTTTTCCGTGTAAGGTTGTCAGCCCTACCCAACCCCCAACCTGGAGGACTAATTGGTACATTTTGTCCCGTTTTTAGGCGCGGGAGAGTCGCCTTCATCCTTCTCGGTGCAGTTTTTCATAAAGAAAGAACTCCCAGCGATCATGTGGAGGTGGAGATACGGTTTGGTAGTAGAACGGTTGGTGTTGGTTCCGCAGGCGTTTCCTAGGTTTTATGCCCCATCGTGGGTAGGAATCCACATTTCGCCCTGGGACATATACTACCCTTTGACCGCCATTTTTAGTTCCTGCAAAAAACTGCGATAAAACTTACACTCACCGCACTTCTTAGTTCCAGGTACGGGCAATCCTGGGTTAGTAGATTGTGTTGTATAATATAGGCATGACCAGCAATTTAACAATGAATGGAACTTATTTTTGTTGCTATTTTCGACTTTCCTTATCTCCTCCACATCAAAGGTCAGTTGACAAATTTTCATGAATCAGTAAGAGCTAGCAGATACCGGTCGTGTAGTCAAGATGATATGACCCATCCCCTCCAAGTCCTCCGACCAAGACAGAATGTATCCCTGTCGGATTCCGCATTACACTCCAAATTTCTCTGAGATTTTATCTGTTGTTAATATAATAATTGTGACTTCCCCTGGAATGCTTCTCCTACTTCAGGTACCATAGATACACTTCCTGTTGGTGCTCTTGGACGTTTCTTGAAATCAATGAAGAGCAGATAGTTGTCTGATCTCCATACATTCCACCACAAAGATTCAAAGATGTTAATTTGGTTATAACAGGAAAATTCAACAAGTGGAGCTCAACTAGATGTTATACGACTTTAGGATTGTGATGAAATCCAAGATCCACCTTTTTATTATTTACAAATTATTTGATGATGCCATAAAAAGCGCCGGAACTATTTTTATTTGAGCTAGAATCTGCTTCCCTGCTTGTGCAATGGCAAATATCCTTTTCTCACAACGTACCCTAGGGTTTTTGACGTACTATCGGGATATTGCTGTCCAGTATCTACTACCACTAGGCTTACCCGATTACAAAAGCACAGTGCTTTCCACAATTTTATCGTGTTACTTTGTTCATGTCCAGAATGTCTAGCCCATGCAATATACGAATTTATTTACGAAGTCTACTATCTCCCTGACAATCACCATTTCCTTTGATCATAAAGTGGTATGTATTCTAGCTGTTAAATTCGGGCACAATCAATCAATCCCCAACCTGCAGTTGGCTTGCTCTAGAAATTGATAAGCTTTTTGAACGTGGCGCGTAACTTAATTCACCCCAGAGATAAATTCACAGAATATTTGTATATCAGGATGTTTCTAGCTATAAGGGAGAAATAGAACGCCGTTTGTTTCCCCGCAAAAGTTGGTTTTTGTACATATAGTAATATCTGAGGAATATACCAGCACTGGTCGTTTCTACCAGTGAAGTAGGCAACGTTGAATTCTCCCCTAACGCTCGTCCGGCCAAATGGACGAGTTAGGATTTGATGGGGGAAGTCTGAGGCATAATTCATATAGAAATATTCACTTCATGCATAATCCTATTATGAGAGGTGAATATATAGTACTCCATAGTACGAAACGTTTTAAGTGCCATAACACAGATATGCTTCGGGGGCATTACAGACATATAGTTTTTATAAACTGGTGTAAATGTAGCAACTCAATCGAGGTCGCTTATTTAATCCCTCTGGGAGACGATGAGGTAAGTTCTTCGCCTTGAGGTCCGACTTTAGTTGAATACATGAAACACTAGAACCTCATGGTGACCATTTTATAATAGAACAAAGTCTCCGCTTAGATCTTTTTTTAAAAAATAAATCGTCTTTATTCGCGAATAGAGTTAATCTTCATTATTGAATTCTTAAAATATCTTTTGAATTTTTCAGTGAATCTTTCAGTTACATTATCAGCCATGGGCAAACGTGTTGGACTTCTCGATGCGGATGTATTTGGACCGTCCGTGCCACTCATGATGAACATCTCAGAAGAGCCACTAGTCGACGAAAACAATCTAATGATACCTCCAATAAACTATGGTGTAAAATGTTTATCCATGGGATTATTAGTTCAAAGTGGACCAATTGTGTGGCGAGGTCCCCTTGTTATGTCCGCTTTACAACGGTTACTTCGCGGAGCAGTCTGGGGTCCTTTGGACATTCTAATAGTCGACACACCTCCTGGAACTGGAGACATACATTTGTCATTAACCCAAAACGTTCCTTTATCAGGCGTACTTCTAGTAAGTACCCCACAAGTAGCCGCTTTGGATGTCACAGCACGAGGAGCTGAGATGTATAAAAAATTTGGAGTTCCACTCATAGGATTATCAGAAAACATGCGCCATGCAATATGTAGCAATTGCAAAAGTAAGATTGAAATTTTCCGAAATGTTACAGAAAAGTATGCCAAAGATTTGGGAGTGGAGGTTATAGCAAGTATCCCAATTGATGGATCAATAACTGAATGCTGTGATACAGGAATGCCAATGGCACTTAAAAAACGCGATTCGGATTACTCGAAAGAATTCGAGAGATTAGGAGAAAGAATTTTAAAATTTATAGACGATAAGAATAAAAAGTAATTTTTACAATCAGCAAATAGTGTATATTTAGTAGGTCCAATGTAAATCGTAAATAGAATTCAGAAAACACATTGTGCTAAAGAGAAGGGAGTGAAAATATTGATATATTCAAAACTTATCGTCTTGACAAAAACACGAGTTAAAATTGAGGTTCTGGGGCAATATTTACTGAACATTCTTGGAGGTTTAAATTAAATCATTTAGAACGTTGATAAACCTTATCTGCCTTCCCTATTTTTTGACGAAGCCAAATTCGTTGCTGGGGTGTCAGGTAGAATGTTGTCACTTGCCACCATGGGGTAGGACCCCGGGAAATGAGTTCTGAGAAGCAGGTGCATCCTGTCCTCCTCATTCTCGGTAAATGTTCCATCTTCCTTCTTCAAATAGACAGAGGATATTGTCCTGTCTTTGTCTACAGCCTTGTAAAGCCTGGTTACTTCTCTGATCTGTTCGATCCTTTCACAGAATTCCCTGAAGCTGTTCTGTTTTGCTTCCCTGATCGCGTGGCTAAACGCAGTCAGTGCATTTTTATACCTCTGTCAGTCCCCGGTTTCTTTTGCCCGGTTGAAGAGTTTTCGTGCCTCTGTTCTCATTCTGGCCAGGTTCCTGTTCCACCATGGTACATCCCTTGATGACTTAACTGTTTTAGCCGGACAGCTGACCTCATGTGCGTCAATGACGACTGTGTTGAAGTGTTCCACCACTGTTTCTAGTTTCAGTTCTCTCCTGATGTCGCGGTGGGCAATGTTGCTGCTCAAGTGCGTTGCGTGGGATTCCCAATCCGTTCTCCTGGGACTCCTTATTATTCTTTTTATTTCGGAGTTACCCTCAATGTCGAATCTGATTATCCTATGGCGCAGGTTGTCTTTCAGCAGGCGCAGCAATCCCGAATCTGTGACACCCTGTCTGTGATCTCTTGTCTAAGACCGGATCGCTTGGGCGCCTTGGGTTCTCCCCGTATATCAGCTCCGCGGGGCTGGCAGCAAATTCCTCTCAGCGGGTTGTTCGTAGGCCGAGTAGGACGAGAAGCAAGACCTGAGTCCAGAACAGATCATCGCGAGCCATAATGGCGGCTTTCAGCGTCCGGTGGCAACGCTCTAGCATCCTATTGGATTGCGGGTGGTAAGCGGTAGTTCGCTGGCGTTTGAATCCCAGAAGTTTGCCTAACTCCGAGAAAAGGGTGGACTCAAATTGCATTCCCTGGTCAATGATGATCACTGCAGGGACGACAAAGCGAGGGATCCATTCTCGACAGAGGGCTTCGGCACAGGATTGCGCCATAATATCCTTACTTGTAACCGTGCGAGTCTCGCAAAGGGCCTACGATGTCGAGGTGTATGGTGTGGAACCGCTTGATGGTGCGGGGAAATGAGCCCACCTCTTTTCTTACATGCCAGGTGACCTTACACTTTTGGCATGCGATGCAGTCTCTGGCCCAGGAGTTAATGTCCTTATTCATGGAGGGCCAGAAGTATTTCTCGGTGACTAACCGATTTGACGTCCTGATGCCTGGGTGCGCTGCGTCGTGAACCGCGTGGAACACTTCCTTGCGAAAGGTGGCCGGGGTCCTGTTCCGAGTATTCGCAGCAGAGAGAGAAATTCGAGCCGAAGATGGGCAACTCCCGAAATTTACATTTGAGGTTGGATTTGAGGCTCTGAAGTACTACGTCATCTACCTGTGCCTTGGCGATAGCCGAGAAGTCGAGTGAGGCGGAGATGTTAACCTCGGAGACACGTAACAAAGCGTCAGCAACTATATTGTCCTTGCCGGACACGTGCTGTACGTCGGACGTGAACTGACTTATGAAGCTCTGGTGTCGAAGCTGACGAGGGGACGCTTTGTCGGGCTTTCGTTTCAAAGAAATGTGAGAGGCTTATGGTCCGTGAACACTATGAGCGGCCTGCCTTCTAGGGAGAAGCGGAAGTACTTAATGCTCAAGTACGAGGTGAGCAGTTCTCGATCGTAGGTACTGTAGTTCCGTCGAGCGGGGTTTAACTGTCTGGAGAAGAAGCTCAACAGCTGCCAGAATTGGTTCACCCTTTGGTGAAGAGCAGCACCTACTGTGATGTCACACGCATCAACAAAAACGGCTAGGGGTGCATCTTGTCCAAGAAATGCCAAGAGTGTAGCATCAGCCAGTTGTTGTCGGGTTTTATCAAAAGCGCGGACAGCCTCTTCAGACCACAAAATCTCTTGTGTGTCCTTTATTTTGGGGCCAGACAAATACGCGTTCAAAACGGGCTGGTTTTGGGCGGCCTTGGGCAGGAAACGACGATCGAAGTTTAACATGCCCAAGAACCTCGGCAAATCCTTCGCAGTTTTTGGTCGCGGAAAGCTTGTAATTGCTTGCACTTTATCTGGGTCGGGCTGTATTTCGTCAGGGGAAATGAAGTGGCCGAGAAATCTCACCTGTGTTTGGAGAAACTTGCATTTATCAACATTTAGGACTAAACCGGCCTCAAGGAGACGAAAAATGCACTCAAGATGGACTAAGTGCTCAGACTCTGAGGAAGAAGCGACCAAAACATCATCCAAATATACGAAACAGAAGTTGAGGTTTCGCAGGACCGATTGAATGAACCTTTGAAAGGTTTGCGTCGCATTGCACAACCCGAAAGTCATCCGTGTAAACTCGAAGAGTCCAAAGGGTGTGCATATTGCCGCCTTTGGAATGTCTTCTGGAGCTACAAGGATTTGGTAATACGCCTTGTTTAGATCCAAGGTCGAAAAGATGCGGTAGTTTGCGAGATGATGCGCTAAGTCGTGGATGAGTGGAATAGGATATCGGTCTGGAACAGTCTGTGCGTTTAGCCTTCTGTAATCCCACAGGGGCGTCATTCGCCATTTGGCTTAGGAACCATATGGAGTGGGGAAGACCAACAACTGGTCGAAGGTCTGCAGATATCCTGTTGCATAAGTTATTCAAACTCTTTCCGTGCAATAGCCAGCTTCTGGTGTGGTAGAGAACGCACCTTCGAGAAGATAGGGGAACCAGTAGTGTTAATGTGGTGTTGCACATTGTGCTTCACTGGTTTAGAGAGACTTCATTCGGTAGTAATCTGGCTGAATTTTTTGAGGAGTGCCCGAACACGAGAGCCAGTAATGTCCTCCAAAAGTACGGAAAGATTTTTGTTAGGAAGAGATGAGATTTGGCCTGACGAATTAAGGTTGGTTGTGAAGCCTATAAGGGACCTGTTCTGCAAGTCCATCAGCAACCCATAGTGACACAAGAAGTTTACGCCTAAAATCGGGAAGCTGACATCCGCCAGGATGAATCGCGTCGAAAACGTCCTACGCAAGCCAAGAGTATTTCCTAGAGTTATGTCTAGTATCTCCTGTCTAGTGCTGGTCACAAATGTTGGAATGTTCCCTAAGTTATATATTTCTAACTTATTGTTAAGAATAAATTCAAGAAGGTACTCACCTCTTTGATTGGTGTCGCTGCTTCCCCAGACTTCGTGGTGGGCGCCTTCGCAGCCGAGGAGAAGTTGTAACGCCCTCTTCTCACAATACTTCACCAGTTTTGCGACTTGTTCCGGTGGAGCCCGGATTTCGTCTCCTGGGAAATATCCCGATGCCACGACTGCCCCTCGAGTGCTCCTCCCGGCTTCCAATGAGATTTGGATAGCCGCAAGGTCCCCGGTTAAGAATTCTGAAAGACATATGTATTTTAAATTACGTTTAAGAATTATGCAAGCTCTTGGTTTTTCGCAAGAGTAGTCCCAAATTATCTGCATGCTTCCTCCTTGCAGACCTTGCAGCACTATTCCAATGTTCTCCTTGGATCTTGCCTTTGTAATTACTGCAGATGCAGCTTTCCAATGGTGGAGGTTTATCTGGGCTATCTTAGTGCTGCTGGCCATTGGCTTCGTTATTGTTTGGAGCACTTCTCTACTGTCGGAGTATCGCCTTCCTCCTCCGACATGGCGCTTTCCAGCGCAACGCTGTCCACCCTGAGCCCTTGGGGTCCTAGGTCGTCCAGCTTCTGCTCTTCACTGAGTAGCAGGTCTACTTCTTTGGTTGATCCGGTCCTTTCCGCCTCTATGGCTATCAAGACTTCTTCAGGGACCTCGGTATGCTTTTCACCCGGTGTCTCCTCCGAGGTGTCTTTCCTCGGCTTTTCCCTGTGCACATGCACGGGTATTTTGCCAAATCGGTAGTTGATATGGCAACTCCGACGTTTGATTGCCTCCAGGGATCGGTCATCTACCCCGATCGTGAGGAGTTTAGCCTTGCCCTCCATCTTGCTTCTGAAGACTCTCCATAGTCGGGTATGGGGATCTTCATTCTGGGCGATTAGGAGGCCCATAAGGTCTTCCGTTTCTATTGTTGCGGCTTTTGGGAGAAAAACTGTCACCATATGGGCTCCTGGTATATCATCCGCAACACACGTTGATAGTTCCACCCCTTCCCAGCCTGGCAATCTAAGAACTATGGTTCCAATCCACTCTGCAGTGTCTTCCGTCGCGCAGTCCACCAGTATATGGCCTGGTCGAAAGCGTATCCCGGTGAACATAAATTTCGAAGTCCATCCCTTGCACATCTGCCTGACGACAAGGTCCTCAATGGTTTCCTGCTCCTCACGAGTGAGTATTTGCTCCGGAAGCATTTTTGGCAGTATGGCCAGTCGAATGCCCTTGACCGCACTAGCCTGGCTAATGGCTGGCTTCGTGAGTCCTGCCTTCGCCCCTGACCTGCCCGGGTTTTCTCCCCCCTTGGGTTTAGGTTTGGATTTTTTGGGAGTATTTCCTTCACGCGGGCTGATTTCTGCTGCTTCCCGCTTTCTCGAGCCTTCCTAAGGGCCTTTTCTGGTTTCAGGCCTTCCTTCAGATAGCGCAGCTACCATTTAACACCTGCGATACTGAGACCTGTCTCCTTTCTGAGTTTGATATATTTATCTCAGATGTGCTTTTGCTGGTCCCTGCTTTTTTAGCAGTGGTGTTCGCTGGTTGTCATACCAATGTTAACCTTGAATCCACTGCTTGACGTCCCAACCTCTCCATTCTTGGGTGTAATCACCTGTCTCTCAGTATTTCGGAGATGTGCCTCCGCTTGATTAACCAGTTTTTGTGCGGTACGGGGCCCCGCTTTGTTGGTTTTCGTTTTTTTTTTCTTTGCTGCTTGTACTCATTTGATTCCCACGAGTATGGGGGTTAGGAGGTTCGCCGTGCCATAGCCCCCCGTAGCACAGTAAGGTCTAACTTACTCACTGAGGCGACCAGGTATCAGTGAGGTTCCAATCGAATACAGTCAGGTACCGCCAGACCGCAAACTATCCAATGGGCACGGTTCGCATGACACCCTGGATTGGGGGAGGTGTTTTTCGACTCCCCAGTCTAGATCCGTAGCGTTTTGTTAATAGTAGGGTCACCTTGTACAGGGTGTGGCTATCACCACTCACTAACGGTCTTGGTAGACGAGAGGTTTGGCCCCTGAAAAGCCAAGCAACGCCCCAGAGGAGAGACAGCTTATCTGCAGAAAGAGATAGGTTGGCCTCAGGGAGCTATGTTCCGCGTCAGTTCATCCTGCAGTGCACTGCTTGACCCCTGATCACCGCTAATACCAGCTATTTTTTTTAAATGCTAAGAAATCTGTTGTATATATACTGATGTAACTGTAAGGACCTAAAACTGATGTTATCTTACTTAATAATTTTTAGGTTTGGAAGTATGCGCATATAAATGCTAATGGAACTGGAAATTTATTTTCGGTTTTAAAGGGAATTGGACTCTACCTCATCAGATTGGAACGATTCTTCATTGCATTCTAATTCGAAATCTGTCTACTTGGAATTTTTCTCAAATCCTCCAAATTCAAACAAGATTTACCGCTCGCGAAAATTTCCCTAATCGGTTCCATTTCAGACAACCTAGTACAGACCGTTTCGCTCATGTCATCTAATTGGAAACAACCATCTGGCACTATGGGAAAATTTTGACATTAAATGTACCGCTAAACGGCTCCCCAAACCCCCGAATCGGTCAGCGCGGCACATTAAGCTAGGTTATGGTTGACGTCGAAGGCAGGGCGTTTTTGTGACTCGCCTGCGATCTAATGTGGATCTGGTTCTCGCCGTGTACGAGTTGTGTGGATTTGTGCGAGCGTTGCCAAAAAATATAGGCGTCAAGTTTGTTGTGTGTATAGTCATTTCTGCCGCACTGGAGTGTGTACATTTCAAATAATATTCTAGCGCAGCCAATCGGTCGTCCGTTTGACGGCAAGCAGTGCTCGTTTCATGTTTTTTTGTGCATTTTTTCGAGTATTGTGAGTGTGTCGGGAAACCATTCGCCGTTGATAGTTGCACAAATTTTCATAGCAGCGACTTTCGATTGCCTGAGTAGCGGAGACTCGTGCGGGGAATGTCGGTAAAGATTTGAAAACGCCGAATTGAGTGGTTGGAATCGCTCGCGTGATATCCTGCTAGCGGACGCGGCATCCTGAAACCGGGGAGTATTTTGATTTTGCGTTCCATTGTCGTGTGATTTCAGTTGACAACCGCAGGGGGTTGTGTCGTAGGGCTCCAGTTGCTCTCCCCCTTCATTTGTCACTCGGGGCTCCGGTGTGCAAAAGTGATATCGAGTGCGTGATTTGTAGAGAAAGTAACAAAATCCAAAAGTCGGCGGCGCTTAGCTGAGAGAGAAACTGTGAATTTCCATGTAATTTATCAGCGGATTTGTGCAGTTGGCTTTCTTATTGTGCAACCAGGCAACGCTCGAACTCGGTATCTGAAAGGCCATCGTCACAGAGCCCAATGAGGTGAGTCTGCACTCCAGCAGTTTGCTCCGAGCTCCCGTTCATCTATTTATCTATCTATTGATTTTTTCCGCCCCTTCACCTTGCGCTGTCTCCCTCATCTTGGGATTTACCGTAGCCACGGTTCCGTTGCTGGCTCTCGCACTGATAGATTTCATCCGGCGAGCAGCTGGTATCAAAATCCAAATGGGAAATTGATTTCGATTCCACGGCTTATGGTGCTTGTGCTGCAGTTAAAGAGCGAAAGCGGTTCGTTCAGCGCGATCGCCGCCTGGCTTTTTTCTTGCGGTTTCTGTGCCGAATTCAAACTCAACTCGTCAGCAGTTTGTCAAGTGATCGAACGGCACAAATGCCCGGCAGTGGTGGTGGATGGCGACTCGCCCCATGGCGAGTACGAAAAACAGCAACAGAAATTTGCATAAAAGCCGCCGCTGCTGCTGACTCGTTACTATGGAATTTTTAACGTTCGACGGTCGGGTGATTCTAATTGGAAAGGTGGTTTAATTGGAGAACGGCCGCACGTCGGCCGAACAGGTAGATTGCGGAGCCTGCCGTGAACCTGCCAATGTCAGACTTTGCGATCGACCTTTCCGCTTGCGTGTCTGCCGGCCGGAGCAACCTTTTCACATCAGCGTCATGTTAGATTACTCCATAATTTGCTTCCTTGTTACTTTTATTTTTTTCAGTTATTGATGAAAATTTTTTTCGGTATTCTTGAAGTTCGGTGGGAGTTTGTAATGGGGGCGGTTTAAAGGAACAGAACAGGTGAAACAGCTTTCGGAGAATCTTGTGAATTCGGCGAGGATTCACTCTACGAATTTTCTATTTTTAGATAATTTGCTTATCATTTCTGTGTAGCATTGCCGTATCATAGAAAACTCTTAGTTTCGTCATAGTCTACGCAAGGCTGCGCATTGTTGATAACCATTTCCTGGTAATTTTCTGTAACGTTTTTACAAAAGGTTGATTTATCTTTCACAGAAATTGCTCTGGTGAATGGAAGTGAAGTAATTAATTTATTTTTTATTTAATGATTAAGGATGATATTTTTAAGGATTTGTTTGCAAAACAAAACCTTATTAAAATCGGTTCAATGTCTGTCTGTCTCTCAGGCTTTTTTTACCCACTAAAACCATCCCCGACTCCCCCCCTACCCCGTGGAACCACCGTTAGGTATTACATCACGAAGCGAAGTTAGCTTACTTTAGCTAGGTCTCCTTCCATTTGCCCGCGGGGTTCTTAACCGCGCCTTTCTCACTTCTCCTTTTCGCAGTTTCTCCTGGATTACTGCGATCATGGAATTGATCGTATCCCAGTCTTCCTGTCAAGTTGCCATTCTCCGGACAAAATTTTCTGGTGATAGCACTTCACCTAGAGTTTCCTCTAGGTTCCTTCTTTCTTCCACGAACCTAGGACATTGGAAGAATACGTGCGCTGGGTCCTCTGGGACCCTGTCGCAGTTTATACAATTAGGCGAGGTGTCCAATTTAAACCTGTACAGGTATCAACGGTACCCTCCATGGCTGGTAAGAAACTGGTTGATTATAATTGATTTCCCCATGCTTTCTCTCCAGCCGCTCCCTGATAGAAGGGATCAACATGTAGGTCCAACGACCCTTTTCTGACTGGTCCCATCACTGTTGCCATCTGCTTATGGATCTCTCTCTTTCGGCTTTTTTCACCTGCGATAAGGGAGAGATGGACCTGGTCTTATAAATGTTCATCATTTCGGTTGCCAGGATGTCCATCGGCATCATTCCCGAGATGACGAACGCTGCATCGTCTGAGACGGCCCTGAAGGCAGAACACACCCTTAAGGCTGTTCTTCTGTAAACCGTACTCAGTTTATATGCATTGCCTAAAACTTGCAGCGCGTTTCCCCAAACTGGGACTGCATACGGCATGATAGAACTCACCACCCTGGCTATGAGCAGCCTGCAAGTATGCCGCGGTCCTTCTACGTTCGGCATCATCCTTGCGAGAGCCATACTCGTGGTGGATGCTTTTTTGCAAGTATGCTCTAGGTGCTGCTTAAAATTGAGTTTTCCATCACCCCCAAGTATTTGATGGTCGGCTTGGAAGTGATGATACGATCCCCGATTCTAATGCAGGCGTAGTTTCTTTTGCGGCGCTTAGTAATGAGGAACGTTTCCATCTTTTCCTCCGCGAGTGCCAGTTCAGCACTCTCTAACAAAGCCTTAACAATACTGATTGCTTCTCTTGAGGACAACTCAGCATCCTTGAGATGCTTTGCGACCACAACCAGTACTATATCATCGGCGTAACCCACCACCGTGGCCTCCTCCGGAACCGGAAGGTAAAGCACATCATTATACATGATATTCCACAGTAGTGGGCCCAGTACAGAGCCCTGTGAGACACCCGCGAAGACAACGTACTCCTTGGGTCCATCATCGGTATTACACCATAGTGTTCGCTCATGCAAATAGCTGTCTATAATAACGGCGAGATACGTTGGAACACCAATCGTCGCCAGAGACTTTCGTATAAGGTTCCAATTGGCCGAGTTGAATGCATTCTTCACAACTAGGGTGACCACCACACAATATTTGCTGGTACAACACCTTCCGTGAATTGCATTTTCGGCCAAGCCAGTAACCATTTTGATGGCATCAATGGTTGATCTGGCTTTACGGAACTCATACTGTCTATCTGAAAGGCCCCCTTGGCTCTCGACGGCTGGGAGTAGTCTATTATAAATAACCCGCTCCAACATTTTCCCAATAGAGTCTAGAAGACATATGGGTCTATAGGAGGACAGTTCCCCTGGCGGTTTGCCAGTCTTAGGCAGCAGCACCAGCTTCTGGCGCTTCCACGGTGCTACCCTCTTATACCCTCTGACATGCACGTTTTGAACAGCTCCGCGAACATATCCGGTCTATATTTGACGGCAAGTTTGAGGGCTTTATTCGGTATGCCGTCCAGACCCGGGGTTTTTCTGTCGCCTATTCGACTGCAGATCTCCAGCAGCTCGTCCCTGGTGATTGGTGGAATCGGTGTCACATTCAGGGGACGCTGGAAAGTGTTAGTACCCCGTTCTTGTTGGGGAAATAATCCCTGGATTTTTTTCAACAGGGCACATGATCTGCGGAGATGATCGGCCTCTGAATCGCCCTGTCACGATTTTATATGCGCTACCCCACGGATTTATGTCCGCTTCCAAACAGAGCTCCTTAAGACATTCCCTCTTACTCCGCTGGATAACGAGCTTGAGGTTCTTGCGAGCTTCCCTATAGGCATGCCCTTGATCAATCCTACCTATTGCCCTCTGAGCCGTTCGTCTGGCTCTGTGGCAAATCGATCGAAGGCTGGCAAGTTCACTATTCCACCAATAATTGGGCCTTCTAGTGGAGAATGAGCATCTCCTAGGCATCAACGGGTTACATGCCTTAGAGATGCCTTGTGTAACATGTAGAGCTTTATCCGTGGAGGTGCCTGCTTTGCTAGGCAGGTCTAGCCACACTTCCATGAATGTTTGCTCATCCATCGTTTTTGCAGACCATCCTGGTGTTCTTTTGAATTTCAGCTTCCGGGGTGCGGGTATCCTGCCTTGTGCCTCCGTCCTTAGTTTAAAGGTTGCCTGGTGGTCGCTGTACGTGAAGTCCTTGCTAACTTGCCAGAACCTGTCACATGCCAGTGCAGGGCTGACAAAAGTCAGATCTACAATTGAACCAGTTCCCCCTTTCCGATAAGTGTTTACATCGCCTTCGTTGGCCAGAACTACATCTAACTGGGTAAATCCTTCTAATAAGCAACGCCCCCTTGCGTTAGTCTCTTTGCTGCCCCACTCGATAGCCCACGCATTAAAGTCACCGGCTATCGTGAACAAGATCGTCTAATAGTTCTTCAAACTCAGGAAGTGTGAGGCTCGGTGGAGCGCAGCAGCTGTATACGAATATACCGCTTATTTTTGCCCCCCCCTGACGCATGCTATATTGTATGGCTTGACGACCGCACGCCCATATCGCCGCTCCACCAGTTGAATCTGTGACCCATACATCACCGTAGAGATTTATGTACGGTTCACTAATGATAGTAACCTCCATCGCAGATTCGTAAGTGGTCTGCGCAAGCAAATCTTGTGCAATGATTAAGGTTTATTTGTATTAACCTCATTTTATCACAGCAGTTAACGCCTTCCTAAATTCCGGGCATTTACTACTCGGCAATATGTCGGTTATCCCGTCCCTCGTTTCCTTCGCACAAAATGCATTTGGAGTCAGCGTAGAAGTTGTTGGCCGTGGGGAAGGTTCGAATTGGATGGGTTGTTTGCCGGCTAAGGGAACAGATCTCTTGAAAGAGGTGCTTCTGTCTGTTTGTCACAAGCACTTTTCTCAGAAACGGCTATACCGATTGACACAAAATTTGGTGAGAAGGTGGAAACTGTGGACGCCCAAATCAAAGGTCTCGATCATTACTTTTCGAAACCGATCTTAGTTTTGAGATTTATTAGAAAGGCGGGGAGTGGGGTGGATGGGAATTGATGATTTCTTTAACGGACCCATTCTCAGAAACTGCCCAACCGAAAAATCTGAAAAAATTCATGAAGCTGCCCCTATATGGTGCCCAGGCCTAAAAATACTCTCCATATCGATGTCTGTTCAAATTAAATTAATAATAGTATATTACCATATTTTTAGGGAAATTGAGTAAAACCCCCCTTAAGTTTATCCTAGAGTTATAAAAGTGGTAGTAGTATAAAATATAATAGGAAGCATATTATCCCCAAGTTTGATCAAAATCATCACATTAGTAACAAAGTTGCAGTAGCTCAAAGTTGACTTTACCGTGTAAATTTACTGCAATTAAATACACACACTAAAGTGAGTAGTTTGACATGCTAAAGACATATACATAACGGGCTACGTACAAATGGGATAGTTCTACATTCAAATATACTCACAGAAGAAGCAAACAAAACCTTTCATACCTGAAGCCCCCAGCTTCCGGTTTCTCGACTTGTTGTAAACTGATTTGAAATTTAATTGGAAAGCTTAAGAGAATAATGAAAATTTGCATAATCTCTTTCTGCATGTTAATGCAACTAGGGCAAGAAAGACTATTGATCTTTAGTAATTCCAATCAATAAATTCATATACCAAAACTAAATGTTATTGGACAACTAAATTGTGAAAGGATCAATGAAAAACACGGCAATAAATGGAACGGCAGGTGTTATTAAAGATATTAGAAATTGAGAGTTTACTTATATTGTGTCCGGATGTTTTGGTGGTGTGAGCACTGAACTTTCGAAATGATTGTTTATTCACTTCTTGTGGAGGGCATGCACGTAGTCTAACCTTTACTAATGAAAGAATCGATTAAGCGCTGACCTTTCAAATATTCACTGTTTGAATGTACAGTTGTTTGCCATTTCTTAAGCAACCTGTAAATTCCACGAAGAAATAAACTTTGCGGCATTCAAATGCTCACGTACAAAATGACATTGCACCGAAAGATCGCTAAATCGAAAATTGTGCCTTTCGCTGCCAAAACCGCGTGCGAACGAGTATTGTCATGAAATAAAGCTAATCTTTGAATTTCATTCACCGGAGTTGGTTATTATTTCGTTTGAGAATTTCAATTAGTGTTAGGGGTAGGTACGTATCAGTGGCCGGTCCGGGGCGCCAAATTAGCGCTGTGGTGCGCCATTTTGAGCTCGCCCACCCTACAACTAGAAATCTCTCTGAGGCCTCAAAGAATGGTCTACCCAGTGTCCGTAGCCTGACTTTAACTAGAGCTGGGCAATTGCAGAAAAAGTGCATGAGGGTTTCCCTTCCTTCTCCACAGCTTCGAATTGTAGGGTATGTCGAGTCTGGCGGCATGGCTCCTGTGGGCCAGTGCCCCATGCAGCCTGCCGTAATCTTAAATGCATTTGCACCCGTCTGGCACAGGAGCTCTTGTGATCGGGCTATGTTATAAGCGGGCCAAATTCTGTTTGACTTGGCACAGCTTGTAAGCCTTCGCCATCTTATGCCCGCGGCTGCTAGGTAGTGCGAGTAGACTCGGCCCCCGACAGCCGTCAGCGAAACACCGACTCTATTCACAGGGCTGCCAAGGGCAGAGCCTCGCCTGGCCAATCCGTCAGCCTGCTCATTCTCCTCTGCTCCTTTGCCCGGGGACCCAGAAAAGGGTGTCCTTGAGCGTGCAGTCCAGACAGTTCAGCGCGTCTCTGCACTGCCCCACCAGTCTGGAAGATGTCGTCGCTGAGTACAAGGCCTTGATGGCCGCTTGGCTGTCGGTCAGAATGGTTATGTTACGCTTGGAGCTCGAATTTCGCTCCAGCCATCGACAGACTTCCAATATCGCCAGTATTTCCGCTTGGAATACACTGGCGAAACCTGGGAGACCATACGATTTGAATACACTGTTTGTATTCCAGAAATCCCCCGTGCCAACTCCACAGGCCATCTTTGATCCGTGGGTAAAGAATACTAGGTCATAACCTTGCAACACGCCGCCGGTCTTCCACTTTGCCCTGGTTGGAAAGTCCACAGCAAAATTTCTCGTGAAGTTCAGCTTGCAACTGGCATAGTCTGCAAGGAATGCCCAAATTTCCCGAGGAACTTCGTCTAGGATGTTGTTGCGGCGTAGGACTTCGCTGTCCAGCATCCAGACTCACGTAGTCTGACGGCACTGCACGCTGGTACGTATTTAGTGTAGAGGTCTGGGGGGAGGGGAGAGTATCTGCCGGGCAGGACTGCAGAGCCCCAGTAGCACCTGCACACGCCGTTCTTTGAATCCTATAAAGCTTCATTCTTATTCTATTGTGTTTTTTCTCAAAGCCTGCTACCATGCAATAGAACCGTACATTAGGACCGGACGCGCTACAGCGGTGTACATCAAAAGAACCATCCTCGACCAGAGACCCCATTTCTTTGCAAAGGTTCTCTTGCAGGTGTGTGTCTCCAGGACTGTGGTACTTTTCCTGAAGAGATGCAGCTCCGGTAATTCTCAACAAAAAATGGCTGCTTCTGTAGCATAACTGGCATTATGCCATCTGGGCTTGGAGATTTATATGCGGAAAAGCTGTTTATAGTCCAACCGATCTTATCCTCCGTAATTACCGATTTGATAGTCTCGCACAGCTGGGGTGGCGGCTTGTACTTCTTCAGGCAGTTCTTGTATGGCTTCCAATATTTTTGCCTGTAGCAGATGTTGAATATTTCTCTGTTCAGCTTCCTGAAGCTGGAGAGATCTTCATTCCACCACGGTGGCAGTCTTTTTACTGTACTCAGTAGGGCACGAGACTTTAAAGGCGGTATCAAATGCCTTTTCCACGGCTCGAGTGCCTTTTCCAAGACTCCAGTTCGTCTGTCGTGCCAATTTTACCAATTTGCGTACCGGAGAGTTTGTTCTTAATTATTTGACCAAACTTTCTCCAGTCGATCCTCCTGCGGTCTCTGAAGGGTTTAGAGATCTCTGCGGCGAGATCTAGACTGAAAAGTATTCAACTGTGATGAGAGAAGGATCTCTGGTCAGACGCTCTCCAGTCCTCCACCCTAAGAAACCCATAGTCGGTTATTAGGGTGATATCAAGGATCTCCTTCCAATCGTCACAGTTCTCCGAGCAAGGGAAATGGAAGGTTGGTGTACTGCCCCTGTTACACACCGATAGGTTTGAAGTAATAATAAAATTAAAAATGACTCACCTCTTTCGTTGATTTCCGAGCTGCCCCAAAGCGTATGCCGTATGCTAGGTTCCTAGAACTCAAGTCCGGACACAGAAAAGCGTGCAGTCTATTCCTCGCGAGAATACATGCTCTAGGTCTGTACTGATCAGCGTCTCCTGTGCTGTGGAATAAATTAAAATATTTGCTTTGGAGCCCTTTGATTCCGACCCAGGGCTCTTGTATTAGTGAGATGTCTTCCTCTAGGAGGAAGACAAGCAGATTAGCCGAGGCGCACTTCGAGTGCTGCAGATTTATCTGCGTTACCATTCGCGTGATCTGCTTGCGTGGAGGGTTCGCTAGTCCCCGTCGGACCGTCTATCGTCATCTCCTCCAGCAGCTCGTTGCAGGCGTCGATTGGATCTAGGACGTCGTCCGGTTTTGCAGATCGGAATACTTTTGCCTTTGCATTCCTGACTTCGAATCGCATTTTATAGTCGACCTTTTCCAGTGCCTCCAGGCACCCTTCATTTATACGGAGTAGTAAAGGTTGGGTGTTTGTCTGAGGTTGCTCCTCCTTGATAATAACCCAGTTGTCCATGGGAATCCTGGGGTTTTGAAAGTTATGCGAATCTTCGGCAACCAGATGCGAGCGACCGGCTGGCACTGAGTGTACTACTCTCGACGGCTACTGTCTCCTGGCTGGATGCCAGCAGCTCGTTCTCCGATGATATGCCTGGTATCACCCCCCCCCCCCCTTCTTCTATTGTCGTTTTTTGTTTTTGAAAAATTGAGTCCATGTCTTGATCCCAGGAGTAGTCCGGGAAGAATGTCCACCCTGGCTAGCCCGGCCACCAGGGCAAGGGTCTTTTTTGAAACTGAAGGTGCCTAATGTATTCAGAGTTGGCATACTAAAGACCAAGCTCCCTGTGGGCCACGCAGCCCTCGGGGTATGCTGTTCCACCTTGGTTTGGGGTCCTATTTGCACCTTCTCTCTCTGCAGGGAGGACGAACCCCGGGCTGTTGCTTCGGTTCATTCTCCAGCAAGATCTACTTGCCCCTAACACATGACCAGCAAACAAGCAGATCCTCGTCAGTCGGGTGAGCCTACTCCAAGCCCTGCCCTAAACACTCTTGATCCGTCTGAAGACGGTTCCGAATTATGCAACTTTAACCTGAAGCATAATCAGACCACCCATCCTCATCCTCATCAGTTTAATAGTGGATTGTGTTGGTTGAGAAATAACTCAACTGCATATAAGATGGACATTTTTAACATTTCTCCGTCGAATTTAGGGAGGTCTTCATACGTGTAAAAAGGGGGTGTAAATTTTTTGTCACCAAATATAGTCATGCGGAGTATCAAATAAAAGGTCTCGGTTAGTACTTTCCGAAGCAGGTCTTAGTTCGGGGAATGCGGGGCGTCGAAAGTGATCATTTTTTTTCACGGTCCCATTTTCAGAAACTACCTAACCGAAAATCTGAAAAATCAAGAAATTGCCACTATACGCCTAGGCTCCGAATAATTAAGTACATCCTAGAATCACGAAATTTTGCAGCAATGTAGGCTATGACATAGAGCATGATCCTAGTTTGGTGGAAATCGCACTATTACTAAGAAAGTTATAGTAAGTCAACGTTACCATTTCTGTGCAAATTTAAAACTTTGAATGTCAGTATCACACAAAAGTGGATATTCTCAAATAATATATGCACATATTTCGTTCTAGGTACTAATGGGACAAATGTCCACTGAAATGTTTTTATATATATATTATATATATATGTTCCCCGACTTTTTGCTTTTACAAACATGATTTATAAGTCTAGTTAGTTTCATGAGCTTTTGCAGTTCAATTCTAACAGGGAAACGTTTTTTTTTGTTAAATGTGTTCGTCTTTGTATTACGGTCTGCTGGCTCGCGGTAGCCAGACTAAATTTTAAGTAACTGTGGCCTGGCAGTGAGACTTCGTCTAGCACCCGCTTGCCTCTAATTAACTCTTAACAATTTCAAAGTGTAGATTGTAGGATGCATCACTTCATTTGTCTTTGGTCCGGCGAACATTTGGGCAAATCCCACGTTGGCAGTCATGCAACCAGCTGAAGAAATGAAGTAAAATAGCTTCTCTTCTATAGGATTGCATTTGCTATTTTCCTGATAAACATGCTGAATGTTCGCATCACAACTTATTAAGAGTTGACCACTTGATTCGGCATACACTACCGGATCCCTTAGTTCTTACACAGAGAATCATAGGGTAGGTGCACGCCATAACCCTGATAATGGAAGATCACAGCTGTTCGGTATTGGGCCTAAAATTGCCTCAGCACGGGTGCGTCTAAGAAATGTGATACCTTGACACGGTCTAACGTGCACCGAAGTCCACCAATTCGATATTTGGTGATAGACAAATTTTATTTCTTGATTCCTACCTCCTGTGGCTTTATGTATGATTGTAGAATTAAACAATTTGTCCTCGTATAAACGCTGGATATCGATATATCAATTTTTAATTAATTAAAAGTCAAAAGAAGGAATTTAGTCAAAAATGGAATTTGAAGAGAAAACTCCCTGGTGTCACCATGAACTATCCATTTTTTTCCAATGACGAAAAATCTTACTCATGATTAGTATCATGACAGCAATTTGAAGAACAATAATTACTCATACAACTTCCACATTAGCTTCTTGTTATCAGTTTACCAATAGTTATCGGCAGTTTGCTACTTGGGGGTAGTTGCATCATAAACATTGCACGGAGGTTTTAGGGAATATACATAATATTGTATTCGGTGTAAAAAAGCACAAAATTGAGCAAGCTACTATTCCACGAGTAAGTAAATTTCCAGCTCTGATCCCACTGATGAAGGTAGCATGTAGTTACCAAAATATGGGTAGATAAAATCACTAACTAAAAGGAAGATCATTGATAAGTAAATAAGGACGGTCAGTGTAAACAAACCCCCTCAATTGCAAGGCACATAGATAAAGATCCGTAAAAGGAGGTATTCCTTTAAGATTTTTAAAGTAACGGTTTTTAATGCTGTAATTTATCCTTACATTTTTTATTATAGAAAAATAGCATTAGGTTCTCCCCTCGTGACTGATGGCTTGCCCAATAAAATCCCAACGTTAAAATTCACTGAACAGATTAAATTTTGCTAGGGTGTAACCATCGAAACATCTGCATCTAACAAGGAGATAACAGCAACGACAGGAAAAGACCACCTTGCTCGCAAGGTGAATTGATGTATGAAATGTATTTATTCTTAGGTTACATGCATTACCGTATCTTTTGCTGTGTTTTGTACGTGCAATATGCTTAATTGTCGTCATCTTGTTGTTATGCTTGAGTGGGTAGCTAGCTAGCAAAGCATAACCCTTTTCGGCCTTCTACACTTTGAAAAGGATTGTCCTTACTCATGTATGGAGAACCTGCTTTTTAACCCTTCTCAGAAAAACAAAATAGCGGAAGCGTAAAAGAATCAACTGTAAATGATGTAATTTATGAAAAACCACATTAGAAATGGTTAAACAAATTTTAAGAGATGCCATTATGGTTATTAAATAGCATAACCATTCAAAAAGAACTACTTTTATAAACTAAATGCATTATGTCCTTGAGCATAATATTTAAAAGGGTTAATATTTGTTCCATATCCTTTTCCGGGAGAAAATGCTGCATACATAAGTGCCATTTGCGCGTCGCAAAATCATATCCATTCAGTCACGTCTGTAAAAAAACTGCGACAAGGAAACAGACGGACGATTGTTGACAGTCTTGGGACAGAAAGAAAGTACAACTCTATCGAAAATATCACAATGGTTCGCATTTGATGACTTTTCAAGGATGGTATGGTAACAAAAGAGGGAACTGTAACAGAATGACTTTTTTTTCAACAAGAAAAGTTCGGAGGAGACGAATAGTAGCGCAGCATGAATTATTCTTTCTGTTCTGTACATACGGATTGAGAATGCGCTGGTCATGTACCAGAATGAAAATATTCACTTCCTAAAAATGAAATGGAACTGTTTTACCATAAAGAAGGATGTGCTTGGAGAGAGATTTCAAGTATTCCCCGTGGCTATATATATTATGCATTTCTCAATGCATTAAAAAAAGAAAGGTTATAGAGCGAAAAATTTCATTTCTTGTTGTGAATGTTTTGAAAACAATGTGGGAGAGAAGAGTAATAAAAAACCTGCCTTTTTAAAGGCGAATACATACTCTAGGCTGGTGACGAGGTTCGATCTTTCAAAATTAATTTTTGTTGATTGATTTTGTTCAATCGGTAGAGAAAACTGCTGCAATAGGACTTTAAATACCAAGATTATTGCATCATATCCTACCATCTCATCATCATCATCAACGGCGCAACAACCTGTATCCGGTCTAGGCCTGCCTTAATAAGGAACTCCAGACATCCCGGTGTTGCGCCGAGGTCCACCAATTCGATATCCCTAAAAGCTGTCTGGCGTCCTGGCCTACGCCATCGCTCCATCTTAGGCAGGGTCTGCTTCATCTTCATTTTCTACCATAGATATTGCCCTTATAGACTTTCCGGGCTGGATCATCCTCATCCATACGGATTAAGTAACCCATCCACCGTAACCTATTGAGCCGGATTTTATCCACAAACGGACGGTCATGGTATCGCTCATAGATTTCGTCGTTATGTAGACTACGGAATCGTCCATCTTCATGTAGGGGCCAAAAATTCTTCGGAGGATTCTTCTCTCGAACGCGGCCAAGAGTTCGCAATTCTTCTTGCTAAGAACCCAAGTCTCCGAGGAATACATGAGGACTGACAAGATCATTGTCTTGTACAGTAAGAGCTTTGACCCTATGGTGAGACGTTTCGAGCAGAACAGTTTTTGTAAGCTGAAATAGGCTCTGTTGGCTGACAACAACCGTGCGCGGATTTCATCATCGTAGTTGTTATCGGTTGTGATTTTCGACCCTAGATAGGAGAAATTATCAGCGATCTCAAAGTTGTATTCTCCTATCTTTATTCTTCCCGTTTGACCAGTGCGGTTTGATGTTGTTGGCTGGTTCGTTTTCGGTGCTTACGTTGCCACCATATATTTTGTCTTGCCTTCATTGATGTGCAGCCCAAGATCTCGCACCGGTCGCCGCCAGCTCGATCTGGATGAAGGCGGTTTGCACGTCTCGGGTGGTTCTTCCCATGATGTCGATATCGTGAGCATAGACCAGTAATTGGGTGGACTTAAAGAGGATCGTACCTCTTGCATTTACCTCAGCATCAGGGATCACTTTCTCGAGGGCCAGGTTAAAGAGGATGCATGATAGGGCATCCCCTTGTCGTAGACCGTTGTTGCTGTCGAATGGTCTTGAGATCCTACCATCTATATGAGTAAAATCGTTCTCTTTTTTTCCTTGTGTGAAACAAAACCTGATTAGAATCGATTCAATGTCTGTCTGTCACATCCGATTTATTCGGAGCTGGAGCTATTGTCACAAAATTTCTGTGTCTGTGAATCCGATTATATATACAGCAAGTGGTGCTATTTTTTGTTGCAAAGGAGGTGTTAAAAGAATATGTTCGTGTGGGGTATCAAATGAAAGGGCTTGATCTTATTTATGTCCCGAAAAGTGTAACAGGTCTCAATCTCAGAACCTAACCATCCAAAAATTCTAAATAAAATCGTAATGGTGCACCTATATAAAATCTAAGCCTCAAAATACATCCCATTCCGATCCCTGCACAAATAAAGTAATTATAGCATATTAGAAATTTACCCAAAAACGTCCCTTAACTTCATCCGAGAAGTACATACCGTTATAAGTAATAATATAATACACAATTTTAGAAAGTTTGAAGAAAATGCAACTGATATTAAAAAAGTTATAGAAGGTCAAAATTTTGAATTTCACATGAATTTATTGCAATCTAAGACATGTATGACACCACTATCATATAAAGTGAAGTCAAAAACGGGGGAGTTGGATATATCAAGGAATATTTAGAATTTTTAGCTATGTACGAATAGAAAAACGTGCATAGGAAATTTCTCACATAGGAATATCTCACGGAGTCTACCCTTTCCGATCATACCTATGACAACGTCACTTTTTCTACTGTGGGGTTGAACTCAAGGTCTATTAAGAAAAAATCCGAACCAGGGGTGAAAATTATCAAAAAAAAAAACGGGACGCAGAGGGAGGAATACGCAGGCTCCCTATTATCCCTTTATTACATAAAACTACCCATTTCGGCCTCCCCTTTCTTCTCTCATTAGGTCTGGAACCAATGCCAAGCTTTTTATCGGTCATTTTATGCCGCCTAACTTTTGTCTAAAACATTTGTTCCCGTTATCTTATATTTCAGCCACAATTACCTTTACAACCATGTCTTGATTCTTGAATTGGAAGGAAATATATTTATTGTTTGTGTTATGGAACCCTCGATACACGAAGGAGATACTGAAACCCGGTTGAGACGCATCAAGCTTCTTTAAATCATCTGATGTTAGCTCTTCTTTTCAAATAGAAAGCAAAATGTATGCTGTGAACTATCTTCACATTTCAAAAACCAAAAAATGACTGAAGGTTTCGTCCAGGACAGAGGCAACTCATCAGACGCTGCGTCAACTCTGCCCTGGGAGCAGCGTTACCGAAAGTGCCAACAGGTGGAAAAACGCTCCCTTATATCATCGCAAAAACACGACAAAACGCCAATTGTTTTAGTCTAAGCTAGACTAAAGCTGGGTAGTTGTTTAGGATATGTGGGATCCTAAGTCCACATCCGCATGTTGGTGGACCGGACCAAATGAGGAGCAACTTACTCCCACGTTTTATATTTCATGGATCCCTAGTTTGGGGCATAGCACCCAAGCATTCAAAATTAAAAAACTAAAAAATGACTGACGGTTTTTCCACCTGTTGGCAAATTCGGTCACGCTGCTCCCAGGGCAGAGGTGAAACAGCGTCTGATGAGTTGCCTCTGCCCTGGACGAAACCGTCAGTCATTTTTTGGTTTTCTAATTTTGAATGCTTGGGTGTTATGCCCCAAACTAGGTATCCATGCACTATATAACGTGGGAGTAAGTTGCTCCTCATTTGGTCCGGTGCACCATCATGTGGATGTGGGCTTAGGATCCCGTATATCATAAACAACTATCTTCACATTCTTAACCTGTAAATGCTGTCAATTAGAATGGACTTCGTATCCAGGCGTACTTGCAACGTAACAAAAGGAACTTTATCGAATTGTCAGCATAATTTTCAAAATTGCAACCAGAAATGAGTTGTGGTCAACAGCATAGAGTCTATGGTATTCCCTAACCGACCAAAATTTATGCCAACCTTAACTCTATGGATCGCAGATACGAAGGAGCTGTTAAACTAATAACTGGAAATATTGGTCTTCCCTACTGCAAATTAATTGAATCATCTATAACAAAAAGAATTGATTTCGCTTCTCTTTTTTTCCAACTTATAATCATAGAATATTTTCCTGGAATGCTTTTTTTGGTTATGTTTGATAACTTTTAAGACCCCTTTTGCCGTTTTCCAGTGGTGAGATGGATATCTAATCCTCCTAAATTGCAAATATTTTTACTTTGAAACACTGATAACGTTTGTTTCTATTACTTTTCTATGACAGTATATTGTGTAGATATAGTTTCTGCCTTCTAGTGAAATCGCTCATTTTCACTTATGGGATTACTCCCCTCCGTGTGGTACTAGCATGGAATTATGGAATTACTTTTCTGTCATCACTTCTTGTTAATATCCCTCTCCAATTCATTCTCATTAATCATTATTAGGTCGCCAAAATGTACTTCAGCGCCTTGCAGATCTTCCGAAAAGTATGCCCTATTCCTTTACTGTTCTGCACCACGGGATTGGATTCCACTGTATGTTGTCAACCTTTTTTGTGTGTGACCTATCCACTGGCACTTGGTCTGTATGTCGAGTTTTCATTTGAGATTGTCTCAGGTCATGGCATCCCGCTTTGGACGAATACTTGGGACTTTCGAGTAGAAGTAACGGCGATTTTCCATATACGTAGGGGCTAATAAAAGTTCGATAAATTAGTAAATTAACACTTTCATTCTTAGTTAGGGAAATTTCATCAATTGATCGTCATAATTTAGTGATATATTATGTGAACATTTAAGAAGTGAAAGTGGAGATCAGAAGACACAGTTTTCCTGATGCTATTCTTGCATAAATTCGCCAATAGTACAACAAGAAATCGAAGCGTTATTTTCCACGGTTTTCGACGTCAGCTGAAGCCAACGCAAATTTTTAATAAATGTATAAATGCACAAAATGCATATAAAGCGAATGTACTCTCACTGAAAACTGTGTCAAAGGGGTTTGGAAGATTCGATACAGAACACTTCTATTTGGACAACGAACTGTATGAAGGCTACCCGAAATCTTCGACTGTTGATGGGAATGTGGGCCTAGTGAAAGCTAAAATAAACGAAGATACGAGATGGACCCAAGAAATAGTTGCCACTGAACTGAGCTTGATGGTCACGAATATTTAACCATCATCTGGAATACACAAAATAATCTCGTTAGGTTTCATGCATTTTAAATGACGATTAAAAGGTGGCACGCGTTCATTTCGCTTAATATCTCCTTGCGACATCTAAAATTGGCCAGCCTAGCATGTTCGATAAAATCGTTTTAGGTACTAGAAATACGAACCGGGAACCAAGCAACAGTCCATGGTATGGAACTGAGGAGCAGTCAATTCGGTCGTCAAGGCAAGGCAACAAAAAGGATGGTGCCAATTTAATTTATTAGGTCTAAAATTGTAGCTGTTATTCCTCTAGAATCTGGTCAGATAATAACAGCATAGCGGCATGCGGAAACGTGTTTACCACAAATTTTCAAAAATTTGCTTCTAGGCAAGTCAAAAAAGGAACTTCGACACTGCTTTCTAAACCATGGCGGTGCGCCAGTTTACACTGATGAAAAAAACAATAACCTCATTGCGCTCTCAGGCCTCGATGAAATTCGTCCAGTTTCATACTTCCCTGATCTAATGTGAGCTTTTGTTAGTCCCTTCGTACTACTTCCATATAGCAACACAGAGAGTACGTTTGCGCGAAGCAACCTCAACTAGGTTAGGTCTCTACATTTCCAGATTCACTGACATTTGGCCCGTATGCCGACCTAGTTCTTTGTTCGAAATTGAGTTAAGCCAAAGTGCCCCGACCGTGGAGACAGTTCTTAATCAAGACTTGGAGCTTTTTAGTAGCAGTGGTGCAACACAGAAAGAATGTTGGCGCGAAATAACTTAAACTTGAGGTGGATGTTGAGTTGAATTGAGATGTTAGACAAAGCAGCAAGGGTGATGCCACGAAATAAGAATTAATGATGCAAAAAATTTTGGTGCAAAAAATTCTAGCCGGTGCGGCAGTATGATTCGCATTTAGTGCAGTTCACGCGATCAAATGTATCTAACAATCTGTCTAGGCATCCAACAATTCATATCTCTTAAACACGTCAAATCGTATCATGAAAACTGGAGTATCCTCTTCAATTATAATTTTCGTTTCAGTTGCTGCTGTCTTTCAGCGTGGATCGTAAGTCATCAAATGAAGGTTATCTTCATTTGATGACTCTCGACTCCATGTGGAGAATCTCGAGTTTGAATTGAACGTTTGACACTTACCAAAAGGAAATGAGGTGAAAAACTCAAAAAATATATGGTTGCATTTTCCCACTGAAACGGACATCATGCGTCAACCACGCTTGAGCGTCATCCGGAAAGTCTATAAGGGCAATATCTATGGTAGAAAAAGAAGACGAGGCAGACCCTGCCTGAGATGGAGCGATGGCGTAGGCCAGGACGTCAGACAACTTTTGGGGATTTTGGATTGGTGGATCTCAGCGCAAAACCGGGATGTCTGGAGTTCCTTATTAAGGCAGGACCGGATACCGGTTGTTGCGCCGCTGATGATGATGACCCACTCATCGGCCATCTTGGGATAGTGGACTTCACTGCATGGCATATATTTCCTTTTGTCACAGCGCACACTACGCTGAACTTCTCGGAAATTCGCACGGTATCAGAGCTCAAATGCGTTATGCTCACCGTCGCCCGCAACGATCAATAGAGCCTTCAATTCCCTACTTCCATCGATCCGCTTCCATAATTCCGCAGTCAGCCAAATCTTGGGACCCACTTTGGAACATGACCTACAACGTGAGTGCCGTCCGACAAAAGAGTACTTTTGATGTTGCGCCCCGATGCAAATTTCAACAGTTTTTCTGGCTAGTTCATAAACCAGTTTAGTAGCATCAACCGCTGACCGAGCCTTCCGGAAGCCAAACTGCCTTTTCGATAAATACCCTCCACTATCAATAAATTAACGGATATAAAAGGTTATAGATTACCCCCTCGAGGACCTTGCCTATTGTATTAAGAAGACAGATAGGTCTATAGGATGTTGGTTCATCCATCGGCTTACCTGTCTTCGGTATCAATACAAGATTTTGTATTTTCCACGCTGCGGGGAAGGAACTTTCTGTAAATACCCGCTTGGGTGCTTGGTGCCATTCTCATTGCCAATTTCAGCGCCTTGTTGGGGATTCGATCCATGCTGGGGGCTGCGGCATCCCGAACAGTTTTCACTGCGTCCAAGACTTCATCTGTGGGTACTGGAGGCATGTCTTCGGTGCTCATTGGTATCATTGGGAAGATTGTTTCCGGATTTTGGGAAAACAATGTCGATACTATCTCCCACAATAACCTAGGGCACATAATAGGAGGGGACCTTTTGCCTTTCATTGCTGACATAACGGACTTGTACGCTCTTCCCCATAAATCTGAGTGTGTCTCATCACAGAATCGCTTGAAGCAATAATTTTTACTTTTCTTGATGGCCCACTGCAAATTTTTTCGTATCTGTTTATATTCGAGGTACCTTTGTTCATACTCTGGCATGTTTCTTCGGCGTTGACTCCGCCTTCTGGCCTTCAAGCAATCCGTACGACACTTCGCTATTTCAGCGTTCCACCAGTAGTTAGGGTTACGCTTCCGAGTGTGTGCAGGTCTGGAAGCGTCACATGCTCGGAATATCTGTTGGGACGGCTGCGATGCTTTTTCTATGGCCGTTCCAGTAAACTCGGTGTTCCACTGCAATACCTCGAGAAATGTATCGTCATCAAGTGTCCCTCCAACCTGTTTCTGGTTTCTTTAGGTGAGGATTTATTGTTCTGGGTCCCTTTTCAATAGTAGTATATCGCCTGGTGGTCGCTATGCGTGTATTCTTCGCTAACATTCCAGTGTAGATGCTTGTCCAGCGAATCACTTACAAAAGCAAGATCTACAACGGAGCCTAGTTCTCCACGCCTAAAGGTATTACGCTTCCGATGTTTGCCAGGGTGATGTTTAGGTAGGAGAAAACCTCGAGTAGGATTCTTCCCATTTCATTTGTTTTCTGGCCTCCCCACTCCATTGCCCAGGCGTTGAAATCGCCAGGAATAATTTTGGGTTTGCGATGTTTGACGTCTCTCGCCCGTCTACTTAGCATGTTGCAATACTCTGGTATTGTCATACTTGGGGCGGCATGACAGCTGTATATGTAGAGATCATCGATCTTAACTCTTACAAAATAGTGTTCGCGGTGCTTCATTGTTTGCTGTAAGGCTCGATTTCCGTCTATCTGTCTGTCCGTTACACGCATTTTTCTCGGAAACTGTTGAAGCGATTGACACCAAATTTGGTGTTTGTGGGAACTGTGAATGCTCATGCATACTGTAAGTTACATCCTGTTACGTCGAAGTTAAGGGGAGCTCCCCACACATGCAAAAGGGGAGTGTACATTTTTTTTCACCAAGTATAATCATGTGGGGTATCAAATGAAAGGTCTCGGTTAGTACTTTCCGAAGCTGAACTAAGTTCTGACTTCTGTTGGAAAGATGGGAGGTTGAAAGTGATAATTTATTTAACGGGGCCATTCTCAGAAACTAACCAATCGAAAAATCTGAAAAAAATCAAGAGGCTTTCAATATATGGTGCCTAGCCTCCGAAATACCTTCCATACCGATATCCTTTCAAAAAAAGTTAATAAAAGTATGTTACTACAATTTTCAGTTATTGACCGCAAAAAATACACAAAACCTTTCATATCTGAAGCCTCCAGCTTCCGGTTTCCTGACTTGTTTCACTTTTGTAAATTGGTATTCGAGTAATATATATTTGGTCTTTTCTATTCTTTTGGCAATCAAGTGAAGTTAGTTGGACTTGGAAAGGTGGAAAAGTTCGACAAATAGGTTCCGCATGCCCTTACAGAGCAAAACATGGCGCTTCGAATGGAAATTTGCAGTTCTCTACTCCCGCAACAGAACCGATCCCTTTTTGATGGATATTAAACGACAATCGTCGCCAATCAGCACAATGGCTAGATGCTGATGAGCCACCGAAGCATATGCCGAAACCGAGCCCTCCATCCGAAGAAGGTATTGGTGACTGTTTGGTGGTCTACGGCTGGAGTTATCCACTATTCTTTTTTGGCACCTGGAGAAACGATAAATCCACAGAAATACTGTGCCCCACTCGAGGAAATGCACCAAAAATTGAGTATTCAACGGCCGAGATTGGTCAACATAGATGGTGTGATACTCCTTCACGACAATGCGCGACCTCATGTTTCCAGAACGACGGTTCAAAAGAACAAATTGCAGTATGAGACTCTGCCTCATCCACCATATTTACCGGACCTTTCGCCAATCGACTATCACTTTTTTAAGCATTTGGATCATTTTTTCGCGGAAAAACAATTTAGGAACGAAGAGGCTGTCAAAATTACCTACAACGAATTTATCAACACCCTACAGTTCGACTTCTACGAAACTGGCATAAATGCTCTTGAATCTCGCTGGGAGAAGTGTTTTGAGTCGACTGGCACCTATTTTGATTAAATAAATAAATTTTTGTAAGCTTTACAGTCGTTTCAAATTTTAGTACAAAAACGGCCATTTCATTTGCAACAACCTGATAATTTCACCTAACGTCTCCATAGTGCACTTGATTTGTGTCAATTCTTGCAAATTCTTATCTTTTGCTTCATTTGTGATTTCTCTAATTGTCTTAGTGTCCCTTATCAACTATTTAATTGATGATTCAGTCGACTGTTAAGACCGGCAAATCAAATTACTATTCGATGAGTATTATATGTGATGCAACACTCTAGTGGTGACGTTCTGTGATGAATGCTTCAATTTGAAGATAATATCAGTCAAATGATAAATTCGCTGCCTAGTGAAAGGTGATAGTAAAGGTACCAGTTTTTCTGTCAATACGGGAGCACAAGCTACTAAAGTGTTGAGAAGAAAATTTATGGCGCCATAGGAAACCTCCCGGTTGTATTAGGTACATTGTCAAATCAGAATGGCGAGACATTGTAGCAACTCGTGGTAACATTTGGTGTGAAACGAATTTAAGAATGAAGGGCGGGCCTTTCTTTAAGATTTCTTACTTGAAAGTAACTTACTATTACAATTGCCAGCTAGGAATTCCCAACCCGAAAATAATTACTCTGGCAATTGAGTTAAGAAATTGATGAGAATGGTGGCAATTTAGAGAGGGTTTAGTAAATCTTTGAATCGAAATGTATAGAAACATTACGGCACGTCAGAGTCACAAAATTCCATTATTGGCTATCACGTTGATTTCAAATATACTCATAAGTTCATCCATTTGTTTGCAATAAAATAACTCTGCACGATTAAGCTAGATGCCTTAAACAAGTTTTAATTTTCTAATAGTTTGCAGATACTATGTGGGTGTGAAAAGAAATCATCTACTGTTGTAGCAATTTTTTCCACTCAACGATGCACAGCAGACATAAGCGCAAGAAAGGTGAAGAAGGAACTCCCACAACCTTCCACTGTCGTCATGTTTCTACATTAACCCTTCATCGTGTAATTTTGCACCTTCTTGCTGTGGGCCGTTATTCTGAACTCTTTCCCCCCACCCGTCGTAGCTTCCATTATGCTTTTTCTCCTCTTCAAGAAATCTTGAAATTACATCTTACGCTTGTCTGGCATGCCTGTATGAGCAAGTAGAATGACTTCTTGCGGTTAATTGATCACACATAGCGATGGAGTATGGAGTATAAGAGCACAATAAAGCGGCGGTGAAATGAACGCATACACCGTCATGTTGAACTCACGAGTATCCATCCCGTGAACTAAATTTTCAAAGTTTGTTAGACTTCTTTTTGCTGCATAGACATTATAGTATCTTTTTGCAGAGCGCCATGCATGCTTTCTTTTTTAGTCTTCTTCCGATTTCTCTACTTTTACATCATATCTCATACATTAAAGCCACTGAATCCGCTTAGTAGCAGGCTCGCTCCAAGTGCCTGCTCGTATTTCGTGGCGGTCTTTTGTATCTGATTCTTTGAGCCTCTTGTAAGCAGTTAAATTACTCACTATCTCTAACAGCATATGGTAAAAAATATTTCCTGGGTCTACATCTGGGCTTGGGCTTTTTGTTAATCATTCCTCTTTCCACTTAAGAAGATCTAGTCAGCTTCTAGAGTACACTTAGTTGTGCTTAGAAGCACTTGAAATAATATATTTAGTGTTTAGGGGATAGGGAGGATAGGTTAGGCTGGGTGAGGCACGAATGAAAACTGTTACCTAGCCTGTGCGCTTGGTTTTATTTGACCTACTAAGCCATTTAATTGTTTGGCCCAGGTATTTCGTAGCACAAAAATCTAAAAAAATTTCATGTAATTAAAACTAAGCAGTTGCGAGAGTAATTAGATTAGTATGGGAATTAATTAACATGTACGCGATTTTGTTGGCTTGGCGTTTACTACTTTTCCACTTATTTAATTTAAAGAGTGCGAACTGTAGAAAGGCGAAATAGAGATTGACCGATAAAACGAACTTTTAGTTTTTCATTGAAAAGTATACCAGTTTATATGAATAACTCCTCCCTCAAGCAAAGAAATCAACAAAGAGGCTACTGCTCGTTGTATAAGAAAAGTAAACATTTTTGATTGTTTTATAGAATATGAATGTAGAAAACGTCCTGACTTCCTCCTCCGTCCTCCTCCAGTTGGAGAGAATGTTTGGGAAGGAAGGAATAGTTGTCAATGTTACTCGAGAATATACCCTCCGGAATGATTGGGAATGTTAATGATTACTACAAGGTAATACTGATAACTTTCACTGTTTATTTCGCAATTCTCTATTCTAGCTTTTGGGACAAGGTTGCTTCTTATCCTGCTTCATCCTGATTTCGTGCCTCGTTTACTATGCATATTGATGATATTTGTTGGTTGGTTGCTATTACCCCACCCATGATGATTAATGATACTACTATCACAGCGCTAATAGTCGCAGTATCATTGCGATAGCGCCTAGGTAATCTGGTCTTCCACTTCGATCGATGGAGGAGTGAAGACTGGGTGGCCGATCGTCGGGAAGCGGGGAGTAGAGCTGTTATCTCGCTTACTTTGCCACTCGACAGAATGTACCTCTTTCGTAAAAGCCTCGACATTTCTCCTGATTATGGAAACTTTTACTCGAAGTGTCATTCCGTCAACTTGTATAAGGCTATTGTCCTTAGTGTGAATTACGCCGACGTCTTCCAGCGATATCTTGATCACCGAAGCCGTAATTGTTTTGTTGGCAACATACAACCGGTGTCCGGACGACATTTTGGTTTGTTTGGTCGATCGTACAGCGCATCTACCTCACAATTAGTAATAAGATTTATACCTTTGATGAAGTTTGGTGAGCACTGGAAACTATCCTCTTGCAACTGTGGAGACATCGACGCGAGGAATTAGATACTGTCTAGCTCCAATTATTTGGGGTATCGCAGTGACGTGGAAAAGTTTATATCTGTGCTTACCGTTGATATATAAAAAATCGGAGACTACAAACTGTTCCTCTTCCCTTCGTAAGGATATGCGATTTTGCGGGATGTGAGGTATATCATAGAAGGGTCAGATTTACGATAGTACACCGTTGATGGTGCTAACCACTACCTTCACCCTCACGAAGTCCAGAATACTTCCGTGACTATTTAACGTAGTCATCAGCTTATTGTATTTTGCATCGAGTTCATCATAAAAGTCCACAGCTGTTAAATATGTAAATATGATTTGGATGCCTAAACTACTATTATTTTACATTTTTCTCTTATTGATTCAAATTTTGACATCTACCTAATTTAATTTATTAAGGCAAGGCTGTTCTTCTACATAAGCTAACTTTCACTAGCAAACCATATAACAAACACTATTCTACTTGTCTGTTTTAAAATTAACCTTGATAACATATGTAATTTCGAAACAAGAAAATTTTCAAAAGAATCTAGTCCCTATCGCTACTCCCTATGTTAGGACATTCATTTCTTGATACAGCTATTTTTTATATCACTTGAGGTTGAAAGTGATGTAATCTGATGAGAAAAAGCGCACTTTATTGTTTTTAACATCTTTAATCCAGCGATCGGTTTCATTTTTCCATCAGTAAGGTGGTGATTGGATAAGGACCGCAGTTAAGATTCTCGTAAAAGTTGTGCTGAAACGGCTGGGACTAGAAGTGGTATTAGTGAGTATTCAGCTTAAAAAACTCAAAACTGGGCTTTTAGGAAATATAGTGTCTGCCCATTGAATGTTAAAATGTTAAATAAAATAAATGTTAACAAATAAGGCAAAGTTTTAAGTTCCAGCAAAAGACCAAACCAAATCTTCAAAACATGACTTTATTATTTGAGTTACACATTATTATTATTATTCTGTTAAGGGAAAGTCGCACCGCGTCCTTAAAGAGCTATTGTGCCCCTTTTACTGGTTATAGTGTACCTATTAATCATAGTATCTCAAGCAAGCCTATAACCGTCAGAAAGTTTAGTATGTTCCCTACTTTCAGATCTTTCAGGTTTGCACCTGGTATTAAGCGTTCTCCCAGATGCCTCGACCTACTTTGCACAAGTGCCGGACACTGTCCCAGGACGTGTATATAGGTTTCGTCACACTCCTCACAAAATCTGTAGGCAGTGTCCGTAGATATCTCTAGCTTCCCTAGGTGATAATTTAGTCAACAGTGACCAGTGAGAATTACCACTATGATTCGGAGGATCTTTTCGGTGAGGTTTAAGCAATCCTTTGTGCGCATGGGTTTGTATCCTCCAACAAGCACCCTGGACTGCTCCCTCCCTGGTAGACCCGCCCAGTATAGTTCCCTCAACCGTTCCTCTTAATTTCTTAGAGTCATAACCATGAAACCGTTTCCGATTCCACAGAAGGGTTCTGGCCCGTGTGAAGGCGTCCCTGCTCCTTTCTTGGCTAGTTCGTCCGCTGCCTCGTTGCCTTCCAACCCAGCATGGCCTACAACCCAAAGTATCCAGACCTTGTTGGACGAGCCGAGTGTATTCATTTTCTCTTGGCATTCTCATACCAGTTTAGAATTCACCTGGTTGGACTGCTTTGCTATCGGTGAGAATAGCTATGTTCTGCCCACTATAGTTCCTTTGGAGATTAAAGGAGGCACATTTGTCTATGGCGTATAATTCATGCTAGCTCTGGATGTATGACAACGCGCGCCGTCTTGTTAAGTAGAGGAGAAGCAAACGAAAGTGACAACACATTTTGATTTTTCATCACAGTCAAAAAGCGGGTGATATAGTAAATTTGATCAAAAAAGTTCTTCATTCATAATTTGATGGACAGACACTGTATAGGCAACTAGTCAAACCTCTGGTAAAGAAAAAGTTGTTAAGAATACTATAATTTGGTAACTTCAAATAAAAAGGGTTATTTGGATCGTTGGCTAGTGTGTTTTAAGCATATAATAAAAATAATCGTTGATGCGACGATCCAATTGGATCAGGACCTTGAAGTGTATTAGAGTAACGATACACTACAGGATTACAGTTCCCTGTAATCCATTGCAATGCTCTCGCCCGTGATTATTACCCTGATTTAACTCAGGTACTCATTCACAGTTGAGTCGACTGGTATTCGATGTCAAGTCACGATACAAATCCTACTGCCACGAATCAGATTTGAATCGCAATCTTCTGTACAACAGCGCACTGTTGTAGCTTTTGAGCTATCCAGACGTACAATCATAGCATATCTATATAAAAATAAAATAAATATGAACTGAAGGTTGTGTTCGAAAAAAATATAATAAGTGGAATAGCAGATTCGACCTTTAAGGGGGTAATCTCGTGCCAAGGTCGTTTTTTCGCTTTTCATAGGGCTTTGGGAAGAACTAAATAAAGGTACAAATCCAAATTTTTCACCATATATTTCTTAATATTTTGAGAATGCGTAACAATTTTTCTAGCTCGATTTCATAGTTCATTTGTGAAATGCAGAGCAACTTATCCATCCAACTAAAAAAGGTATTTTTCGGATGCCATACTAAAGGGCGCCCTGTTGATCTTAAAGAAAAATATAAATGGCATTTTAACGTGTGGAGTATAACACGGTTCGCAAAATAGGATTAATAAAAAAAAATATTGAAAGGAAAATTCTTTTGTTAATTTTGGTGTTTCTTCACAGTTTTTCTAATGTATGAAAAAAACGGCTCAATAAACCGCAATTATCCCAGTTTGCGGACCGTAGAAATATGTTCTGAATAAGTCGTAAAAATTCCAGAGAATGTTGGATGTATTTCGGGCTATGCTGGCATCCGATTTTCGAAATGCAGCGTCGAGTCTTAACTGACCATTAACCTGATAAACCTAGTCTGTAGACCTTCCATATCTTAAAAAAATCACTTGTTTAAGACGAAGATCGAAAAACTCTTTCGCTACTATATCTGGATACAATTGATGTAAAAAAAATCGTTTTCTCGGATCCGTCACACGGGATGACCCCCTTAAAAAAGCAGGTTCGATAATACCATTCCTACCAATTTGTTTTTTTTGCTTACTTATTTATTTTGTCTTATTTAATTTTTAATGAAACTATGCTCCAGCTTCATCATCATACTTTATATGAGCGATAAGCCCACAAGAGGAATAAAGACAAACATCCGCATCCGTAACTGCAGTCCGATGTGAAATCGGGGCACGAGAACATTATCGTCAAATAAAGAAGAAAATATAGCTTGAAATGATATTGCTCTTAAAAAACAGGAAGAAAAGCTTTGATTTTACCAAGAGAATGAACAGCTTTAGATGAAGTTTTCTTTTGCAGAAATACGATCGAAATCGATCTCCAAAGATATATAAAGCCTCCTTACCTCCTATAAAATATCATCTGTGGGTAAAATTTGTTCCTCAATAAAAGAAATTTTTATTGTTCAATTCATATTAAGTAATCCTCCGGTAACGTAACTTGATTCACTAAGAAGACTGGTATTTATTCATCTACAATTGCCTAGAAATTATTTTCAGTATATTCAATATATATTTTTTAATCTCAGCTTCATTTGCACCCCCTTCATCTCAATATGTTTTCTCCACGTTAGTCGTCTATCCAAGTGCAAACCGAGATACTCTACATCATTCTGTTGAGGGATCGTTACACCATTGATTGAGACCTTAGGGCAGTTTTGTCGGTTGTCCATGAAACTGTACTGGAAGCAGCTTCTTTATATTAAAAGTCAATCGTTCGTGCCACACTTTATCGACAGTTTGCACCACATCCGAAAGACCCCTGAGCAATACTTTCTATTCTCCAATGCACTCCTTATCTCAGAGACGATCCTGTGAACTTGTTCGATTTAGGAATCGTCGTAATTTTTGAAACCTTCAAAGTTTTAGGGAAATAGGCGAGACGCCGAATTGCGTTGAGTATGTGATTCACGTGAATGATTGCGATACCTGGAAGTTCCTTCACTATTTTTTCCGTGATTGGGTTATGTGCTGGAGCTTTCTTAGGGTCCGTTTGTTCTGTAAAGACTTGAATAACTTGTTTGACTCTAAATAAGAAGCTTCCTTTCGGTATAGGCATGGATATTTTTGGAAGCTTTGACTTCATCTTCGGCAAGGCAGGAATATCTTTTGCAGGTGTTTTGCAAATGCCGACCACCTTGTTCGACATCACTCCTTACCCAGCTGCCGTCTGCTAATCTCAGAGGCGATTCGCAAGTCTCTTCAAAAATCAGTTAATGCAGTAGCCGATAAGCTTCGTAAGTAAATTTGTTACTCCTCCTCCCGTTGATCCTTAAGGACTTCATAGAAAACTGATGACAGTTCAAATTGAAAGATGCAAGGGGTGTTGAAGTTGACATACTCTGCGATGACTAACAAGCAACATAGCAAGGCAGAATCCAATTTAACAACCGGAGAGCAAGAGAAACGTGGGTAGGTCGCACATTAAAAGTAATGGTTTTGAAAGAGTTGAAAATGAGCCGAAAAAGTTGGTCGGAAACTCTGCGATAGCGTAATAGTAAGAATTAGGTTCTGATAGAGATTGTTTGTGGAGATCCTATGCTTCAAATACAATCCAAAGAAGAAGCTGAAAATAAGTTAATTTTTCCAAAGTTATCAGAAGTTTTTGAAAATTTTTCTTGTGTAAAACAAAACCATATTAAAATCAGTTTGCTGTCTGTCACACATTTCTCCAAAGCGGCTACAGCCACTAAAACAAACTATGAAATGACATTTGCATTGTGTATAAAAGGGGGCCCCCATTTTTGCAAAGGAAGGATGTGAAACTTCTTTTTCTCCTAATGTATCCGTGTGCGGTATCAAATGAAAGGTCTCAATTAGTGATTACATAAGCAGTGTAATTTCGATATAAATTGCAAAGTAGGGACGTAAGGAGTCAATATGTGAAGAAAAGTGAAGCAGGAGTCATTTTCGAAAACTACCCAACCCAAAAATTTGAAAAAAAGGGTGCGTCTATATGAAATCTCAGCTGTACTCTGACTTCCCATGCCGATGCTGAAATAAACTTAACAATATGTGGCATATTACGAACTTGAAATTGCCCGAAAACCATTTTCGTCCATAGTTTTGTAGTATCCGATGAATGCAAATTTGATTAATGCTAGTGGGAAGCGGATAAAAGTCAAATTAACTAATTAATTTAGCTTTTCCTTAAGAAAGTAAGTTCTAAAATACAAAGTCGATCGCAAAGCAAACGTGACTTTTTCAACATCTCTATTTACAGTGACGCTATCTTTTAACGGGTGTAAGAATAGCAAAAATACATCCTTCACTAACGTTCTTTCAAAATTTCATGACCAACGGGCAATTAGATGCCGAGCTATTGCTTTATAAGTGACAATATGCTTATAGCATCGGTCAAAAATGAACTTGACATAAAAAGCGAATATTACGTTTCGTTTTGAACTTGGTAAAATTTTTACTGAAACGTTTGATTTAAGGAAACAATATGGTGACAATTGTTTAACCCGTGCCAGAGTCCATGAGTGCTTTAAACGATTCAGAAAAGGTCGTGAGGAGGGCGACGGATATCCCGGTCAGAAAAATTTCGTGATTACACCAAGTAATTTTGAAATTGGGCGTGAACTTATTAAAAAATGAGCCAAAATGTATGGAATTGAACATATCAAAATATTCACTCCATCGCATTTTGATTGAAAAACTAGGACACAGCAAGGCTTGTGCTAGCTTTGTTCTACACAAATTTACTGATGACCAAAAATAGCTCCGAATTCAACATTGTAAGGACTTGATTGAGGAGTCGAAAAAGGGCCCAAACTTCAAGTACAGCGTTGTTACTGGTGACGAGACGTGTCCCGAAAACAAAGCGACAAAGTGCCGAATTTAAGCACCCAAGCCATATTCGAAAAAAAGCCGTCGTAAGAAGTCAAAAGTGAGACACAGTTGATTTGTCCCTAAGATTCCAAGGAAATAATCCACAACGAGTTCGTGCCACAAGGTCAAACGATTAATGGGCCGTATTATCCTGGTGTAATGAAGCATTTGTTGTCGCATATTCATCGCGTGAGGCCACAATACCATGAAAATGGCGTCAAGCACCTTTTGGACGATAATGCGCAGGCTCCTCGTTCGACATTCATTAACGATATTTTGACCAACTTGTTTCCGACGGGAAACCGGAAGCTGGACGCTTCAGGTATGAAAGGTTTTGTGTATTTTTATTTATAAAGACATTTGAGTGTGAATTTGTCGCATTAGTGCGTAACACGTAATATACGCATAGTATATGAGAATATCCAATATTTATCCTTCAAAAAAATTTGACAATCTTGAAGTTTTTTAAGTTATTATTCTGCTGGAAAACCTCGCACATTGGCATATTCCCTTCGGAATATGGAATCATTATTACATTTCCGTAACGGCCTTGAACTCTGTTCTAGTCATTTTATTCCTAACGCAGAAAAAAGGACCAGCACTATTCCAAGAAAAATTGACATGTTAGCCTTTGTCTTTCGAACACCAAACCTTATTATCCGCAGTCGTTTCCACATTAATTAATTTTCATCGCTCCATAGTATAGGTTACGCACGCCATTTTTCAGTCTTCGGTATCAGCAGACGTGAGTCTTTGCGAAGTTTTTCCTCATGCTTACGTTTTTTGTTCGCATCAGTAGGACTTTTCTGGCTTTACTCCTGGGAATACTAGCATTTCGCAATATGTGCGGAATCGTGGTATAACTAGCAATGTTCCCGATTTCTTTGTCAATCGGTTTTGATGGTTTTTCAAACGAGCTTATTTGCAAGTCGCCACAAGACGTCGATCAACAGTTTGTTGATTGTTTTTTTTTCCTATAACATATTTTTTTCGCGGTGCAACTTTCTCGCATTTTGGACAGAATTAAATAATCTATCTAACATTTATCCGCAGCTTATGGACCAGTTTCCCATCCTTAGACGTGCTCTTTTCATCCTGTCTATATAGATAACCACTTGTTTGTTTTTTTCTTTTCCGCAAAGTTATGAAAAATGTTATTTAAAAGGAGTTTGCTAAAAAAACATGAAATAAATCTATTATTTCTGTCACGTATGTGTATCGTCGTCTGATTCCTAATTGGGAACTTTCATGTTACATATTTGATTGAATCGAAAGTTTTTCCCAGAACTGCACTAGATCCTAACTGGAATATGTACAACGTACAGGATTTTCTTTTCACTTTTTTGGCTAGAGGTTTTCGCGAAGATATTTTACAGGAATTGGATTTTGTTTGGTTTGATTTGGTATTGATAGATGAAAGATTGGGATTCGGCAAAGGGTTCTCAAAAATCCTTTAAATTTTTCAAAGTTGATTGCAGAGCAATAAAAGAAAATTTGGATCCAGCCCAATAAATTCTCATTAGTTTTATATTAGTCTCAAACCTGAGGGAACATTAAATTTTGGAGCAGTAACTCACATTATTCCTTACCGAAGAAGATTCGGAGAGAAGTTTTCTTTCTGACTTCCCACAGCAGTTTTACCATATCTTGCTCGGCGTTGGTGGGAAGTGTTTAACCTTTTCAAACCGCATATTCTCTTCTTTGCAAATATTGCTTCCAAGGCGATGCAATAGCATCAGTACTAAGCCTTCTTTTCACTCTTTATGCACTTTGTTTTCATTTGTCTCTTTACGATGAAAATTTGCTTTCATTTAGTACAATATATCATGACACATGGTATTTCAATCTTGAATAGCAGCATTTTCTTCTCACTTGATTTTCAGATTCATCCCATTTTCTTTACTATTTTGTTAAATTCGTTGATCTGATTTCGAATTGTTGGTATTACTGGTATCCTCATTTTTTAGATTTTGTGTAAAACAAAATCTTATTAAAATCGGTTTACTGTCTGTCTGTCTTTTTTTGGCGTTGGAAGGTGGAAAGATTCAAAACCTACTGCTGGCTCCTACCATGCAATTACGTGAGGCTTCTACCTAATAAAACCAGCTTCTTCTCATTCCACTCTCCTCTCTTAGGGCCGGATCAGCTTTTAATTGCGGCTTATTATTGTTCTCTCCCTTCCTTGTTTCCATCGTAGTTCTTTCTGCCTAAGCCATTGATGAATAGTCTGCAGTTCCTTTACAACCTGGTTCCAAGCATCCGTTGATTCCAACATGAACTCCACAATGTTTTTTCGTTACGCGGTGTACCTAGGACAATCAAATATGATACGCGCCGCATTGTCAGCCACGTTACCACATCTTGGGCGGCATGGTGACTCGTCGTGACCAAATCGATGTAGATAAGCACAATAACTTCTATGCCTGCTGCTATTTTTCCACGACCTGTGAAATTTTTTTTTGTGCGCTTCCCGATAACAAAGTATCTTCCAGGAGTACCTCCTTGAATATTTCCGCCTCAAATTTCTTGGTTATCCAGCTCATCGTTATTCTTTTTAATTGCTTCATAATATTCCTTTGTGAAGTTTGGAAGATGATATCCTGATGATTGCTGTGTGTGTACTCCTCGCTGACACGCCACTGCAAGTCTCTGATTAGTATCACTGACGAAAGTGAGGTCTACCGCCGATTGAAATTTTCCCCTCCGAAATGTGTTGGCTCCCCCAGAGTTGGCAAGTACCACGTTCAAGCACGAGAATGTCTCCAGCAATATTCCTCCTCTTGCGTTGGTTTCTCTGCTACCCCATTCTTCTGCCCTTGTGTTGAAGTCGCCGGCTATTACTCGGGGATTGTAGCATGGAGGAATAATTTCTCCAGCAATAACGTGAATTCCTCTAATGTGAGGCTCGGTGCTGCATAACAGCTAAAGATGTATATCCCTCCTATCTTGGCACGGGCGAACCCGTCCTCTACATGTTTTTCGCATCTTCTATAGCTCGACTTCCGCAGCTCCATATTGCCGCCTTACTGTTTTTATCTGCTATCCATACTCCGCTATGCAGATTCTCGTATTGTTCGGATACAATGGCAACGTCGACATTGTTTGGGAAAGTAGGTCTTGGGCCGCTCGACACTGATTCAGAATGAGTTGCATAAACTTCGTTTGACCTTATTTATGAACGCCTTTTTGAACATTGGGCATTTACTGCTTCCTGCAATGTGGGCGCTGTCGTTATTTTTTGCATCTGCGCAGAATGCGCACTTGGGCATTCCGTTGCAGTCCTTTGCAAAATGGCTTTGTCCTCCACAATTTGCGGCACACATTTGATCTGTCTTGCGAACTAGTGCAAGCTTTCGTCATGTGACCAAACTGTCAGCACTTATAGCATTTGTGCACTGGACTCTGTTCCAGTAACCGACAGACCATCCATCCAATACGTACTTTGCCCACTGCAATCGCCTTTTTCGCTGCTTCCATAGGAAGACTTATCGACGTTATCTGGTTGTCAACGTACGATTTTCTAAGTCGTAGCACATTAGACTCACTTGCTAATTTTAATCCTAATTGCGTTTGCAACGCTTCGCAGATTTCAGAATTTGTGGTGACTTCATCCAAGTCCTTGCATTCTATCACCACCGAATCCTTACTCATTTTGATTGCCGCAGCTTAACCTAGTGATGCTTCAATTCTCTTCCGGAGGTCTTCACCTCCGTCGTCATTAGCTTTCGAACAGCAGGTCGTCTTTCTGTGTTCGTCCTATCCGCGTGAGATTTGCACTCAGATCAGTCAAGGAGGTGTCTGTTTTAATCTTGAGTAAAATTTCCACGTACATCAACTCGCTGGTTTTTAAGGTTTTGTATAAAACAAAACCTTATTAAAATCGATTCAATGTCTGTCTGTCTGTCTGTCACACGCATTTTTCTCCAAAACGGCTAAACCGACCCGAACGAAATGTGGTGGACAGATGGGAACTATGAAATCCCACGCATACAGCGAGTGGCATAAATTTAGGTGGAGTTTAAAGGGGGGCTCCCCATACATGCAAAGGGGGGCTCCCCATACATGCAAAGGGGGGATTCAAAAATTTTTTTCACCGGATATAGTTGTGTAAGGTATTAAATGAAAGGTATCGATTTGTACTTTCTGAAACTGACATTAGTTTCGGCATAAATTGCAAAGTGCGTGAGTAAGGAGTCAAAATGTACGCACTTGAAGTGAGACAGGACTCATTTTCGGAAACTACCCAACCTAAAAATCCGAAAAAAATCAGGGTGGTGCGCCTAGATGAAATCTAGGCCTCAAAATATGTCCCATTCCGATATCTGCTGAAATAAACTTACTAATAATATATTCCATTTTTTTAGAAATTTACTGAAAAACCCCCCTTAAATTCATCCTAGGACTTCCGAATTTCGTATCAGCATAGAGGACAATATTTCGTATATACAAGCAAGATTTCGTAGAAATCTGGCAATTAACACCAACGTTATAGCAGTTCAAACTTAACAATTTCGCGCGAATTTACCGCTTCCAAAGCCATGCAAATCAGATGCTGACGTCATAATTACCCGGAATAATTGACATTCGCGTGGAATATTAAAGTCACATTTATGAAGAATTTATTTATCTGCAGCCCTTTTTAAGGTTTTTTGTAAAACACTTATGTGAAATCTAATCTTCAAGAGATGCCCCATTCCGGTATCTGCTCAAAAAATTTACTAATAGTATGATATATTATCAACTTTTAGAAATAGACTAAAAAACTCTCCTTAAGTTCATCTTAAGTGTACTAAATTTAGCACCGACATAGAGGACAGCCTTGTGCATACACATGCCAGGTTTCATGAAAATCCAACTATTAGTGGGAAAGTTATAGCAGTTCAAACTTATCAATTTCGTGCTAATTAACAGCATTCTAAGCCATACAAATAAGATGCTGACGTCATAATTAACGAGAATAATTGAAATTCGAGTGAAATATCAAAATTCAATTCAAGAATAATCTAATTCTCCCTAGCCCTTTTTTATATTTGATGTTAGTTAAATAGTTTTCATTCGCTAATAATATTAAACTGAGAGCGTGAAGCGTGTGAGGTTGACCATTATCAACATAGGGCTTTCCATCAAATGATTTATTTAAATCGCTTTCTAGAAAATAGAGGGCAATGGAATTTTTAGCTATATTACTCGGAGCTGTCGTGCACTCGTCGCTCCTCACATCTTCTTATTTTTCTTCAGCCTTCAGTTCACAAGCGGGGTCGGCTCGTGATGATCGGTTTCGTCGTTTTATTTTATCAAATGCCTGATCAGGATGTAATCGCGAGACCTTTGAATCCCCATCCGGCGTATCAAGCCACCATTGTTTTGGCCGGCTTTTTGGTTGATTACCATTGCTTTCGATGTTCTGATCAAAACTGGTTGTTGAATTCTCGTTAGCGTGAATTACGTGACCACACCATCGAAAACGCCTCTCTTGCAGTTTTTCCACGATCGATGCAAACCCATATCGATCGCGGATATTCTCATTTCAGACGTAATCAAAACGTGTCACGCCACCAGTGCAATGCAACATCTTCGTCCCCATTACCGCAAGACGCCGTTCATTACCGTTTATAGTCGGCCAACACTCAGAACTATAGAAAGTGGTAGACGGACGACATTGCAGTAAATTTTAGATTTGGGACGTGCGCTAATACGTCGATCACAAAGAACACCAGTTGGGGAATGCCACTTCATCCATGTTGCATTAATGCGTGAAACAATTTCATTACGCAGTTCTCCATTGGCTGATAGCGTTGACTCGAGATTTTTAAATCGCTGAGTTTTGGCAATGGCAGTAACCTGCCCTTCGAGTTACTTAAATCGCTCATTTCTGGCAATGGCAGTAACCTGCCCAGAACTGAACGATTTCAATATCTCGGGTCAATGCTATAAGCCAATGGAGAACTACGTTATGCTCCTCACATAGGGAAACACAAAACCTTTTATACCTGAAGCGTCAAGCTTCCGGTTTCCCGACTTGTTGTTATTATCAGCGCGTCCGGCCTGGCTCTTTTTCCCAGCTTCTTCTTAGGTTCAACCTTCGTCCAAGTGTCTTCGGTGCTGTTAGTGGCCTTTTCGGCATGACCAGATAAGCTTCCGTCGTTCCTAGGTTATGCCGTCATCTGTTTCTCTTTTTTCCTTTTCGCTATTCGCTGGGGAGATTGCACTTCTTCATTCGGGTCTCGTTGTCGTTCGGTCCGAATTTCCGAGATATCCTTTTCTCTGTCTGTCCGTCACACGCATTTTTATCGGAGACGGTTATAACGATTGACACCAAATTTGTTGGAAAGGTAGGAACTGTGAACACTTATGCATACAGTGAGTTACATCCTTTCATGTTGAATTTAATTTTTGTTCACCAAATATAGTCATGTGGGGTATCAAATGAAAAGTCTCGGTTAGTACTTTCCGAAGCCGGTCTTGGTTTTGACATATGTTGGTGGGGGGTGCGGGGGATCGAAAGTGATCATTTATTTACCGCGTCCATTTTCAGAAACTGCTCAATTGGAAAATTTGCAAAAAAAATCAAGAGGCTTCCACTATATGGTGCCTAGGCTCCGAAATACCTTCCATACCGGAATCCTTAATAATAGTATATTTCTATAATTTTTCGTAATTGACTGCAAAACCCCCCTTAAGTTCATCCTAGTACCATAGTAATGTAGGCTACAACAAAGAACACAATCGTAACAAGTGTGCTGGAAATCGCACTATTACTAACAAAGTTATAATAGGTCAAAGTTGCCATTTCTTTACAAATTCAAGGCTATGAATATATTACGTGCTACGTAATAATGGGGCAAATGCGCATTTAAATGTCTTTATATAAGAAAAGCACAAAACCTTTCATACCTGAAGCGTTCAGTTCCCGGTTTCCCGAGATGTTTGTTTTTTGACAGTTCATATAATTGCTTAAACCAAACATAAAGATATTATAATTAATGTTTATAAATTATCTCCTCATGAGGCTTGGAGATAGAAACAGATGCAGAGGGTCGAATCAGCGGCAACATCTAATCGTATTTAACTCCTTACAGTCTTTAAGTGGTTCTTCCACCCACAATATTCAGCTGAAGAAGAAAGTAGTAAATACACATATTCGATTCGAACTAACAAAGCAAACAACAGAGACAGTCAGACAGTTGGATGAAAATGCTAGAACCTTTTAAATACAAAACTGTCGTCCTGATAGGAAGTTCCAGAGAAAATTGGAATCAGAAATTTCATCAAATTTGTTCATCTAGGCTGGACGAAAAACTGACCATTAGAGCAAAAACAAGAAGATTGAAAATGTGCCAAGATAACTTGGGACAAGTATAATAATATTTTCATTTCCGCTCCTGATAGACACGAATGCAATGGTATTAATCAAAAAACTTCATTTTGAATGAAAATGACGCTCTGATAATCATGGGAAATTGGCCAGGAAAATTTCGCAAAGCTCTCAGAGGAGACACCCACATGAAACGAACGCCCACTTCAACAATAAACCATTTATAATGCAAACAGGACGTGATTGGGCATGTAGGAGTGCAGCAGAGGATTCGGTATAGGAAGAAAGGTATACGATACAAAAGGAAAATAATGGCTATCAAATGTGCAATATAAGGTAGTTGCTTCGGAAAAATAATTGAAATAAATTATGACCTTAATCAGAAGTTAATTAGATTCTTGTGAGATTAAGTTCATCTTTAGAAGATTGCGCCTGAATAATAAAACGAAAGGAGGAATTTTGTAAAGAAAGATCACAAACGAAATAAACTAGAGAGAAATAAGCATTTGACAATTGGTGTCGAGAGAATATGGGCCGTTCAGTGGGTGAAGAATATTATTTTGAACTCGAAGCAAACTTGCTGCTCTACCAGGATGATACGCAAATTATCTTCCTCTTTTTGGTGAACATTTATCTCTCCCGATGTGGTGCTTGTCGAAATTTGTGTGCATTTTACGACGACAACGTTTTAACCGAACATGTGTGTCAACGGTGGTTTCAACGTGTTCATGATAGAGAAATACGGATTGAAGGTCAGCTGTCTCTTGTTAGGCCAAATGAGCTTGAAAGCGACAAATTGTTGCATTAGACGAGGAGGATAAATTGACTGTTGCTGAAATCTCAGAAAGGCCCAGCGTACACCGTATTATCATAGATTCCGGAGTTATGTTGCGAAATTCGATTGCTGGATTCCCTTAGGAACAGAGTGTGAAAAGGCAGACAGTAACAGGTGCCATTGGGGAAAGGGATTCGGAGCGTGCAATGAGGGTGGCGAGCGTATAATAGATTTTGCGGACACCCATGACCTTGTACTTATAAATACATGGTTCATCAAACGATTGTCTCATCTTCCTACATTTTATAGTTCCCACTATGTAAAATGCAAATCGTCTACATTCTCATAAGACGCTGACATTTTTCCACTGTCACTGATTGCAAAGTCGTGCCCTATGAGATCATCGCACCTCAATATCGGCCGTTGATTGCCGTCCTATGAATTAAGTCACCGATCGATTGCCGACCATTACGAATGTGGAAGAATCATGGAACCAAATGAAAGATACGATCCACAAAGCGGCCTCTGCAAACCTCGGGGTCACCAAGCCAAGCCAAGCGGTACATCAACCGAGATACTTGGCTTTGGAATAATTATGTTGAAATGAAGGTCCGTGAAAAGAAACGCCTCTACCACAAATTTCTCCACGATAAAGCCCCTGCTAATTGGCAAATTTATAAGAATGTCAATCGGGAAGCAAAGAAAGCGGTCGCTGTCACCCGAGCGAACCATTACAAAAATCTTTACGATAAACTGGACACTCGGGATGGCGAGAGAGATATGTATCCACTTGCTAAAAGCCGTAACGAACGTACACAGGATATCGAACACTTCTGTTGCGTTAATGACAAGAACGGTACCTTGCTTACCAACCGTCGAGCCGCAAGGGATAGATAGCGAGAATACTTCGAGCAGATTTCAACTGAAGAACTTGCTCATCCTCCACTTCCACAATCATTGCTGACACTTGGGGCAGTTCCACTTGTTAGCGCAACTGAAGTCGAGGAGGCAATAAAACGAATGAAATCGGGGAAAGCCACAGGACCTGACGACATCGCATCTCAGCTGTGGTAAGCGAAGAGCTGGGACCCAACACTGTGGCTCAGTGAATTCTTTAATCGGGTTATTCGGGAAGGAATGAAGAACACCATCTGACTGGCAAGAAAGTACCACAGTGCCAATATGGAAAAAGAAAGGTAGTCCAGCAGAATGTTCAAATTACCGTCCGATCCGGTTACTGTCCCATATAATAATTTTTGAACACATTCTTGGCAACCGTATTCGCGAAATCGTTGAAATAACCGTGAATCAAGCCAGATTTGTCAAAAACTGCGGAACCACTGACGCAATACACGCTGCGCGGTTACTCATGGAGAAACACCGTGAGAAGCATCACCCTCTTTACATTGCATTTCGGGATCTAGAGAAAGCGTTTGACCGTGTGCCACATGAACTCATCTGATATGCTTTACGTCAACACTTAGTGCCAGAAGAACTCGTGCGCTGGGTTCAATTGCTCTATCACGATCCGAAAAGTAAAGTGCGAAGTATAGCGGGTATATCAAAATCGCTTCGTGTCTCTGTAGGTGTTCATCAAGGAAGCGCCCTCTCACCACTACTCTTTATTCTTGTTTTGGACACCGTCACACGGGATATCCAACATCCGGCGCCCTACACACTGCTTTATGCAGACGATGTTTCTCTAGCAGCTGATAGCAAAAATGATCACGAGTAACTTTTAAAAAAATGGAATAATCGCCTCATGCAACACGGTCTCAGATTGAATCTAAACAAAACTGAATTTTTGACGACCGATCCCCATGAAACAGGCAAAATCACTGTCAGCGGCAGTGATCTGCTTAGAACTAAGCGATTTACATACCTCAGCCAATGGAGAACTGCGTTATAAAATTGTTTCACGCATTAACGCAACCTAGATGACCACAACTGGTGTTCTTTGTCATCGACGTATCAACGAACGTCTCACATCTAAAATTTACTGCGATGTCGTCCTTCCTGTCGCCCTCTGTGGTTCTGAGTGTTGGCCGAGTATAAAAGACAATGAACGGGGTCTTGCGGTAATGGATACAAAGATGTTACGTTGGACTAGTAGCGTGACACGTTTTGATCACATCCGAAATGAAGATATCCCCGATCGTTATGGGGTTGCATCGATCGTGGAAAAGTTGCGAGAGAGGCGTCTTCGTTGGTATGGTCACGCAATTCGTGCTAACGAGAATTCACTTGCCAAAATTGGTCTGAACATCGAAGTCAATGGTAAACAACCAAAGAGCAGGCCGAAACAACGGTGGCTTGATCCGCTGGATGGGGATTTGAAAGCCTCGAGATTGCACCCAGATCAGGCATTCGATAGAGCCAAATGGCGAAACCGATCACGACAAGCCGACCCCGCTTGTGGACGGGACAAAGGCTGAAGAAAAAGAAGAAGAAGAGAAGATCGTCTGAAAAATTGCGATCCACTCCGGGATAGACAAAAATCGGAAGGTTTTGTTTCATATTTGGTGACTGGAAACGAAAAGTGGGTTCTTTGCAAAATTATTAAACGCCGCCGAACTCTTTGCAAGAGGAACGAAACAGCGTCATCGGCATCAACACCAGAACTTCACCCTCGTAAGATCTTATTGAGTGTTGGGTGGGATATTCGAAAGATTATTCACTGGAAGCTGTTACCAGGCAATCAAACCCTAACAGCAGGAGTGCTCTTCCCGGTACACTCACGCGGAGCAAAATCGTGAAGTAAAATGGGCAGGAGTTGTATCAGTTTACGTACTACCCTAACCTTGCCCCTTCAGATTTGAACTTGTTCTGCTCCTCAATCACTTGAAAGGAGAGACATTTTTTAACGAGGAGCCATCCAAGCCATTTAAGTTTTAGAAACGGTACCGGACCATTGATAGTAAGTAATAGACCATGCACAAAATGTCTTAATTCTACCACTTTGAATGTAGCCTCTTAGACGATGCACATTGCGAACATTTGACAAAGAAATTCATACACTTTTATAAGTCATTTTCGACTTATAAGCCAACATATCATGCCCGTTATGATGCATTGCATAAATGTGGGATCAATAGTGTCTTAAAAAAGGCATGTTCTCTTTAACTGACCCATTTTATGTGCGCTACTTGTAAAACCTCTGCTGCCATGTTCTGAAGATTTCTCTCTGCTGTATCATGAAAATTCAAACTCAATTTTCGATGTAATCAAAAAAACAAAACCAGATATTATGTTGTGATATCAATCGTTTACAAGAAAATTGTAGTGGCTGCTTGTCTACTACTATTACACTATCAGTCTTATCATGAAAGCGGCATTATTTGATTCGACCGAATAACACAATACGTAATTTTATCGTATTTCCCAGCAAAATTGGTAACAATTTCTGTGCGTTATGATTTGGCGTGGCTAAAATTAGCGTTTTATTGTAATTTGCATGATTTGATTGAATAAATTTCGTTGGGGGGAATTCTATGGTTATTGCCCAAAATAAATCTGTTTCCGAATTGCCCGAAACTGTCCGTAGTTGAATCGCCATCATTATGAGTTAATCATGCCTCGAGTGGTTATTTTTTGCTTTGATTTATGATAGAGCATTGGGAAAGTGGCGTCCATTGGGCTCGAGATTGATTACGCTTTCATTATGCTCCTCGAGGTTTCTACATAACTAAATTCTCCGACATGGGAATAAAAAGTTTATATTACACTTTAAATTTGGAGAAAGCAAGACATAAAATTTATCAATAGTTTTTAACGATATAATTAATCTTAGTTTCAATGATCCGATTACAAAGAACATTATCTTCTCATTGTGTGCAATACTTCACAGTTGGGTGTTGAAAACCATTTCGCAGGCAAAATAGATACACCTCTCTATGTGTCATTGAAACCACGTTTCACTCTATACTTTTAGCAACTCAAAATTGCGACATGCATTATCAATGGAGTCTATTTATGATCCCAATTTTCTTACTCAAATACAAGCGCAGCGATAAGATTTCGCCTACTTACCGGTGCGTGACGTGTTATTTTACGATCGATAATTAAAAGGTGAATAAACGCGACTCATTTCTTTGATGTGGAGCAGATTTTGAAGATATTATTGAAAAGGTGGCGAAAAAAGAGATTTAGATTTTGGAAGCGCCAAGTGTTGGCTAAAAATTGGGATATTGTTTTCGTGTCGCTTTCTTTTATTACAGTTTCTTAAAGAAAGCAATGAATTTGGTAAATTATATTAAACATGTTCCGTGGCATTTATCCGATTGGAACAATATCAAACCTCTAGGAAGGATAGATTTATTAAAGATAATCGAGGGAAAAGAAACCGAATACTTTCATTTTCAAGAATTTGTTTAAACCAAAATCTTATTGAAATTGGTTTACTGTACTGTTACCACATATAAACGCGACCTTCCGCTACGACATAAAAATGAAAAAATACAGTATTTCGCATAGTAAAACAGAAATTTATTTTCAACAGGTAAGAAGATATGTATCCGTTATATCTTTTGATGGAAATTCAAAGAAGATTGCATTTAAAATTCACTTAAATTTTTTATCAAAATTTTCGAAGTTTCCATCCTCCGTTGTTAAACAGTAAGACTATTCTGCTTGATATGTTTACAGAAGCCTCATTTCTTTTAGGAGTAACTCCTTCTATGGACTTTAGGATCTCCTTATGCATCGTTTCTTTCAAATACCCTCACAGGAAGTGGTCCAGTGGATTTAAATCGGACGATCTTGCATGACATTGTACTGACCCGTAACGATCTATTCACAGGTCACAACCCTTCTCGGTAAAAAAGGATGTAACCTCGATTAAATTATGGGAAGCTACCCCATTTTGTTGAAAATACATCCTCTTTCCTTTGTTCAGTAACAAATTTTGTCGGTTTGTGGAAATATGGACACTGCATCCAATAATTCGTGCGCAAGCTTTTAATTTTAATGATTTTGATAATATGCTTCACGATGTTCCATTATTATATGGAAATGACACAATCTGTATTCGCAAAAAATGAATCTTAAAAACATGCTATTTTTTCTCTGAATTAACCCTACCTACCTACTTATGGAGATCATAAACATTTCTATTGAGCTGGATTTTATCCACAACCTGACGGTCATGGTATCGCTCATAGATTTGGTCGTTACGTAGGTTACGGAATCGTCCATCCTCCTGTAGGGCACTAAAAATTCTTCGAAGGATTCTTCTCTCGAACATGCACAAGAGTTTGCAATTTTTCTTGCTAAGAACCTAACTCTCCGAGGAATGCATGAAGACTGGCAAGATCATTGGCTTGTACAGTAAGAGCCTTGCCCCGATGGTGAGATGTTTCGAGCGGAAGTGATTTTCGACCCTAGATAGGAGAAATTATCAACGATCTCAAAGTTGTTGTCTCCTATCTTTATTCTTCCCGTTTGACCAGTGCGGTTTGATGTTGTTGATTGGTTGGTTTTCGGTGCTGACTTTGCCACCATATATTTTGTCTTGCCTTCATTGATGTGCAGACCAAGATCTCGCGCCGCCTGCTCGATCAGGATAAAGGCAGTTTGTACGCCTTGGGTCGTTTTTCCCATGATGTCGCTATCGTCAGCATAGTCCAGTAGTTGGGAAGACTTAAAGAGGATCGTACCCCTCGCATTTACCTCAGCATCATGGATCACTTCTCCAGGGCTACATTAAAGAGGACGCATGATAGGGCATCCCCTTGTCGTAGACCATTGTTGGTTTCGACGGGATATCGAATTCTCTCATGGCCGTGTAAAGTTTTACCCTGGCTATGCTATCATAGGCGGTTTTAAAGTCGATGAAAAGATTCTTTATTCAGTGGTCCTTAACCGTAACGTCTACCATCAGAATTAATTAAATTTATTTTGGTCTCATTGCTACATAAGATGTTTCCTCATTTCTTAATATTATTAATATAATATTCTCAATTTACTATTTAAAATAATTGCAATTTTAACTCTACCTAAACTTTAAACAAATGTATATTTTCAACTTTTTAGCTAGTTCAAGAATTCCACCAATTATGGCTCTATAAATATGTCCAGACTGACACTTCATCATTATGGGTTTGATAAAGAACTGAATGAGCTTTTCCGGTAGTTAGTTTTAGATTTGGTATGCATTTATAAAATTTCACAATAGATGCCGAAGGTAAAACTCTTCATGTTTCGATATAAAACTGAGTTGATATTTAGAAATCAAGGTTGCTCAATTTTTATGACCACCACTTCATGGCAAAAAGAATTTTGCTGGTAATTAATGATCGAATAGTGTGCTTTATTAAGAAATCACACAGCCGGCTAAAGGGAATTTTCATTCGTAGCCACACGTAGACGTTGCAGCCTGTTTTCCAGACAGTATGATGCAGATCACTATAATATTCGCTAGGATGAGAATTGATCAAAAAACCATTAGATGTTTAGTTGAGATCCTAGGAATCTCATAAGATATATTTATCCGGTTTACTCCTTTGCGGAGTACGAGTATAGGATTCCTACACCGTTTCTTTTCCTTATTGTTATCTTATTTTTCCTATTTGTTTTTCGGTGAGACTGTGCTTCAGTTTCAATATCATCCGTTTAGTACTGGACAAGTAAGTATATCATCACGGGATAAGTAATAAGCTTACAGTAGCGGGGCAGCCAAAACCGAACCCGGACATCCATAACGAGCCGGCATTCGAGCCCGAAGTAATGAGATCGAAAGGCTGACGCACAACCAACTCAACCATCGCACCGCCGGGATCTCATAAAGCAGCATCCAAAAAATAATTTCCAAAGAATTTTACTTAAAAACGCATCTGAACATTAGGCGGTACCTAAATGAATGTTAGCCAATGAACAAAAGGAAAGCGACTTGATATTTCAAGAACAAATCTTAAGATGTTCCGGTTGACAAGTGATATGACCGTGAATAAGATTTGCGTCCATTACTTTGATCCAGAACTCAAGAACAACTCGATGGGTTGAAAGTGATCATCATTACCAGCATCGAGAAAATTCAGGCTTTTCGGAGGATATTAAGATTTATTATTTATTAGATTTACTTCCTATAAAGGACAGCCTTTATAACTTGCTTCTATTAGACAGAGCACATAGGACAATTGCGTGGAATAACCCAGGAGAAAAATTAAGGCAGACAGCTCGCAGTATTTCTCTTTTATAAGAACAGTGCACTTGCAAACACCTAAGTTGCCATGGCTTTCATATACAAATCGGAATTTAAGCAACTCAAGAATCCACTTTATTTTTTAGATCTATTCCCAGGGGTGATCACCAGTTTTCTCCTTTCAAGAATCAACTTCGAAAACAAATATTTGGAGATAATACCGGGCAGTGGTTACTTTAGTGACTTTTTCCAACGCATAGTACGATGTATTTTTTTCATATCATACTATAGAGGATACATCAAATATATCGATCAATTTCGAGATGTTGAGGAACAATAAATCAAATTAAGGTTTTTATTTGTGCATTTGCTTGTGAATCATCACAACATCAACTCCTCACTGGATTATGATTAAATCTTCTACTTTCAATTTTTTTCAGTTTTTACTCGGGGACTATAGACTATACAATGTCAATCAGGGGAGATTTACATTTACAAAATGCTCTTGTTTTGTTGATGTTACCGAAAAAAGGTGAACGTGGTGGCTATTTATGCAAAATTTCACACCTCCTCGTAATCTTGTCAATAGTTCTATCTTCGATTGAGCAGCTTTTTATGGTTTTGTGTTTACTGTCTGTCTGTCCGTCATACGCATTTTTCTCGGAGACGGTTGTGGCGATTGACACCAAATTTAGTAGAAAGGTGACCGCTCACGCATATAGTGAGTTACATCCTTTTACGTCGAATTCAAGGGGAGGTCTCCATACATGCAAAAGGGGGGTCTAAATTTTTTTTCATCAAATATAGTCATATGGGGTATCAAATTGAAGGTCTCGGTTAGTACTTTTCGAAGCTGGTCTTAGTTTTGACATTTGTTGGAAAGGTGGGGAGTGCGGGGGGTTGAAAATGACCATTTTTCAACGAACCCATTCTCAGAAACTACCCAACCGAAAAATCGGAAAAAAATCAAGGGGCTGCCACTATATGGTGTTTAAATAATTGACAGGAAAACTCCCTAAGTTCACCCTCGAATCACGAAATTTTGCAATAGCATAGAACATGATCTCACCAAATTTTGTGAAAATCGCACTATTTCTAACAAAGTTATACTAGATCAAAGCTGTCGCTTCTCTGCAAATTCAAGACTATGAATGTCAATGTCACTTGAAAGTGGATATTTTCACATAATATATGCATATAGTACGTGCTACATACTAATAGGGCAAATGCACACGCAAATCTCTTTATAAAAGAAATACACAAAACCTTTCATATTTGAAGCGTCTAGCTTCCGGTTTCTCGACTTGTTCATATGTTGGTTTGCTTATACGGCGTTATCTTGCGTAACCGCTTCGATTTTGGCATCGTTTATGGATATTTCTCTTTTGGACCTCCTTGATATGGGCTCGCATCCTGATTATCTGTAATGAAATCCACTGAATATTGCTGCTTCAGAAAGAATTAGGTTTTCGTCCAAATCTGCATGTTATCTTTCCGGGTCCGGGTTGGTGTACTCATGGACCACAGTGACTATATGATGTTAGTATAGGTTGTCATTATCCCTGCGGAAAAACCTGCATATTTTGCCGACATTCTATTGCGCTGTGAAAATGCACAGTACAGCGCCGGTAAAAATGATAAGACACCCCATGTTTTCCATGAAATCTTAAAATAATAAAACAATTCCTTCCGAGATAACGGTGCCGAATTAAATTCTGAGTGATTAGCTGGGGGATTCCCCGAAAACTTATCGAGTGATTGATGAATTCGGTAAAAAAGATAAGACACCAAGGAAAAATCATTCTCTGGTCATTTGAGTGTAAATATTCGACCAGTAAAGAAGACGTAAGGTATTAACAGAATTGGCTTTTCACATTTGAAGGTGATTTTTAGTAAATTTTGTTTAGTGAATACGTGATAATGGATAGAGGAAAGCGGTTGACTACGGCGGAATCAAAGATTATACAAACATTACATGACGAGTCCATAGCTGAAATTGCTCGGATTACGAAGCGCAGGAGATTTGCCGTCCGTAATGTTATTCGGGATCCCGAAAACTAAGTTCTCGTTCTGAACGGAGGATTATTAGATTAGCATCCAATTCTACGCACGGCAAATCGCGGGCAAGGCAGGGGTTGACACTGCCATTAGAAATGTCAACATTATTGCACGAGCAAAGCATCTTAAGCGCCGCAAATTACAGAGAAAACCACCTCTCACAGAAAAGCACAAACTGGCCAGAATGGCTTTTGCAGAAAACTACTTGCGTTGGAAGAAAAAATGTCACTGTGTAATTTTTACAGACGAGAAAAAATTTAACCTCGACGGACTCGACGGTTTCAGCTTTTATTTCCATGATTTAAGGAAGGAAGAGAGAGTGTTAAGCAAAAGACAGGTTGGTGGCGGAAGTGTAATGGTTTGGGCTGCTATTGGATACAATGGGCGGTCAACTATTCGGTTTTTAAGCGGAAAAATAGACAGCTCCCAGTATGTGCAAATGCTACATGACGAATTTAGCGACAATTTGGGAGCAATCGCGGATCAGCCGTTTATTTTCCAGCAAGATAATGCTGCGATTCATGGTGCAAAGGTCGTTAAGTTGTATTTTTATCAGAAAGACACTGATATCCTCGATTTTCCAGCGAGGTCTCCTGACTTAAATATAGTCGAGAATTGTTGGGGGCAGCTGACCCGAGTCATTTATGCTGAATCAAAGCAATTTGAAGACGTAAACGAATTAAAAACGCCATTATTTCTGCATGGGGCCAAATTTCCAGGAAATATATAAGAAAATTGTTTAATAGTTTACCTAAAAGAATGGTAGAAATTATAAACAAGTCGGGAAACCGGAAGCTGGACGCTTCAGGTACGAAAGGTTTTGTGTATTTCTTAGTACGTAGCACGTAATATATCCATATATTATGTGAGAATATCCACTTTCGGATGATATTGTCATTCATAGTCTTCAATTTGCGAAGAAGCCACAACTTTGACGTATTATAACTTTGTTAGTAATAGTGCGATTTCCACCAAACTTGGTAAGATCATGATCTATGTTATACTCTATATTGCTGTGAAATTTCGTCGTGCGAGCATGAACTTTAGGGGGGTTTTGCAGTCAATTATTAAAAATTATGGTAATATACTATTATTAACTTGATTTGTACAGATATCACTATGGAAGGCATTTCGGAGCCCAGGAACCATATAGTGGCAGCCTCTTGATTTTTTTCAGATTTTTCGGTTGGGTAGTTTCTGAGAATGGCCCCCTTAAAGGAATGATCACTTTCAACCCCCCGTACTCCCCACCTTTCCAACAAATGTCAAAACTAAGACCGGCTTCGGAAAGTACTAACCGAGACCTTTCATTTGATACCCTACATGACTATATTTGATGAAAAAAAAATTTACACCCCCCTTTTGCATGTATGGGGACTCCCCCTTAAATTCAACGTAAAAGGATGTAACTCACTGTATGCGTGAGCGTTCACAGTTCCCACCTTTCCACCAAATTTGGTGTCAATCGCTACAACCGTCTCCGAGAAAAATGCGTGTGACGGACAGACAGACAGACAGTAAACCGATTTTAATAAGGTTTTGTGTTTACACAAAACCTTAAAAAAAGGACGCTCATTAATATATAAAAAAATACTTGAATTCCATTCTAAAATGCCTAAATATAAGGTGTCTTATCTTTTTTACCTACCTGAAATCCGACTTTCTTTAATTACTGGATATGTTATACGAGGAAATCCCAGGTAATTACTCAGGAGAATGCAATTACGTCCAGTTATCTGAGATGTATACACAGCTTCTTGGAATTGTTTTTTTTTTTTAAAGATTTCTTGGAAAACATGGGGTGTCTTATCATTTTTACCGCCACTGTATATTATTTTTATTGTGCCCCTTTTACTGATTATAGTGTACCTATTGACCATATTATCTCAAGCAGGAACTTTATTATGTTCCCTACTTCCAGATCTTTCAGCCTTGCATCTGGTATTAAGTGTTCTCCCAGATGCCTCGACCTACTTTGCACAAGTGCCGGATACTGTCCCAGGACGTATATAGAGGTTTCGTCATCCTCCTCACAAAACCTGCAGCCAGTGTCCGTAGATATCCCTAGCTTCCCTAGGTGACAGTTCAGCCGAGAATGACCAATGAGAATTCTCACTATGATTCGGAGGTTCTTTTTGGTGAGGTTTGAGCAATCCTTTGTACGCATGGGTTCGTATCCCCCAATAAGCACCCTGGACTGCTCCATCCCTGGTAGGCCCGCCCAATATAGTTCCCTCAACCGTTTCTCTTCATTTCTTAGATTCATAGTCATGAAACCGTTTCCGATTCCGCAGAAGGGTTCAGCCACTGTATATACTGTTCCACCAAATTATAGGAACATTCATACATATAATCCACTCATTTACGTTTCTTTCAATTTCTCTGTTTCATTGAAAAAATGGGAATTTGGATGGACAGTGATTAAAAAATATGAATTCAGTTGAGTGTGGTTTCGATACCGTTTTTGGATAACGTGATGGTACTGTGCTTAACTTCTAGTAGGACAGCACAACAATTCACGTCTCTAAGAGTTCACGAACATGGTCTGTAGACGCGCAATTACCTTTCATACATTGACCTAACCGTTCTTTAAATGGGAATGAATAAGCAACACTCACGCACCTCGTGCATTCTCTCATAATCGCTGATTTCAGTCCATTGGTAAGCTGAAAATCCCAATTTTAGCTACATGGGAAGCCATTGATTAAAATTCACTTGTGCTTGGTTAACTTGGCTATTATACTTATTACTCAAACTTGGATTGTGTCGGAGGTCAAATTGATTATTAGGTTTCATTTTTTAATTCTTCTCTTTTTGTTGAAAATGTATGAATACAGTTTTTAATAATGGGATCAACAGTTTTTTGGAGGCGGATTTTCGATTTTTTGGTATTAACATAGGTACGATATGTTATGACTATTTTATTAAGGTTTTGTGTCCCCATACATGCAAAAGGGGGGTATAAATTTTTTTTTCATCAAATATAGTCAGGTGGGGTATCAAATTAAAGGTCTCGATTAGTACTTTTCGAAGCCGATCTTAGTTTTGACATTTGTTGAAAAGATGGGGAGTTCGGGGGGTTGAAAGTGGTCATTTTTTTAACGAACCCATTCTCAGAAACTACCCAACCGAAAAATCTGAAAAAAATCAGGGGGCTGCCACTATATGGTGGCTAGGCTCCGAAATACCCTCCATACTGATACCTGTTCAAATAAAGTTAATAATAGTATATAACTATAATTTTTAGTAATTGACAGGAAAACCCCCCTTAAGTTCACCCTAGAATGCAGCAATGTAGGCTACAGTAGAGAGCATGATCCCGCCAAATTTGGTGAAAATCGCACTATTACTAACAAAGTTATACTAGGTCAAAGCTGTCGCTCCTCTGCAAATTCAAGACTATGAATGTCAATATCACTTGAAAGTGGCTATTTTCACATAATATATGCATATTTTACGTGCTACATGCTAATGGGACAAATGCATACTCAAATCTCTTTATAAAAGAAATACACAAAACCTTTCATACCTGAAGCGTCTAGCTTCCGGTGTCCCGACTTGTTCGAATTTAGCCTTAGGTTACCGTGATATGAATCAAAATATACGTAACAATGATATCCGCCATGACAATATCTAATTTTCTGTTATCCCACTTTTTGTTATTCATCCGATTTGGAATGATGAAGATTGAAATATCCAAACCTGTCCACAACTTCAGTTCCATATAGCCACTGATGCGTTCGTGCGAGTCTTTGCTTATTCATTTTAATCTGAATACATAGAAGGCACCCTATCACATAATTTATTGCAGATAAATTTCTTGGGCTTGTTCTCCTCCTGTATTTTTATTCTATATAAATAGTAACACCAATAGTGACCTTTTAGCCACATCTTTGTTGGTAGAATAGATCATTCCAAGGCCCCCCTTTTCTTATATCTACCATACAAATAGCTACAAAAACGTTTACAGTCCCAGCCTCGTAAGCCTATTTCTCCGCACCCAAATCCCATCCTCCCACTACAATTCAACTTGTTCAATCATTTCCGAAAAATAACAATGAACAACAGTAAGAGCGTGACCGAATTAAAATTTTTGAGGTAACAACAAAACAGAGCGTAACTAAAGAATCAAATTTGTTTCCAAAATAGTAAAAAGATTCATAGCCGCCGCCACGATGAACTGATATGGGGGGCATAAATTTGAAACCGACACAAATAATACAACATTCCGTCAGAATATGCAAAAACGAGTCGCGTTCTAATAAGGAGAGTTGGAATGTTAATGAATGACTAGAACATATATTTGTACGTGTAGATTCGAATATGAACACCGTAGAAGTGAAAATGGATACTTTAAGCATTTCTCTTTCAGTGGACTCGACAAATTCTTGGTGTGTTCTAAATGCTAATTTAGTCTGAAATTAGGGCGTTGAATTGGAGGGTTGAAAACGGCAATAACCACCGGAATTTCAGTGGCGACTATGGAGACGATAGTAGTCGTGCGTAATAAAATAGAGCTAAATTGGTGCAATAAGCTTCAAAGGTTTCACATTTTTTCTTGTTACGATATCATTAAATTCGGTAAATGTTCAGTTTTTTTCCATGATGGTTTGATGAACTTGCTGATACAGGATTAACAATTGTTGTGCCATATAAGGGAAAGAGCGTTTATTTTTATATTTTATTGAGTTTTATTAAATTTATCTGGATAGCATAGTCTTCAGCCTTTTCATGAGCTCTTAATGCCACCTACAATCAATGTAGTGTAAATGGCAATTTTTCAGGCAAGGCCAGGCAAAAAGCCCTAGCACTATCTTTTTTCGTGTAAATATTTTTTATCTATCATCGAGTCATTCGTTCTTGATGTATTCAGAATATAATAGCCGAATAATTTTTTTTTTTTGAGATTTTTTCATATTGCCTTACGGTCACAGCAACATCCTGGACGAAGTACCTATGCCACATGCAAGCAGAACCTCACGAGAAAATTTGCTGTGGACTTTCCAACCAGGGCAAAGTGGAAGACCGGCGGCGTGTTGCAAGGTTATGACAGTATTCTTTACCGACGGATCAAAGATTGCCTGTGGAGTGGGCGCGGGGTTTTTTTTCGAATACACACAGTGTATCTAAGTCGTATACTCTGCCAGGTTTCGCCAATGTATTTCAGGCGGAAGTACTGGCGATATTGGAAGTCTGTCGATGGCTGGAGCGAGATTCGAGCCTCAAGCGTAACAGATCCATTCTGACCGACAGCCAAGCGGCCATCAAGGCCTTGAACTCAGCGACATCTTCCAGGCTGGTGGGGCAGTGCAGAGGCGCCCTGAATCGCGGCGCGACATACGGGGCGGCACGCTCAAGGTCAGCGTCCTCTGGGTTCCCGGGCACAGAAACCTAGAGGGGAATGAGCAAGCTGACGGATTGGCCAGTCGAGGCTCTGCTCTTGGCAGCCCTTCGGTAAATACAGTCGATGTTCCGCTGGTGCCTGTCGGGGTCCGAGTCTACTCGCACTACCTAGCAGCCGCGGGCCTAAGATGGCGAAGGCTTACGAGGTGTGCCAAATCAAGGAGAATTTGTCCCGCCTATAACATAGCCCGGTCACGAGAGCTCCTATGCCAGACGCGTGCAAATGCATTCAAGATTACGATGGTCTGCATGGCGCCAGGCTTGGCATACCCTACAATTCGCATTGCCGAAGCTACTGAGAAGGAAGGGAAACCCTCATGCACTTTCTCTGCGATTGCCCAGCTCTAGCTAGAGTCCGACTACGGACACTGGGTAAACCATTCTTTGGGGACCTCAGAGAGATTTCTAGCTGCAAGGGGGGGAAGAGCTGTTTTCCTTCATGAATGCTACGGGCTGGCTCTGAAGATCCGAGCCGGCTAGGCTCCGCCTGCCTGCTCCCATAATAACAGTTACGGTCTTAGGAGTCTGTGGCATCAAAACGGCGCACCACAACGCTAATTGGGCTCCCCGGAGCGGCCGCCGATACCTACCTACCTACCTTCGTATTGCATCTATTTTGCCATCGATCGTCCAGGAGCACCACTTGAATGATTGCAAAAAATGGATCATAGTTACATCGTGAAGTTACATATTGCTGCCAAAAGAATGTGGAATACACTTATTTTTTTAGATAAAGAAATTATGTCAGACGATGACGGCTTTACGGTTTCTTACCAGGGCAGAGGCAAATCGTCAGGCGCTGCCTCACCTCTGCCCTGGGAGCAGCGTGACCGAAGCGGTTCGCAGATGGTAAATGCTCCTTTATATAATTCGCAGAAGACGACATGCCTATGAATTATATTAAGCGCAAATCCGCCTTATTGACCAGAGCTTAGCCAGAGCTGAAAATATTTTTTTTGAGAATTGTGGGGTCCTAAGTCCGCATCAACATAATGCCGGACCGGCATTAGGTTGATGCGGACTTAGGACCCCACAATTCTAAAAAAAAAGAAATGATATTTACGAGGAAAAGCAATGGGGGACTTGTTTAAGGTCCAAAATTATTTACTTATGAGAGGGCTCATTTTTAAGGTCACATGTTCCAAAACTGTCGAAAATGAGGTAACCATAGTATTAGGTAAAGTAGGCATAGTATTAGATAAAGTAGGCAGCGTTGATCAAATAAATTAAAGTTGCATTGTGTAAAGACTGCCGAAGAAAGATGTGAAAATGCTGTTAATCGAACATTTCGCCGGCTCTTAGTATGAAAATGCTCGTTTATCGTTTTCCCGTGAAGAAAATGATGATTCTGAAGCAGCGCTAATCCGGCAGTTCAATAGGAAGAGTTCTGCACACATGATCAAATTTATCTGCCGGAAGATCTTTTAATTTAAGATGTTCAGTTAAATTATTCGAAATTTTGTTTTTTTCCGAAAAAAATATATAACTGAAGAGTAAAAATCAAAAATTTATTTTTTATGAAATAACATATATATTTTTTTTACGTACTTTAAGCGCAAATAAGCTTAAGCGCGATTATAATGTAAACGATTTTTGGAAAAAACAGCAGCCTTGATCTCAAAACTCTCATGATACAGCACATATTGGGGTACTAAATCCACTTGGGGGATCGGAAAAAAAATTCAATAAAAAATATTTTTGGAATATCCAATCTATATTTTAAAACAGTTTCGGGTTACTTTAATACACAGAATTCTTGGGAATCATTTTTTTGCGTTTACTGAAAAAAGAACTTTTTGGAATATGTGAATTTTGGAACTAGATCCCTCATATGTACTTCCATCTGCTGAAATCCCTTAACGGAATTCAAAAATGCTAAATCAACACATTTATTGCCAACAAATTTCTTATATTATATACCTCAGGGCTTGGAGCGATTCCCGGCATCGAGGAAGAAACCATTAGCCCTTCAGAAGAGAAGAGTTTTTCTTCTTCAATAGGGCACGAGTTCATACGACCCTTCGCTTCCCGAGTACATAGCTTTCAATTTTTTCGGTCCAGTAATCGCATCCCCCAATTTCAAAATTGTAAAAGTTTTTCACTGTTGGTATCTATTGAGTTCTGACATCGTACACGCATTAGGTTGTTCCCTTCCCGCATTCGTGCGATTTGCCTTCCCCTTGCAACTTACGTACCTAACTTTTCCATTTGCCCGAAAATTTCGCAGGATCTTTCGCTCAAATATGTTGATTAAGCTTTCCGACACCTTTGCCTGGGTAATGTGAAGTTTCGGGTTTCTGTGAACCATCATTGATTTCAATAGAAGCACGAATGCATAGAAGGTTTTGTGTAAAATAGTCAATAGTGTATAGTGATGGGGGTATCAAGTGAAAGGTCTCGATTAATACTTTCCAATACCGATATTGGTTTTGACATTGGTTGCAAAGGGGAGGGGTGCGGGGTTCTGAAATGTGTTAGTTATTTCAAAGATCAGGCCCCAAAATACTCCCCATACAGATACCGGTTTAAATAAAATGAATAGTATATTGCCATAATTATTTATAAGTATATTTTGTAGAAATTGGCTGGGAACCCCCCTTAAATTTATCCTAAAATCATCAATAATATAGGCTATACTGATGATGATAATGCCAAGCCAGCTGTGCAAATTTGTGAATATTTTGTATCCATTAAGGCTGCCTTTCTAACAACAGATTTCAGTACTAGATTGTAAAGTATGGGGGTCCTCATTCTGGCGGGAAGCTTCAAGTAAGCTCGTTCTTTGCATTCTGTACGTTCCATTTTGGATCATTTTCTAAGGGATTACTAGCTAAAAAATTAATTCATTCAAGTTATCGAAACTTGGTAACAGTCGGTGGAGGATCCATTTCTGAAGCCGTATTTGTACGCATCTATGATGTCTGTGTATGCTTCAATTTTTTCAATCAGAGAGCGCTTTATATTATAGGATATGCACAACAAGAATACCCTCTATAATTTTGACAGTCAGAATCTCGTTCATTGCATATGTTCTTCAACTTTAGTTTATGCCTTTACTTCTTCACATATTGATATCTTATGTTACTTTCCATTCGCATTTTACGAAATTAAACGATTTCTACATAAGGCCTATCGAATTCCTAGAGTCATCTAGATTTGATATCGATATTATTACTCATAATATTCCCATTTTACTCTTTAACGAGGGTTGGCTCATATCAACATTTGATTTGATTCACTGTGTTGATTTTTTAAATTTAGATTTAAAATGTAGTTGGATCGTACGTAACGTTTATGGATATCGCCTCAGTTCATCTTCTTTGGATTGTGTCGATTTTCCTACATATGGTCGATAAGCGTCGTTCCTCTTTTTAACTGTATCCCGACATTCATCGAACTAGGAATTGGTTTTCATTGCTTTGCTAACCTAGCACGTCAGTGACTATTGTTTAGTCGCTTTCTTTGATGTTTCGCCACATCGCTCGGTTATCGGTTTTGGTATATCCGGATGGATTTCATAAAAATCCTTCTTGAGCGCACCCACGTACGCAATCTTCGCGTTATCGCCATACAGTTTACGTAGTTCAAACTTAGAAGTAATGTTGGTGTTTTTCTCCTCCTTAGTTCTTACATTTAGGATGCTGGCTGCTTTCCTTCTCTTGGCAAAAACATGATTGCATTAATTGTACGTTCGGCCGTTGGGTGATATCAATATCGTTTTATGAATATTGTGATGGATGAAGCAAGTCTTTCTTGCCGGCGAAGTTGTTTACCGTTATCGTTTATATTACCATGAAAATTATGTCTTTGTGATGGGGTCTTCTGTTGTGTTTTGTTAGCAAAAAATGTGTGCGATCCGTGGTCCCCTAATTCCCTAACCTGACAACATTGTATCTGAGCTGAGATCCAACACTGTGGCTCATTGAATTCTTCAATCGTGTTATTAAGGAAGGTAGAACACCATCTGACTGGCAAGAAAGTACCACAGTTCCAATATGGCAAAAGAAAGATAGTCCAAGAGAATGTTCAAGTTACCGTTCGATCCGGTTGCTGTCCCATACCATGAATATTTTTGAACGCATTCTTGACAATCGCATCTCCTCTGTTATTCTCTACTACAAGACCTACTACCAGAAGAACTTATGCGCCAGATTCAATTGCTCTAACAGGATCTGAAAAGTGAAGTTCGAAGTGTGGTGGGTGTATCAAAACCGCTTCGTGTCTCTGTCGGTGTTTATTAAGAAGGCGTCCTTTCATCACTTTGTTCTGTTTATGGACACTGTCACACGGGACATCCAACGCCCAGCGCCCTATACACTGCTTTATGCAGATGATGATTTCCTGGCGCCTAATAGCAAAAATGATCTCAGGCAACTTGTCCAAAAATGGAATGATCGCCTCATACAACATGGTCTCAAATTGAATCTGAATAAAATAGAACTTTCGTCGATTGATTCCCATGAAACCAGCACTAATACTGTCAGTGTCACCTTCCCAGAACTGACCGATTTCAATATCTCGGATTAATGCTATCAGCCAATTGAGAACTGCGTTATGAAATTGCTTCACACATTAGCGCAACCTGAATGAAGTGGCATTTCAAAACTGGTGTTCTTTGTGATCGAATTATTAACGAACATTACAAATCTAAAATTTACCGCAATGTCATCCACCCTGCTGCCCTCTATGGTTCTCAGTGTCGGCGGATATGACATGTTATCGTGGAAAAATTGCGAGAAAGGCGTCTTCGATGATATGGCCATGTAATGTACATCGAAGTCGATGGTTTAACGAGCAAATGGCCGGCCGAAACAACGGTGGCTTGATACGCTCGATGATAATTTTAAAGCCTTAGGTTAGACCTAATGGAGCGTCTTATGACGACGAGCCAACTCCGCTTCTGAACGGGACAAAGGCTAAAAAAGAAAAAGATATCTTAGAATATTCCCTTACATAACGACTCCATTTGTGCGAGTACCTAGGTAGTGGGAGATAGTTTATATATATTTTTGCCACACTATTAATTTTTATTTATTTTCTTCTAGGCTTATTTTGACAATCGTTTTCACTTTTTATTTGATTCCGACAATACAATGGTCGAGTTATGGTAGTTGAATGTCAGGTTTTTCATTTCGTTGCCCTATGTTTGAATTCCGGTTTTTCTTGGATGTTTGAATTCGTCTTTGCGCTCTTTTGTTGTAGACTCATCCCTTCTACAGCAATAATGTTTGATGAAAATGAAATTTACGAATAATACCACTAAAAAGATTACGGCAATCTGCACGGGGCACTGGCCCATAGGGGACCATGCCGCTAGGCTCGGCTTACCGTACAACTCGCATTGCCGAAACTGCGGAGAAGGAAGGGAAACCCTCATACACTTTCTCTGCGATTGCCCAGCTCTGGCTGGAGTCAGGCTGCGGACACTGGGTAAACCATTCTTTGGAGACCTCAGAGAGATTTCTAGCTGCAGGGTGGGAGAACTGCTTTCCTTCGTGAATGCTCCGGGCTGGCTCTGAAAATCCGAGCCGGCTGGACTCTGCCTCCCTGCATTCCATAACAACAGCTACGGTCTTAGGAGTTTGTGGCATCAAAACGACGCACCAAAGCGCTAATTGGGCTCCTCGGACTGGCCACTGATACCTACCTACCTGCCATCACTAAAAAGAAAATAGGAAATAAATAATAATAACAATGCGACATGAGATATATATTCGAGCCTAGATTTTACATAGCGTCAGCTTCATATTTCTAGTCCGATCTCCAAAATTTGTGTTTTCAATCCCTCGCCCCCCCCCTACTTTGCAACTAACGCAAACTTTAAATCCGTTTCGTTCTAATGGAGACAATTCTAATACCGAGTCTATGGGCTACAGTCAGGGGAAAAAATGTTACACCCCCTCTTCGCTTATATGGAGGCTTTCTTGTAAAGCCCTCACAAAAACAAAGCTTTTACTGTATGTGCAGGATTCTATAGTCTGCATATGTCCACCATATTTTATTTCAGTAGATGTAGCCGCTTCAACGAAAAATACGTGTGACAGACAGACTGAGAATTATAAGGTGTTGTTTTTTACACAAAACTTTAGAAATCGAACATCTGGTCATAGCTGACGGAAGAGTAATTTAAAGTGGATCTCATATGCCATTATTTAGAAAATTATCAATAGGCTCTACATGAAAAAGGCGTCGCACTTGGGTGCTAAAAAAAATTAGCTTTTCAGAAAAATAATCAGTAGAGTTTTCACGCTATAAAAGTTAAATTTGACCAAGTATATCTTGTTAGATATGAATCAACATTTGTAGATGTCAATGTGCTAACGCCCCTAGGCAAAAAAGCTTCTAAAGATTTTGCAAATTGTACAATAAATCCATTCTAATTTTTCCTTGATCGGAAAATCATTTTTCTTTCAGGAAAAAATACAATGAGCGTTAGATTACTGTCGATAGGTTTGAAAGTTTTTTTTTGCGGAACCTTTAGCACACTGGAATCTACACAGTTTGATTCATGTCTAACAAGACATACTTTGTCAAATTTTACTTTTATAGCCTGTTGAAAAATCTACTGATCATTCTTGAGATGCTCCAGGTTATCTAGAGCGGGTTTTTATTTCAGTTTGTGGCCACTTTTATTCATAAACTGAATACCAGGTGATAGTTGAAAACATCCATTACTTGGGATGAAAAGTGGACCACTTTAGCCGGTTATTACTACGCAGAGCAAATAAAAAGATTCTTGAACTTATCAAGTATAATAGAAAAGACTTTCTCCTCGACAACGGACCTGCACACAAAGCCAAAGTTGGGAGTAGGGGCTTTGTATTGCTCAAGCCTGCAGATCTGCCCTTCGGTAACTTCCATTTGTTTGCCCATTTCCTTGAGTATGAAATGTGGAGATAATAGCGAGGTAATTAATGGAAGTTCTAAACTATTTTTGTTGTATAAGATAATGAATTTTTGTTTTCTTTAGAAAAAAGGGGGACGTATTATGAGAGTTAAAAGTAAAATATAATTATTTATGGATCACCTCTAGTATATTATTTTTGGAAAAGGCAAATGGCGATGATGTTCGCGACGCCATGTGTTGATTGCATTTTTGGGGCATCACCTATAGCCAATATATTCTAGCTTGAATAGTGTCCGAATTTACTTTCTCTTTTTTAAAACTCGAATAACATTTTCTTTCCGTGTTTTACTGGTTTTCAACCAATTTTTTATATATAAATTTAATTATTATAGATATATATATATATATATGTATTATTTTTAAATTCCATTCGCCTTCTCGAGTACCTTTCAGTTCAAACCCACCAGTTGCATTCATAAATATTCTAAATCTATCCTTCTCATGGTCGGAATTTCATTGCTTTTTAAATTTTCACAACTTGGAAATGACCTTTCGATTTCTCCGTTATCGTTTTGTTTCATTTCTGAGCAGAACTCCAAGTAGAAATGTGAAAAATATAGTTCAATATAAAAATTTTGATGTTCTCTGTCGTCCCCGCTTTAATATTCTATTAAAAGATTCACTTTTCTTATCATAGATATATTTACAAGCCAATCTTTCTGCATACTGTCACGGTTTGTTGTGATATTTTATAAATATCTAAAGCATGAATGAAACCTGATGTTAATGAACCCTGAAAAGCTACAGCAATTCTATTAAAATATTTCAAGATCCATTTTGATCTAAAAATATTCTCAAGATTATCTAGAACATAAATTCATTCTAACGTGCATTGTTTTGAGTCGTAAATTGTGCTTCGCTCGAAAAATAGATGGTTATGAACTGAATTGACTGAAAGCATTAACATTTTTTCCAGTATAGTCGTTGATATGCATTAATATAGTTTTCTTGGTTGCTAGAATACTAAATTCCGCTTGTAATCATAGTATTCTGATGTTAAATTGTGTCTGTGGATACAATTAAGATTTTCACGTTATTTAAAGGATACTGTAAAGCCACTACTGTTAGGCAATTAAGCAGACTATTGTGTATAAAGTGAAGATAAACAATGAAAATTTAATTGAAATTGTGGCGATCGTTGTTACATAGACTTGTTCTTTTTTTCATTAATCCGTTGAAATTAACAAGTTTGCTACTTTAACACTGAACTATGTTTACTACATCTGCCAATAACACTAGTTTACATGGTTTATATAGTTTCGGCAAAATGTCTATTTTTTTATAGATTCTAGTCTTCTGAGAACGGAAAAAATATTTTAAATAATCCATCACGTCTAATTTAACATATTTATACAATAGTAAAAGAAAATCGTTACATGAACTATAAAATGAGAAAAAAAACTAAAATTATGTATTTTACCCTTCTCTTTATGATTTTCTTGATCTAATTCTTTTTAAATTTAGCAACTGTGGTCTCTTAATATATTTTCGTCCCAAAAACCTTTGTATTTACCTTAAAAAATATTTAGGCCTTGATGGAAATGCTTCTCCTGCTCGTGACTGCCGGCACCCAAGTTTTTAGTAAATAGAATAAGGTGTGAATGGAAAAAAATGAATTTTGAAAAAGTTTTGTTATCGTCATCAACAATAATTTTTATAATACTCTCCGGAATTTTTTTCGATAGTAGATAAAAGCTTTTGTAGATTTTTAAACATTTCCTCTTTCAATTTCCTGTCTGAATTGTGTGTAAATATTTAAAATCGTCATGGCTTTGATGAAATTTTTTATTAGGTTCAATTTAATGTATAATGGAGTTCAAATTATATTTTCCGGATCGACTAAAGACATACTCGTATGTTCCGCATTCATTTTTCCTAAAGTAAATTTATTTCGGATAGGGGACGTGATTATGAACTTTAGCTCGGCTGCCTCTAATTTCATGGGTTTCTTTATTGTTTACAGGAGGTCAATATGCTTCATGTTACCAATATCGAGTAAAACAGTTTTCAAGCTATAGTAAGATGAATCGATGTTATGTCATAAACAAATCGGAATATCTGAAGCTGGACGCTTCGGGTATAGAGGTTTTGTGTTCATCTTGTGAGAAATTTCCTATGCACATTTTTCCATTCATACACAGCCAAAAGTTCAAATTATTCCCAACTCCACCGTTCATGTGAGTTCCCTTTATATAATGATGTATAGACTGCCATAAATTCACGTGAAGTACAAAACTTTGACCTTCAATCACTTCATTAATAATAGTTGATTTTCCTTCAAACTTTCCAAAATTGTATATTATTGCTTATAATGTTATAATGTTGTTAATTTTGACTTCTAGGATGAAATTAATGGGGATTTGAGATTAATTTCTAAAATATGGTATTATGCTATTATCATTATTAAATTTAATTGAGCAGGTATTGGAATGCGATGTATTTTAAGACCTAGATTTTAAATAGATGCACCATTGTGTTTTTTTTCAGACTTCCGAAGGGATGGGTTCTGAGGACGAGACGAGACTTGTTACACTTTTCGGGACATACATTTCAAGCCCTCACTCTCCTTACATTTGACTCAGAAGTAAGACCAAAGTGCTAATCAAGCACTTTCATTTAATACTCCACATGGCCATATTCTATGAAAAAAAAGTTTACATCCCCTTTCACATGTATGGGGATTAACGCACGTAAAATGATGCCACTCAATGAATAATAAGTCGGGAAACCGGAAGCTCGGCGCTTCAGGTATGAAAGGTTTTGTTTGCTTCTTCTGTACTGTTATGTACTATTATTAACTTAATTTGAGCAGATATAGATATGGAGAGTATTTTGAGGCCTGGGCACCATGTAGAGACAGCTTCAGATTTTTTGGTTGGGTAGTTTCTGAGAATGGGTCCGTTAAAGAAATCTTCACTTTCCACCCCTTCCACTCCCCGTCTTTCTAACAAATATCAAAACTCACCGCATGTCTGAGCGTTCACAGTTCCCACCTTCTCACAAAATTTCGTGACAATTGGTATAGCCGTTTCTGAGAAAAGTGCATGCGGCAGACAGACATTGAATCGATTTTAATAAGGTTTTGTTTTGCAAACAAAAAAAAGGGCTGTGGAGAAATAGATTCTTCATGAATGGAATTTTAATAATTCACTCGAATGTCAATTATTCTCGTTAATTATGATGTCATCATATTATTTGTATGGCTCAGGATGCTGTTAATTCGCACGAAATTGATAAGTTTTAACTGCTATATCTTTGACACTAATAATTGAATTTTCATTAAACTTGGCATGCGTATGCACGATACTGCTCTCTATGCAGTAGTTATAGTTAATTCGCGCGAAATTGCTGGGTTTGAACTTTGGTCTTAATGGTCAGATTTCCATAAAATTTCGCTGTATATGCGAAATGTGGTCCTCTATACTATTTAGTAGTACTAGGATGAATTTAAGGGGTTTTTTTCAGTAAATTTCTAAAAGCTGGTAATATACTATTAGTAAGTTTATTTGTTGAGATATCGGAATGGGAGATTTCATCTAAGCGCACTTTCTTGATTTTTTTCGGATATTTGGGATGGGTAGTTTCCGAAAATGATTCCTGTCTCACTTTGTGTGCGTACATTGACTCCTTACTCACGCACTTTGCATTTCACGCCAAAACTAATGTCAGTTTCGGAAAGTATAAATCGAGACCTTTCATTCAATACCTTACACGACTATATCCGGTGATTTTTTTTTAAATCTCCCCTTGTATGTATGGGGAGCCCCCCTTTAAACTCCACCTAAATTTATGCCACTCGCTGTATATGTGGCATTTCATAGTTCCCATCTGTCCACCGAATTTCGCTCGGATCGGTTTAGCCGTTTTGAAGAAAAGTGCGTGTGACGGACAGACAGGCAGACAGTGAATCAATTTTAATAAGGTTTTGTTTTACACAAAATCGTAAGAAGGAACATACATAACACATGTTCTCACCAAATTTGGTGACAATCGGCTCAGCTGTTTCCGAGTAAATCGTGTGTGATGCACAGACGGACAGACAGACATTGAATCGATTATAAAAAGACTAGTCATTTTCAAGATTTTAGGGTTCTCTTCATCGCATTGGTGATCCAAATTACAGATAACATTTTTCTCCTGAAGAACAACTTATAGGTTTCACAAAAAGATGAGGACCCAATTTTTATCTTGATTATTTCTGAATATCCAAAATAACACAAATATGCTATTTCAAGACATCCCAAAATCGCTCTTCCTTTTTTTTGCAACTTTAATTGGAAAAAGAATCGATCAGAATTTAATTGACCCACTCTGTAAGACATTTCATCACAAATAAATCCAATTTAGTTCTCAAAAAAAACACAAGAAAATGGAACATAAATTCCAAGTTGACAATTCGATTGGTAAAAAAAATTATTCCCATAATAAAAAACGTGATAGAATTTTTCCGATCGCTGCTTTCGTTAGTAGAAGTTAGTATAATAAGCAAATAGATACTTCACCAAAAGTATATTAAGAAAAAGTTAAAATTTGTAAACTAGTGTATTAAACCATTTCAATCATATGAACTCCTCCTCCTATAAAATTGTTACATTTTTTATGGGAACTTAGATTACCGTTTTACTGATTTCTGTTAGGCTGATATGATCTCTGTGTGGGTTCCCTTAGTCATAAATAATAATAATATTGTTTCGCGATTTATGTTTAACAAAATGCTTCTGTTTTCAAAACTAGTACAAACATGGAAATGCACTTTATTTTTTTTAAACTCTACTCTGATAACAACCTTAGATATTAACTTGTTATCAGTAATTTGGTCTTTTTCCAACTGAACCTACCGGGATTATCATGCTTCCTCAGTTATTACGAAAAAGTCGAATTCAACATTTGCTTATCTTAAATAGATATCAGCAATTATAATTCGTGTTAGTCTGCTGACTTTAAAGTTGTCATTGTAGATGTAGATAAGGTTATTTTTTATCTTCAAAAGTGAACGCATGTGTTCTCCCAAATTTTTAAGCCGTTTATTTGTATTTAATAGTATAATTTTTGCATTCATAAGTATAGTGCCATTTTGCACATTTAAGATTTCTTAGCACAAGAAACTTAAATCGATTAAAATAAAAATTTGTATTTTTCTTTTCAGGTAAACATTCACCTTAATTCTGTTTGATAACGTAAGTCATGCTGCTGATACACATATGAACGTGAAAAATTTCGTATAAACGTATGTTATCCTATGTACAAGAACCTCTCAATTTAATATTCAAAAAGAAATAAAAATACAGTCTCACAGCTGTTATCAATTATTTGTTATAATATTTATAAAGGTGATTCACTGGTAACAAAAATATGATTTCCCCAACTAATAATCGCAACTTACCTTCTGTGTCTTTTGCTTCAAGTTCGTTAATCAGGAAAATAGAAGGTAGCATGTTTCTTTCTTCTACGCAAATAAACTTCATCCGCAGACAAATACATCAAAATTACTTGCGAAAATATTTAAATTATCAAGAGTTCGATCAAATCCAGTGTAATCGATAAATCTGAATGGGAAGAGGAAACAATTAGTATATCATTTTACCTTCGGAGAAAAGCAACCAATTTGACTACATTGTTTGCTAAGCAATTTGGAAATGTTATCAGCTACGAGTATATGGAATATCATGTCGGGAATATATTTTATGTTCTACGAAAGCGGCGGTCGTTTAAGTTATTCATACAATGGATCCCTAATAATCGCTTTGTTTGTTAATAAATGCTCCATTCTTCCTTAGAGGAGATTTATCTTTTAGTCATTATTTACATTTTTGGAGGATTGGTCGCTCCGACGAATTGGAGAAAATCCTTCACACAGCCTTCAATCCAGAAATAAAAGCGGACGTAATAGGATGTTATATAATGATTTTATTAAGCAATAGAGGTATTTGTTTTTGTGGTGTCCTTTCAAATTTTTTACTCGAGGTGAAGAGTGGGCACTAGGAGTGATTTGGAATCAAAATAATCATCATGATTATGACTGCTAATTGTATTTTTTACTTTTTATCGGTTGAACAGTTCATTGCTGCGTAACCTTATCGATTTCGAACAGGACTCTGTCAATAGGGCCAGATTTTAAGACTAGCGAAAAAATTAATTCACAGTCGGATCGGGAGAAAAATATTTGGGTTATATAGTGGTTAATGCATTTTTTTCCTACGCGAATACTCGAAGAAGCAACTCTACGATAGGTCAAGTTAGGATTAATAAAGACATGGCACCGGAAGCGGGACAACTGCGAAAAGAGTACAGACACGCAGTAGATACAGCTGAAACTACAGAAAACAAAACCTGAAAACATATACAGGACTCGTACCATTATCACAACCATGAAAATTTTGGCATTAATTGGAAAATCAATTTAAATAACTGATTTGACAGCGTTTTGTAATATAACTATCAATGTTGTGAAGTAGTTAACTAATTATCCGACTAATAATTGACTCAATTGTTAATTGTTAGGATAGTTTGCAGAACATTACTATTCTCACCGATAGCCAAGCAGCGATCAAGACACTTAGGTCCAACCAGGAGAACTCTAAACTCGTATGGGAATGCCTTGAGAGACTGAATACATTGGGGTGTGGATACTCTGGGTTCCAGGCCATGCTGGGTTGGGAGGCAGCGGACGAACTACCCAATAAGGGGGCAGGTATACCTTTACACGGGCCAGAACCCTCCTCTGGAATCGGAAACGATATGACACTAGAAATGAAGAGGAACGGTTGAGGCAACTATACTGGGCGGGCCTACCAGGGAGGGAGCAGTTCAGGGTACTTATTGGGAGATACTAACCCATGTGCACAAAGGATTGCTTAAACTACAAAAAAATAACCTCCGAATCATAGTGGTAAATCTCACTGGTCATTGTCGGCTGAACTATCACCTGGGTAAGCTAGAGATATCTACGGACACTGCCTGGAGGTTTTGTGCGGAGGATGACAGTGGGACAGTGTCCAGCACTTGTGCAAAGTAGGTCGATGCATCTGGGAGAATACTTAATACCAGATGAAAAGCTGAAAGATCTGGAAGTAGGGGATATACTAAAGTTTCTGACGGTTATAGGCTTGCTTGAGGTACTATAACTAATAGGTACACTATAACTAGGGGGGTTAAAGGGACACAATAGTTCTTTAAGGACGCGGTGCGACTTTCCCTTAAAAGAATGATAATAATAATGGTTAGGATCGTCTAAAAAGGTTTCATTCCTTATTCAAACCTTGCAACTAATAATTAAGAATCGGAAAAATTAGTTGCTAACTCCAAAAACTTCCAGGCTAATTTTTACACAATTCATAAAGAAATCACAAAACCTTTCAAATGTAATGCGCCTACCTTCCAATAATATTCAATTATTAATTATCAATCAATTTGTGTCTAACTAATCCTTAACCAATTGAGATTCCTCGAAGAACGAATAAAAATCACATGTTCGAATAACAATTGAATTTTCAATTGTTAGTTGCAACTGATTTTTGAATGGATTAGTTTCATTCATTACTCATTACAAAAGTCGGAACTAAATTTTGCACAACACTGCTAGCTACTGAACGAAAGAACACTGCGTACCATGTCAATGTGTAGAGACTTGTCAGGACTTCATCAAAACATAAACACGATGCGGGAATATACATCACACTGGCCTACTGTCGTGATAGAAGAGGGGATCTGATCTTTGATCGAATAGGGATATTAGATCGTTGGATCTTATACCATAAATTAAAAAATTAAAAGTTACCTGGATCTGATATTATATCAGCAAAACTAATAAAAAAGATGTGCAACAAACGTCATCAACTGGCTCGTTAACTAATGCTGGAAACATAAAGCAACGATTTAATGTCAGACACCTGGTACATATACATAATTTGCCTCATATAGGGAAATGGCGGTATTACCGAGTGCATTAATTATAGAAGTATTATATTATGTTGCTGAGTACCGTCTTAAGGATATATTTGGCTTAGGGCATGATTGGCACATACTAACTAGGCTTATCCCCAAAGAAAATCGTCAACCGATCATCATCATCATGGCAGTCGGGGGAAACATGATTTGCCCTTGCCCTTTGTGGTCAGCAATACTGAAACACCCTGTCGCGCTGGTTTTGCAGAAAGTGATCCAAGACTCCGTAGCTACTACCCTCATTAAGTCTATCTATTTCCCGATCTATGTTGGCGGTGTTAATTTTATGTGTAGGTAGAAACCTGCTCTGCTGACCACATTGCCTCCTACAGTGTACTACTGTAGTGTACATTTACGGTCTTAAATGAAGTGATCTAACACACTTCAAGGCTCTAATCCAATATGGATTGTTGCGCCAACGATTATTATTAAAAGCCTGACCTAGAGGAAAGGAGGTAGCGTAATATCCGAGGTGGTATATCAACGAAAACAAGACCAAATTTATGGGTAGTGGCATTACCATCGAGAACATCAACACATTTGAAGAAGCTCAATCGTTCTCTTGTGGTCAAAATTCAGCTGAGAACAACATGAATGCATAAATTCGCACACAGCTATTGGCAAAGAGTATTTCAATCTGTCAAAATCCGTTCCTTCAACTTATTGGAAAAGGACGATCTTTGCAGTCCCGATGTATTCTTCGGGAAATTTGATCACTAGCAAACAAAATTGCAAGCTCTTAGCCGCGTTTAAGAGGAAGATCCTTTGGATAAATTTCCGCCTCCTGCAATTCAACGCCCATATCACGACATCTTGACTAGGTGTACAGTCATGGGTAAAATCAGGGTCAACTTACTGCGGTGGCAGGGTCGCTGGATCCAAATGGGCAACGAAAAATTTATAAGGCCAATATCTATGCCCCTAGCGTGAGACCAGAGTGATTGAAACACTCGAATCAGCCAGGTTAAGATGGATGATGATGAATATTCCAAATTTCTTACCCCAAATTATTTTGGCTCGTTAACAATTAAAGGTGCGCGGGGAGGGGGCATTGGATTGCATTGATCATTCACCACGCAATGACAATAGGAAATCGTAGGCGGTTGTTTTATTGGATTGATTCGCATATCGAAGGTAAGGAAACTATGATATGAAACTATATGTATAGCTTTGGCTTGGTATCTAATAATTCTTCCTAAACTCGTTCTTCGGCATTTGAGTTTTTGCTTTACTTCGATAATAATCTCATTCAATTTGACCTAGTACGTACTTTTCAGTAAATTAAGTCTTTCACAGATTGCCAACTTTTCATGAAACTCATTGTTATAATACAGCAACGATGACATAACACATTACCACTGTCATCTAGTATGGAGTGCGTTTTATCCATTTTCAGTGAAGTCTCGGGTCTTGATGTGGGAGGTAGCTATTGTGCCGTATAATTCTATACCGTCAGCAGTGATAAATTGAATGATGTAAATCCTAACGAAACGTCGACAATCAGACTGTAACTGTAAAGAAAAAAAGTACGCAAAATCTTGGATTCGACTCCAGAATACACAATCGAAATGCTCACTTTCTTCAATTTCTACTTGTTAGATATTAATGAAATCGTGTGCATATATATGGTATAGCAATACTTTGAAGGGAAAGATTCATGACTTTTGACCAACAACAATGACCACAATTATCATAGTACCTGTAGATAGTGTAGATAATGATGATGTGCATAACTTTTGGAATCGGGGTATCAATTATAATGGGCCCTCAAAAATCACATCAATGATAATAGAGTTAAAATAAAAAAGGTGGTGGGTACGGCCATACAAATGCACTGTACAACCCCATCCATTTTCACAACCAAACAAATGTCCAAACGGACAATAGTTTAAGAGTCCTCTGGTATATTCTAAAATTAAACAAATGGTAAAAAATGCTAATTCTAATGAAATGACATGACGAATTGTATGTTTCACATGTTACGACAGGCCTACAGAATAGAAAGAAATCAATTTTTTGAATCTGACCACCACAGAAGACTGCTTGCTTCCTCGAGTAATATCATATTTTTTAAATGAGTCTACTTTGGCCAAAAAATACAAATAAAATAATTAAAAAATGTTTTTGTATGCTTTAAGACGCCCTTAAAATCGTATTAAAATTTTATGTATCACATATCTCATCATGTATCGTTCTGTCGTTATTACGACCTTTGTTCCGTTCACAAGGGAGCCTCGGCTTCGCCATTTTGTTCTGTCTAAGGCCTGATCTAGGTGCAATCGCGAGGCTTTCAAATCCCCATCCAACGCATCAAACCACCCTTTGTTTCGGCCGGTCTTTTGGTCACTTACCATTGACTTCGAAGTTCAAATCAATCTTGGTAAGTGGATTCTCGTTAGTGCGACTTACGTATTCATACCATCGAAGACGCCTCTCTCACAATTTTTCCAAAAGCGGTGCAAACTCATATCGATCGCGGATTTCCTCATTTCGGATGTGATCAGGGCATGTTACGCCACTAGTCCAACGCAACTTCTTCGTCTCCGCTACCGCGAGACGCCGTTCAGTACCCTTTATACTCGACCAACATCCAGAAACATAAATGGCGACAGAGTGGATGACATTGTAGTAAGTTTTAGATTTGAGACGTTCGTTGATATGTCGATCACAAAGATACCAGTTGTAGAACATCACTTCATCCAGCTTGCGCTAATCCGAGAAGCAATTTCATAATGCAATTCTCCATTGATTGATAGCATTACCCTGAGATATTTAAATCGCTCAGTTCTGGGCAGGGCACTGATACTGCCGGTTTCATGGTGATCACTCGACAAAACTTCCTTTTCATTCAACACACGTTGCTCGAGATCATCTTTACTATTAAACGCAAGGAAAACATTATCTGTATAGTGCGCTGGGCGTTGGATATCCAGTGCCATAACAAGAACAAAGAGGAATGGTGAGAGGGCGCTTCCTTGATGAACACCGGCAGAAGCACGAAGCGGTTTTGAGACACTGGCACACTTCCATCTTTGCTTTTCAGATCCTGGTAGAGCAACTGAACCCAGTGTACGAATTCTTCTGACACTATGTGTTCTCGTAAAGCATACCAGATGAGTTCGTGTAACGCACGGTCAAACGCTTTCTCCAGATCCAGAAATGCAATGTAAAGAGGGTGATGTTTCGTCATGATTAACTGCGCAGTGTATATTGCGTGAGTAGTTCCCCAGTTCTTGAAAAATCCCGCTTGATTCACTGGTATTTGAATGATTTTTCGAATACGATTGTCAAGAATACGTTCAAAAATCTTCATGGTATGAGACAGCAACCGAATTGGATGGGCGCAGATACCAATGCGTTTTTTTCTGAAGTGTGTCTTTCCAGTGAGGGTGGAAATATTTAACGTGCAAGCACGTGTTTATTTTGCTCGGACTAATTTACTTACTTCAAGGAACCTTGCCCATTTCTTAAAAGGACCGGGGCCCGTCTCTGAAACTTAGGATCTCTCAATACGTAGGACAGGTAGGATTTAGCACAATGGAATAACTCCAATTATACTTCATTTACCTCTTTCCCTGAACTCAGCATTTTATTTTCGTGCCACTGTGGGCAGTACAAAGCACGTTGCCTAGAAACCCCTCCTCCTTTACCCAACCTTGGGACCAGCATACTATGTAGATAACATGCCGGAGTTAATGGCCTGTCCATGTTCTTCAACGTTCCAATAAAGAAATATTGCAACGTTTCATGATATCGTGTTGTGTTGACAGTAATCATTTGGCCATCATGGTTTCCAAAGAAGGTCAGTGCTTCTAATGATCATCTCGCCCAAAAGCTCTAGGACTCATGCGGCAAACGGCTCTCACCATTAGCCTCGCCGCCTCTATTTGAAAAATTTGATACATCGAACTTCCTGAAAGGCCATTCTTGTGAACGATGGCGAATGAAGATTGATGGACTCGTAAAACATGTAACATTACATGATTGAATCCTATAACCTCTAGCTAGAAATCCGCCGAAAATTGAAGATTTTACTAAAACACATCGGAAATCGGAAGCTCGACGCTTCAGATGTAAAAATTTTGTGTATTTCTTACATAAAAATATTTCGGAGTACGATAGTTCCATTTACCCGTGATTCATATTTAGTTTGTCACCCAATTCATTTCAATCTCATAATGACATTCGGCACACACATGTCTTAGACTTCAGTAAATTTAAGTGAAAGAGGCGACTTTGACCTACTATAAGTTTATTATTATTTATTATTATTATTAATAATAGGATTTCCACAAAATTTCCCAACATCGTGCAGTATATCAAATGGACAAAATATTACTCATCACAAAGATTATTCGATTCGGTTGGAATGAGTGCAAATGTAGCTGATTCTTCAAGTTATGGTCTTAACTGGTAAGGATCAATTGCTTTCCTTCATTTTATCTATTCTATCGATGTCTTTAATTATTTTTTCCGAAACTTCAAGCTCCGATTTTGATCACTATGTATATTAGCATATGGGCCAAAGCTGAATTGATAATTGGTATGCTTCAATGGACAAAATGATAATATATGATATGCCTTCACCACTGCGATGTCGAAGTTGTAAACAGCATCCCAGCAAAAAGACAATTTTTTTGATAAATATGGTCAAATATATATTTCCAAATCTGAACTATATGAAAAGCCTAAAATTCGCAGAGGCCCTAAGGCTCCACAGGCACATCATTAAAACAGCCTGACTTTCCATATAATGCTATTCATAAAAATTAATTAAATTCGACTGTTGATTGACTTCCTTTCTCCATAACAACTTCCATTTTCAATATATTGCACTTCTTGAGAAGACCGGCACGTTTCCACTATTTCAAATTATTATACAAAGAAATCAATGCTCATAAACCCGAAATCAAAAAAGCATTAAAAAGACTTTCTTGTAAATTTGCATAAAAATAACTAATGACTCTTTAATTCGCTGAATACAAACTCGTTAATTGTTCTTACAAAGCTATATCTTAATCGTGTCTAGCTTATATTTTTAGACTACTTTTCTTCGTCTACTTTTTTGGTTGGGTTGCAAAGGAAATTAAAACAACCGAATATGACACACCAAACGGTTTATTGTGTAAGACAACGAACGTCCATGTGAACCAACTAACAAACATATGTAGGTCGTTAAGCCTCTATTTGCTCCATATGGCCACTTCATTCTAACGAGCTTTGTGAATAAATTAACACTTTCTGAAGAATAATCAGCGTCGTTGACTTTGTTATAATTCACCTGGAAGCTGAAGTAGAAGCACATCAAAAAACTATTTTGGTTCTGATCATATATGACTAGGTGAGAAAAGAAATTAAATGGTTAGTGATTGTAAAGGTATTGTATCGTAAAGATCGTGAGATTTGCAATTATTACTTGGATTGTCTACTATTCTGCATGAAGTTGAATAAAGGAAAGTGGGTGGAAGTAAAAATTGCTTCTTATCTTTGTTGTGTCTGCATGAAACAGCGGTTTGTTATTACTTTCAACCATAAGCGGATCAAAGTATTATTTTTCTCCCAGTGAATAGAAGAATCAATTTGCAATGGATATTTATATATATGCAAACTATGGGATATCGCTTGGATTATAGTGATATGATATTATGAAAAGAAAGTTATATAATATATTCAATCAAATAACTATGGAAAAACGAAACTCAGGTATTTTATTTATTTTATCCAAAAAATCATAATTTCCTCTCAGTTCTTCAAAAAATGTTCCAAAATTTAACAACAAACCTAGAGCATTGTTGTTTTGCTTCAATCTCTGTTGATTAAGAAATTTTGTACTTTGTTTCTTCAATTGTTTCATCCTGTTTGACATAGAATCATAGAGTTTGGCAACATTCTGGTAATATCGATGACTGTGTTGCATAGTTATTTAGTTTTTGTTTCAAATATGCGCGATTCTCTATGGGATTCAAATCCAGGCTTTATGCAGGCCGCTTTAAAGCGTGGAATTTTCAGGTTGCGATGCATTCCTTTACAATATTCGCCATATGTTTTGGATCATTTTCGTCTTGCAAAGTTACCAAGCCATTCCCATTTAACCACTGCAGGCAAATTTTCTTTGAATATATTAGGCAGCTTTTCGTTCAATATAAGTCACATTCAGAACGTGTTTGTGAATTCATATAAAGAGAAATAATAGCATTCCGTAACCATTTCGATCATTTGCTTCTTCTCTAAGTATATTTGAGTGCAAAACTATCCCATTTGTATGTAACCCGTTATGTATGTGCATTTAACATGTCTGACTACTCACTTTGAGCTACTCTAACTTTGTTAGTAATAGTATGATTTTGATCCGACTTGGGGATAATATGCTTCATATTATATTTTATACTACTACCAAGTTTTATAACTCTGGGATAAACTTAAAGGCGGTTTTACGCAATTTCCCCAAAAATATAATATACTATTATTAACTTAATTTGAACAGATATCGATATGGAGATTATTTTGAGGCCTGGCCTCTATATAGAGGCAACTTCATGATTTTTTTCGGATTTTTGGGTTGGGTAGTTTTTGAGAATGGGTCCGTTAAGGAAATTGTCACTTTCGACCCCTCCCACTCCCCGCCTTTCTAACAAATCTGAAAACTAAGACTGGCAGTACTAATCGGGACCTTTCATTTGATATCCCGCATGACTATATTCGGTGAAAACAAATTTTACACCCCCTTTTTACATTATATGGGGACCCCCCCTAAATCTCAACGTAGAAGGATATCACTCACTGCATGTCTGGGCGTAAACAGTTCCCACCTTCTCACCAAATTTCGTGTCAATCGATATAGCCGTTTCTGAGAAAAGTGCGTGTGACAGACAGATAGACATTGAACCGATTTTAATAAGGTTTTGTTTTGCAAACAAAACCTTATCATCATCATCATATAAATCAGTTAAAGTTATCAAAGCAGCTTTTCAAAAATTTTGTTTTTTCGCAGCCCTGTGTAATGTTTAAAATATTAAAATAATGTTAAAGTTTGAATTTACAACCACATCACCAGATAGAGTGAAGAGTTTATGGAGGGAAAGGAATGAGATCGTCACTTTTCAAACCCGATGAAAACTCGTGGTGGTCACCTTTCCAAAAAGTGATTGCGCCTCAAAGTGTTATTTTTTTATAACAAGACGATAAATTTTGATTTTTGAATCTTACCCCCAGAGGAGGGAACACGGGAATGTAGGAGGAAGAAAAAGGTCGCTATTTTCCAAGTTCCTTGAAAAATTGCGACGATCATGCCCCTTAAGCTTGCCATTCGACTTGTCAATCAGGCTTGAAGAGTCCGCATTTGGCCGGTGGGCGTAACGTGGATGGGATGCAGTTGGTCTTCAGTTTTGTCTGTTCAGACAGTCGACGATCGAATGCAAAACGGTTCAGCCAACTGGCCAGATATCTTTGTGTAGGATGTGAGCAGTGAACAGTATTGAAATATGCACACACAAAAATATCTCAAATTCTCGTCTCAAGACCTTCCACGTCCAAAGTTGAACCAATGATGTTGTGGCTTGCCGATACATGGATGTCGCTGTCAGTTTAACCGGCGACCGACTGCATTGCGGGTTCTTCCGGCGTAACTAGCAGGCCAAATTGAACGTGGATGGCGGGCTTTAGAAAGTGATGGCACCCCAAAGTTGGGCTATTTTAATGTCATATGGATTCCTTTCTCTCTTTAATACTCTCAGAAGAGAACCTCGGCTGTTTTTCTTAATCACAGCCTTCAGACCGATTTTTCTCTTCTGCCTTTTTCAGTCATAGATTTATTTGAGTTATCTGCTAAGCTTTTAGTGCAATTTACTTAAATAATTTGCTTATTTGCGTAATCTCCCCGATTTTGCGGCTATTCGCCATTTTGGGCATGAGCCAATACATCTTCGATAACTGAAGTTTTTTTTTTATATTTTATGTCAAGTTTTGGTGCAAAAGTGGCTTAATGGGCTATTCGTGTATTTCTCGGAAAATTAAAAAAAGCAAAGGTTATAAATTTCAAATACAAACATTTGTATAAAGTATCATATGGCAAAAAATATTACATACAATGATCGACCATAAAATATGAATTTAAAGAAATTTGCTTTTTCGGTTCGTAGTATTCTTTGAACCACTTTTACTCCACACTGAATATATCCTAAGTATTCAAGCCAACTATGGTATTAGGGATGTCTTTACTTTACTTTTAACCCCTGGTTACTTCAACGACTGTTGAAATTTTCCACAGAAAAATATTACAATTCCTTCAATAATGATTCTGCATTATATCTGTTTTTATTGCAATAAAACAATTCAAAAAGGATTCAAGTGATTGTTTTGATGTTTTAAAGTTATAAAACGGGCTATAAAACTATCATATTTTATCGAAACAAAATCAAATGATAAAAAATTAAATTGAATTGAATAAGCTTCGCAAATTTAAAAAAGATTGGTTTAGTAGTTTCTGAGTCATTTTGGTCACCGGTTTCAAACATGTCATTTGTAGAAAAACCCGTTTAAAAGTTCAACTTGAAAGGATTCTTCTCTTTCAACGATCATATCTCAGTCAATTTTATTCTGATCAACTTGAAATTTTAAGGACGTATTCTCGGATACTTCAGATTATACTTAAAACAGTGCAGCAAATTTTTAAGGGGTTTCACACTTTGATCTCAAAAACAAGCTTATCTTAATTTTTAGCATAGCGATATTTAATGATTTAATTTCTTGAGTAAATTTTATATCCTCTTGAAAAATATATACGAGTATATATATAATTTTACACTGAATAATTAATTATAATGTTACAAGAAAATGCCTTATGCAATTATTGCAATTATTCGGAAGCGTCTTCAAGAAAAGTAGAATTGTTTCTAAGAGATTAGATATTTGTCTGCTATTTGTAGTCTAGCCTAAAACTGATAGACAAGTAGCTTCCTCCAAACTACAACTTTTAGTTTTCAATGTAGATATATATTTCGGGAGCACCTTTACCCCCTTCATCAGTACAAAACTACTAGTGCTAAAGATTTTAGTTTGGGGAAGCTACTTGTCTATCAATTTTAGAAACAATTCAATAAACAAAACAAAAAACTCGGTGCTAGTTAATCCGGAATAAAAACCCGGAAGCTGGACGCTTCAGGTATAAAGGGTTTTGTGTATTCCTTTTATAAAGACATTTCAGTGTGAATTTGTCCCATTAATACGTAACGGGTGATGTTGACCTATTATAACTTTGTTGGTAATAGGGCGATTTCCACCACTTGGTGGGATCAAGCTCTATATTATAGCCTACATTACTACAAAATTTCGTGGTGCTAGGATGAAATTAAGGGGGTTTGCAGCCAATTGCTGAAAATTATGGTAATATACTATTAATAACTTTATTTGAAGGCATATCGCTATGGAAGGTATTTCGAAGCCTAGGTACCATATATTCGCAGCCTCTTGATTTTTTTCAGATTTTTCGGTTGGACAGTTTCTGAGAATGGCCCCGTTAAATAAATGATCACTTTCGACCCCCCGCACTGCCAACCTTTCCAATGAACGTCAAAACTAAGACCAGCTTTGGGAAGTATTAACCGAGACTTTTCATTTGATACCCCCACATGACTATATTTGGTGAAAAAAAATGTACACTCCCCTTTTGCATGTACGGGGACTTCCCCTTAAATTCGACGTAAAAGGATGTAACTGTATACGTTCACTGTTCCCATCTTTCCACCAAATTTGGTGTCAATCGTTGCTAGTCTTCGATCAAAATGTGTGTGACGGACAGACAGACAGACAGTAAGCAGATTTTAATAAGATTTTGTTTTACACAAAAAAAATCAAGGTTCTTTCATTAGATGATCGCTTTCACCAGGGTAGCACCTGCAGTGTTTTTCGAAATTTAAATTTTTAATTTTTCGGGAACATTTTAAAGTGAAAAACGCGATTCCTGCAGAAAAAAAGTCTAAACAAATAAAAAAAATTAACAAATTTGAATAAAAAACTCTCCAACGTTACCTCGTAAATTATGTACAGAAACAGTATTCAAAATTTTAAAAAGATTGGTGCAGTAATTTTGGGCACCGACTTTGAAAGTATGAGTTGTGGGAATACGCTTTGGAGTTCTGAACACTAAAAAATTGGAAGAAAACGTTCATAAGCGAAATTTATCGACTTAACTCACACTAAATCATGGATGCTAGGTTCAGGATGTTGCTATCATTCATGATGTCTAAAGCATTTTTTGCTCCTGTCTACGGTGAATCCTGCCTTTAGTCTGCTTTTCAGCTTTCGGCTCCACACGACTTATCACGCTCATGGGCGCTTCGTCCACTACTGATTCTTATGCATTGCATAAGGGTTAGTAAAGCAACGAATCTTCATTGAATTCATAAGCTGCAATCTTATCGTTGGTTTGAATTCTCATTGTTGTTCCGCGTAAAGCTGCGACACGTCACTCAAAATCTTCATAGATAGGCTTGATGACACCCAAAACAAGAGAGCACTAGACTTGTGTTTGAACGAATCCAATGCTTTACCAGCTGCAGCTTTTTGCCAATTCGAACCACGAATCGTATATGAGACGTGGCTGCTTAAACGGCTGTATCTTCCTTAGTTTTGCTATAATTTTTCTCCAATTTTCTCACAGTATTCTTAAAAGGTTCTCCATTCAGAAACATAAATTTGCAATCTTAACAAATTATATCTGTTTTGAGCATTTTCTTTTTTAATTTATTTAAAATTCCCTAAATATCCCCAAATTCATAGTAAGTAAACCAACGAACCAACGGCAGCAAATATTTTTTTTTTTTTTTCACTTTCCAATATGGCAGAGGGAACTGAAGCAGCGGCACGGCAGTGGAAAGGCAATACTAGGATAGCAGATTGAAGTTAAAAAAAAGTATAGACCATAATATTATGACAGTTACACTTTTTTTAAGTTTGAGTAAAGTTGGTGAGCTGTTTTCATCCGGTCGACTTGAGCTGTAACTTTGTCATTTGATTATCTACAGAACTAGAGAATTCTTCTAGACAATTCTCCTGGTGATACCTCTTCCTATCTCATACCAAGAAAGTCCTGATTCGTGAATTTCATCAATTTCCCACTCACTGACTTCAAGGAAGAAGTTTTATTTATACAATTAACGAATTAAATGAGAACGATGAGTTTGAATAATGCTCGACTCTAGTTAATATTGATGACAGTACCAACAAACTGGTTTTTTACCAATCTTTCTTTATCATTCCTTATTTGGGTTGTTACCGTCGTCCGGTCATCTGAATAAGATCGGTCTCTCTCTAAATGGTAAGCTCAAAAGGTCTTAAGTTATTACTTACAAGCCACCACTATTTCGGGCGGCCTTTGGATCGTTTTTCACTATTGGTTAAAGGGACCGATCCCCAAAGTACTTAAAACGCTTAGCTCTGAATACTCCTACGTTCAAGTAGGATTAGATTATTATAGATTATCCGTCTTCGACGACCAGGCTAACGTGCCATAAAAAAATTGATCGCGACTGGTAAATAATAAGGTTTCAAACTAAAGACAAACTATGGATACATATTATTCAGCTGAAGTTTCCTAAATATATGTCCCAACATATCCTTTTATGTATCACTAATAAATCAGGACCCTATTTAACTTCAAAGCGAAATTCTAATAATAAATACAAATTATAGCATCATTACGATGGAAGAATAACAATTTCGATTGAAGAAAAACGTGATGGTAATTCTAGAACGAGAATATCCTTGTGCCAAAACGAGCAATTCTAGCTCGCAAAGGCGTTTTATATTTATATCTTTCATAATGGCAAGCTGAAAATCTGCCTCAAGTACGAATACATTGTTTTTTGAATTGATTGCTTGAACACTTCTGCTCTCCATACTTAAACAGCATGGCGTGTAACGAGCTTGGATGAAGGACTACTACTGAACAAAAATGACTAAACTAGAAAAAGAAAATTCAAGTACATATTGTTTGCTCCTTTCGGCAACAGTGAGCCATAAACACATAGTAACACTAAACAACGTACGAGCATGACATTGGAAAGCTGTTCGGAACTACCCACCTTCCACCTTCTTCTATTTCTATAGTTGTTTTCCAATAGAATGCCCTTCGCTTCGACCCGCGTTACTTCCTCTCACTTCGCCTGGTTGCCTATTCAATTCCCCACACAGAATGAATTTCCTTGGAGCCAACCTTGACATTCTAGAATAGACTAGCGACATATTTTCCGCTTCTAGGATGGGATGGAGTGTCCATGTGCGTATGCAATTTCGTTTTTACTATCTATTTTCTACCCTGTCTGCCTGACACTTTCCAGGACAGATATTGTTGATAATATTTCATGAAGCAGAAAAAAAGGAGAATAATTTGATTAAATTAATTAACTAGGTTAAGCGGTGTAGGGAATAGAGTATATTTAGTTATGTTGTTTTATGTAACTGGAAACATAATTTTGTTTCACGACGCTAGCAATCAAGGCCATTATGACTATGCATACTTGATTAGGATGATAGATAATAAATTTTGACGTCTTCGTGGAATAGGACATCGTTAGCCAACGAAGTGTATTGGGCTGGTATTATGGACCTAGTGCTAAATTTATCAGGCAATTTGTTATCAAAATTAGCAAATGATGAATCGTTCAGGCAGTCTATTTTTAAATCTGAAACGCGTGCCATTTGTAAATAAAAGGTGTGAATATTGCCTTAGCTATCTAATATAGAAGATGTAAGGGTACTTTCTAAGGATGTAGCCCCTATTTCAAAGTTCGACTTTTGAACTTTCGAATGTAAAAAGAAGGAAGAAAATTTATCCTAAAGTATAGTACATTGAGAAGCTTTTGGAAACATATTGTGTTCAAACAGCCACTATTAATTGAACAGAAAAATAAAAAGCCCGAGTATTTAAATTTGTTTAATTGTCCATTTATGTTGATTCAGAAGAGCGAAATTATCGAAATGATTAATGTTGTTTTCGACGATACACAGCAATTAGAGCGAACAAAAGGAGCGAAAAACTTCTTGTTATTTTCTCTTAAATTCCGAAAGGATTTGATCACATTCACAATAAAGATTACTCTCTAGGCATCCATATTCATAAATGAATATATATGAATGTGTGAGAGGTGATCCCATAACGAAATTACTAACTTAAAGATGATATAAAATAGTTTTTAGAAATCTCCAACATACTTTCATTTAAATATGCTGACAAAAATGGTTACAAGCGAAATCCAAGGCGATTTGGTGGGAACATCAGAAGATTGTTGCTCATCATAAAAATCCGCAGCATAATCTAAGGAATTTAAAGAGAGCGATCATTGTAAGCATAACCCCGGGTAAAACCGTACACGGTCATGAGAAAATTCGATATCCCAACGAAATTGATAAGACTGACTAGGCTAACCCTGACCAATGTGCGAGGCCAGATAAAAGCAGCAGAATCACTCTCGAGACCATTCAACGTCAACAACGGTGTAAGACAAGGGGATGCCCTATCCTGCGCGATGCAGATGTAAATGCGAGACGCACCATCCTCTTCAAGTCCACCCAACTACTGGCCTACGCTGACGATACCGACATCATGGGAAGAGCAACCCGAGATGTACAGTCTACCTTCATCCAGATCGAGCAGACGGCGCGAGATCTTGGCTTGCACATAAATGAAGGCAAGACGAAGTACATGGTGGCAACGTACGCGCCAAAACCAAAAGAACGAACAATATCGAATCGCACTGGTCAAACGAAAACAATGAAGATAGGAGACTATAACTTTGAGACAGCTGAAAATTTCTCCTATCTAGGGTCGAAAATCGCAATCGATAACCGCTATGACGATGAAATCCGCGCACGGTCGTTGGCTGCCAACAGAACCTATTTCAACTTACAAAAACTGTTTCGCTCGAAACGTCTCACCATAGGGTCAAATCTCTTACTATACAAGACAATGATCTTGCTAGTCCTTATGTATTCCTCGGAGACTTGGGTTTTTATAAAAAAAAACTGCGAACTCTTTTCCGCGTTCGAGAGAAGAATCCTCCGAAGAATTGTTGGCCTCGTACATGAGGATGGACAATTCCGTAGCCTACATAACAGCGAAATCTATGAGCGCGATAAATCCGGCTCAACAGGTTGCGATGGGCGGGTCACTTAATCCGTATGGATGAGGATGATCCAGCCTGGAAAGTCTGAAAGGGCAATATCTATGGTAGAAAAGAAGGCGAAGCAGACCCTGCCTAAGCTGGAGCAATGGTGTAGGTCAGGGCGCCAAGCAGCTTTTAGGGATATCAAATTGGTGAAACTCGGCGCGGGATGTCTGGAGTTCCTTATTAACGCAGGCCTAGACCGGTTACCGGTTGTTGCGCCGTTGATAATGATGATGATCATTGTAAACTGCCATAACCAAGCCAATTTTGTGGTCTTAATTAGATATATTTAAAGGAAATATTTCATTTTTGTTTTACTCTTAAAAGAACAAAATGGCGGTAATATTTGCATTTATTTCAAGGATTTTGCAATCAGACCTAGCGCCCTTAATTTTCATCTGAAAAAATAGAAAAAAATAACAATTTATTATAAACATCTGTAGTTTCTATTTGAATCTATAAAATGTTCTCAACATTCTGTGAGAATTTTCAGAAAAAATTGAGACTTTATTGTTTATCTTGCACACCAATTTAAACAAGTCGGAATACCGGAATCTCACGCTTCGGATATAAAGGTTTTGTGTTCATCTTGTGTAAGAAACTTCAACGCACATTTTTCTATCCGTATATAGCTGCAAATCAAACACATTCCTTCCATACGTACATATTACAGCCATAGATATTATCCTGACCTTAAACAAACAAACTGCCTATTTTCGAATACTATACATATATATGCAAGTATATAAATTGATCGTACCCATTATCTGAATTAGACACTAGCCGCAAACTTCATTAGCACGTATATACTATATACCTACATACACACATGTATGTTTCGAGTAATTGATATTCATATACAAATGACTAAAAAAAACTAAAACAAAATAATTCTTTGGCCTCACTCCCTTATCTTTCATCCGTTATCAAATATGTAGCCAGCTCCGAAAAGTACTAATTGAACCCTTTCATTTGATACCCCACATGACCACATTTTATGAAAATAAATTTTGCACCCTCCATTCACATGTATGGGGAGCTCCCCGTAAACTTAACACAAAATGGAGCCACTTGCTGCATGTAAAGGGAACAACAGATCACATGCTCTTACCAATTTTCGTGACAATCGGTCTAGCCGTTTCCGAATAACTCGGGTGTGACAGACAGACAAATGTAGACCGAATATGTTCGCGGAGCTGTTCAAAACGTGCATGTCCGAGGGTATCTTTCCTGTATCATGGAAGCAGCAGAAGCTGGTGCTGCTGCGTAAGCCTGCCATCCGCCAGGGGAACCGTCTTCCTTTAGACCCATATGTCTTCTAGACATATGGGCCAAGGGGGCCTTTCAGATAGGAAGTATGGGTTCCGTAAAGTCAGATCAATCATTGATGGCATCAAAATGGTTACTGGCTTGGCCGAAAATGCAATTCACGGAAGGGGTTGTACCAACAAATATTGTGTGGTGGTGATCCTGGATGTGAAGAATGCATTCAACTCGGCCAATTGGAACCTTATACGAAAATCTCTGGCGACGATTAATGTTCCCACCTACCTCTGGTATAATACCGGTGATGGACCCAAGAAGTACATTGTCTCCGAGGGTGTCCCAGAGGGCTCTGTACTTGGTCCACTACTGTGGAACATCATGTGTAATGATGTACTTAACCTTCCGGTTCCGGACACTAGTTGTGGTCGCAAAGCATCTCAAAGATGTTGAGTTGTACTCAACCGAAGCAATCACTGTTGTTAAGGCTTGGTTAGAGAGTATTGGACTGGAACTCGCGGAGGAAAAGATGGAAGCGATCCTCATCACTAAGCGCCGCAAAAGAAACTACGCCTGCATTAGAATCGAGAATAGTATCATCACTTCCAAGCCGGCCATCAAATACTTGGGGGTGATGATTGACGGGGGACTCAATTTTAAGCAGCACATAGAACATACTTGTAAAAACGCATCCACCACGAGTATGGCTCTCGTAGGAAGACCGCGATATACTTGCAGGCTGCTCATAGCCACGGTGGTGAGTTCTATCATGCTGTAAGCAGTCCCAGTCCCCCCATAATTTGAGTACGGTTTACAGAAGAACATCCTTAAGGGTGTGTTCTGCCTTCAGGACCGTCTCAAACGATGCAGCGTTCGTCATCTCGAGAATTATGCCGATTGACATCCTGGCAACCGAAATGATGAACATTTATAACACCACGCCCATTTCTCCCTTATCTCAGGTGGGAAAAGCCGGAAGGGAGAGATCCATAAGCAGATGGCAACAGCGATGGGACCAGTCAGAAAAGGGTCGTTGGACTTACAGATTGATCCCTTCCATCGGGGAGTGCCTGGAGACAAAGCATAGGGAGATCAATTATAATCCCACTCAATTTCTCACCGGCCATGGAGGATACTGTCAATACCTGTTCAGGTTTAAATTGGACGCCTCGCCTAATTGTCCAAAATGCGACGGGGTCCCAGTGGAAGAAATCAGGAAGCTCTAGGTGAAGTGGTATCACCGGAAAATTTTGTACGGAGAATGGTAGCTTGTCAGGAAGACTGAGTTGCGATCAATTCCATGATCGCAGTAAAACTGCAGGATAAACTGCGAAAAGCAGAAGTGAGGAAGGCGCGGTTACGAACACTGCGGGTAGACCTCCTTTCGTCCAGCTAAAGTAAGCTAACTCCGCCCCGTGATGTAATACGCAAAGGTGGTTCCACGGAGTAGGGAGGGAGTCGGGGATGATTTTAGTGGGTAAAAATCCCACACTCTGGCGTGCCCAGGCCAGAGTCTTTTGAAGATGTCCACCTCTTTAAAAAAAAGGTAGACAGACAGACATCGACTCGATTCTTTAAAGTTTCGATAATGAAGAATCGATAATTGTAAGAACTTACAACCACTCACCGAATCCATTTCATAAGCACCAGTCTAAATGGCAAAATTGTGGCAAACTGATTATGAAAATTTAAATTTTTAAATAAAATCAGTCAGACTGGCTGGACTGATGATAAGTTGAGTGTAGTGCAGTTGTCAATGTGTTGTTAATCGAAACCTGACTTCTGAATGGTTCGGATCTTTAAATAATGCAACAAAATTGGCTTTTTGTTGTCTTATTTGTACTAAACATGTCGGTCAATCAGTCATTTCATCAGTCCATTTTTGGTAGACTGATGAAATATTGATCGTGTAGGGTCAGCCATAAAGTAATTCTTCAGCTTGTCTGTAAAAGTGGGCATATATCTATACACAAATTATATGCGTATATATGATGGTATATACATATAACAGTTAATCGTTCAAAAACCATTCAGTATGTGAGAGATTATAAGAAGGTCGGTGCTGTCTCCCTGGTAGAAGCACGGACACTTCTAAGGCTATAACTCAAAATTATTTCGAATTTCCATTTGAATTTTTCAGGGTTTTTTATACGGACGATTACTAACATATTTAAGTGAAAAAAAATATGTTTCCTGAACTGATTACAGGTAAGCTGAGTAAACAACCACAAAAAATTAACACAGCGAAGGACACCCATTTGCACCGTTCACAGAGAGCAAAGCAGAAACAAATTTAAAGTCCGTAAAGAGTTGAAAGAGAAATCATCAGACATTAAGTTGAGGTCACAGGGGTATCATATCACAGTATACAAAGAAATATTGCTAACGAAGCTCTCCCGGGAAAGTTATCCGTTTTCTGGGATGCATAGATATTCTTCACGTTTGTTCCGTTAGAAAGTGGATGCCCCTACTACGCAAAACAGATAAGAAGAAAAGCTATCAAAGAAATAAGATGAGGCAAACTGGGAACAGGGTTTTTTTTTCACCAGAATCCAGCTTTGAACTGCTCATTACTTTTGGCTCACCCCTCGTATATCAAACTGAAAGTGCCTAAAATTTAGAATAGAACTAAATTTGAAAATGTCCTAAAAACGCGATAACATTTATTCTTTCCTCAGCGATCATTCATCTGAATATTTTCTTATGCAATTACTGGAATTTACTTTCAAGCTATACACGCATCAAATTATTATGCAACCAAATAAACATTTTCTTAACAATAAACACATTTGGTACTCATCAAATTTATGACAGATATAAATAGCATCGTAAGAAATCTATGACGGAGTGAACAAAATGAGAGCCTATAAAAGTCATCAGAATGCTTATATTATCTTGTGAAAAGTATTGTTGTGCCCTCTCCTCTGTTATAAAGCGTTTATTGTTTTATGTCGATGCAAGAATGATTCATCGATAAGGAACGAATAACAACTTACATGAATGTATGCATTATATTACATTCTCTAGCGAGTTTTTTCCGTTTTCTTTCCACTTTTTAAGAACTGTAAATTGCTATTGCTGCATTGAATGAATAACTGCACGAAGGTCAGAATTACGTGTTTTGTAAGACGGTTAAGATATATTTTAAAAGAAACTGCTCGGAAGAGAATAAGTGGTAAGATAGGGTACTGAATTTGTGCTCTCTGCTAGGAGAGATGGTGGGCTGAATGTAAACTTTTTTGTAAAGTACATATCCAGACTGTCCGTAAGTTGTAAAAGCTTGTCTTATATATAGTATAGTGCACACAAACAGATATATAATGGGACGTCAATTTAATAAAAAAAAAATATTCATGCGTACAATCACCATGCATTGAACTTGCCATTGAGATTGAAATGTTAGGAAAAAGATATTCTTAAGCGCTCTAAGTTCGCCGAGAAACATTTCGCATTCATTGTCTCGATATATTTGCTGTATTATCGATAGAGAATGGTTTATTAGTAAACAGGTTGATCTACAGACCTTCCTGCAACATTAAACTAATTTTTTGCTCATATAGAAGCGAAAATCACTATGAAGGTTAAGTAATTGTATTCTGTGTAGAACCTTCCAATGAAAGACATTCAATAACAGGTTTAATATAGCCCAAAAAAATCTTAGAATATGAAGTTAATGATTGTGTTGATTGGCTGTGATGTTATTGTTACAATATTATGTATTTGATTTAGTTAAATTGAATAATCACAACAATATTTACAGCAAAAATATAGAAACTTTTATAAAAATTTTTGGTGATCATTTAATGTGAGAAGTTTTTCACGAAAAATTCCGCCATTTTTTATGTAAAGAGCCTCTTAAAATGAAAAAAAAAAGTAAAACTAGCCGTTGGGGGAGGTATTTTATATGCATAACTTGTTTACCAAATTTGAAACCAATGGGTCAAGTAGTTTTAAAATGGAAGTGAACACCGACTTTGAAAAAGTGGTTTTGAGAAAAACGCATTTAAAGTTTTAAAAGCTTAGAACTACAATTCGAAGAAGTGAAGACTAACTGTTCGATAATTTTGAAAACTTTGATCGGATTGAGTTGAAATTGGGGAATATATTTTTGAAATATTTAACTACAAGAATAGACAGAAACAAGTCGGGAAACCGGAAGCTGGGCGCTTCAGGTATGAAAGGTTTTGTTTGTTTCTTGTGTGAGTATATTTGAGTGTAGAACTATCCCATTTGTACGTAGCCCGTTAAGAATATGCATTTAGCATATCAGATTTAGTACTTCGTGTTGTAAATTTACACGGTAAGGCAACTTTGAGCTACTGTAACTTTGTTACTAATAGTATGATTTTGATCAAACTTGGTGATAATATGCTTCATATTATATTTTATACTATTACCAACCTTTATAACTCTGACATAAACTTAAGGGGGCTTTTACTCAATTTTCCCAAAAATACGGTAATATACTATTATTAACTTAATTTGAGCAGACATCGATATGGAGAGAATTAGGCCTGGGTACCGTATAGAGGCAGCTTCATGATTTTTTTCAGATTTTTCAGTTGAGTAGTTTCTGAGAATGGCTCCGTTAAAGAAATCATCACTGCACCCCTCCCACTCCCCGCCTTTTTAACAAACTCAAAACTAAGACCGGCTTCGAAAAGTACTAATCGAGACCTTTCATTTGATACCTCACATGACTATATTTGGTGAAAAAAAATCTCCCTAAATCTCAACGTAGGAGGATATTACTCACTGCATGTCTGGGGGTACACAGGTCCCACCTTCTCACCAAATTTCGTGTCAATCGGTATAGCCGCTCCTGAGAAAAATGCCTGTGACAGACAGACAGACGGACAGGCAGACAGACATTGAACCGATTTTAATAAGGTTTTGTTCCACAAACAAAACCTTAAAAACCAAATGTATTTTCTGAAAGTGCAAAATTTTACCCCTCGGTTAATAAATAATATGGTGAAAGATTCACATTTGTATCTTTATTCAGTTCTTCACAAAAAATGCCCAAAAAAACGAAAAAACAGCCTTCACACGGAATGATGCCCTTAAATACTGTACGAACACTTTTGTCCATAGCAAAAAAGCTTTTTTTTAGTCTGAGTGAAATTATGCGGTGTTTCCAACGATTAATTAACTGAAATAATAAAAACTTGTTGTTTCTTTTTCGTTGGTGTGGATGTTTATTCTTGCAAATACCGATATTTCGGGAACCACTTGTTCCCTTCATCAGTGCTAACAAGTTTATGTATGTGATTAATAAAACCACATTTCAATCACAAATACAATCAAACTTTTGGATTAGTATCAGAAATTTTGATTTTTTGAAGAAAATGGGGTGTATGAACACGTTTGTTCTTAACTGTATATACATATTAAGGGGGTCATCCCGTGTAAAGGCTGTTTTTATGCCTTTTGGAGGAGTTTTTGGAATACGTGTCAATTTATGCACCCATCTCCAAAAAAAAGTGTATTTCTGCTGCCACGCTGGAGGGGGCTGTATTCATCTCAGGAAAAAAAATTAAATGGCGTTTTAATGTGGACAATATTCCACGGTCCGCAAACTAAGATAATTAGAAAATATTAAAAGGTAAATTTTTAGTGGGCTTTTAAACTTAATTTTTTGGAGTTTTTTTACGGCTTTTTTTATGAATAAAAAAAACGACCAGTCCGATTGCAATTATCCTAGTTTGTGGACCGTAGAAATATGTATTAAAGAAGTCGTGAAAATTTCAAAGAATTTGGTTGGATAGATTTTGAGCTATGGTGGCAGCCGATTTTCAAGATACAGTTTCGAGAAAAACGCATTTGAAAATTTAAATGTGATTATCAACAGTAAAATTTAAACTCACCATTAATCTGCTATATCTGGTCCATAGAGAACAGACACATGTGACCAACTTGACATCCCATTGTCACTAGGATTTTGAGAATGCCATTGAATCCTTCATTGAAAATAATTACAGCCAGAAAAGTGGCTATTTCTACGACCTTGGCCCCAGAATGAAGATGTTTAGGTGCGAAAGTCCAGATCAATACATTTAACGACTCATTGTTATTCTAGGTCTCTGTTCCTAAACATATGTTCAAGATATCATCCCGTGATAAATCTTCGTAGATTGGTTTGATGACTGTTTGAACTTCTTCAGTCAAAGGTGCCTTTTCGTGGTGGAAACTATCCAGTTCTCCTTTAGCTTCGGCTTTACGCCATTTGCACCAACTGTCCTCGCCTGCAGGACAATTTTGATGCTGAGAATTTTCGTCTGTAGAACATTTATGGAAGAAAGTTACCCAAATTTCTTGCGTCTTTCCTTCTATCGAATTCGCGTGTCGACGAATAGCTAGCCCAAAAAATGTAGTGAGGTCGTTAATAACCTTATCAGTAAGTTTTACAGTCCCTTTTCCACCAATGCCTTTGTGATTCTTCTTTGCATTTCTAAGCTGCGTTCCCATTCTTTTCTCGACATGTCTTACGTTTTCCTTTTTAGTACTACGTACATTTTATTATTTGCAGAAATACCGGAGAAAACTCCAGCAAAACCCAATATACAATATACAAAACTTGTCGCAATTGGGACATCCATGTTCATGCTTGCTAAAAGTTTCTTTGCTGATGTTGATGCGAAGTCCTTTTTCTTCTCTGATAAGTATCGATTCCCATGAAATACTCGTTTTTTAGTGCGAGTATGATGTTGAAGGTTAAAGCGATCTCCCTTCGTACGATCCATTCAAAAAATCACTGAACACACAAACAGCACAATACTTACAAAAAAATATAACTGAGTATAGCTTGAAAGCCTTTCAGTGCTCACTCTAGACTGGATTATCCCTTTTATTCCAAACAGCGAATAAGTTTAGACAATCTTTTTATATTTATACCTGTGTTCGAATTTATAAGGCTCAAGTAAAAAACTAACACGTAAAAAAAGATTCGATGCTCTTGTTCATCGAGTACTCTAGCCGCGGCTGCAAACTCCTTACCTGTTTAACTCTGTAATTTCTAAACGACTCGGAATATCGGAAAATCCCTTTGCCCACATATTCTCCACTATATATAGATACAATTCATGCAAAAAAAATCGATTTCTCTAACCCGACACACGGGATGACCCCCTTAAATACGGCTGGTTTAATATACAAATATATTTATCTGAATTAGACACTACCCGCAAACTTCATTAGCAGGCATATATTATATACCTACATCCACACATGTCTGTTTGATATTGATATTCATGCACAAATGACTACACAACTAAAACAAAATAATTCTTTGTGACCCCATTCATATGAAACTATTTCGTTGTGGTATTGGCGAATTGATATGTTATGATGACGTCATACACGTTGTAGAATGCACGAAATTCACAAAAAATGACAAAGTTTCACCCCCTATAACTTTGTTAATAATAATCGAATTTTGTTCAAACTTGGCCGAATTGTGCATTATGTTATCCCTTACACCCATGCTAAATTTTATACTTCTAGAATGGATATGAGGGGGGTTGCCGCGCAAGTTTCTAAAATGTGGAAATATACTATTATTAATTTGTGCAAATATCGGAACAGAATGTATTTCGAGACCTAGATTTTGTAGAGATGCGCCACTGTAATTTTTTTCAGATTTTTCGGTTGGGTAGGTACTGAGAACGAGACCTGTTACACTTTTTAATGGTCATGTTTTGCGCCCTCACTAATCAATGTTTCACCCGATATCAAATATAGAACCAGTTTCGAAGAGTACTAATTGAGCCCTTTCATTTGATACCTCACATCACCACATTTTATGGAGAAAAGATAGCCCCTCCTTAAACTTACCACAAAGTGGCGCCACTTGTAAAGGGAACAACAGATCATATGCTCTTAACAATTTTCGTGACAATCGGTCTAGCCGTTTCCGAATAAATCGAGTGTGACAGACAGACAGACATCGACTCGATTCTAATAAGGTTTTGTTTCACACAAAACTTTAAAAAAACTCCAGGGTACGACAACGTCATTAGAAAAATAATCGGAAACTATTTATGGCTGCAGTAAACAATCTGACATATGTCTTTATCGATGATAGTATAATCTGAACTCAATTTTCCAGCATCCCCTCCTATGCAATGCTTTAGGCTGCTGCAAAATGTTCCTGGGACGAACCTGAAGAAAAGGAGGGGGGGAGTGGGAGGAGTGGATTAAGGACTAAATTTCACATAGGGCGCCATCGAATTTTTTTTTTAATTTATCGGTAGAATAGTTTCTAAGAATGAGTCGTGTCTCATTTTAAGCTTCTAAACTCACCGCTCTGCTATTTCGAAACAAATACCAAACCTTTCAGAAAGCACTTACGAAAATCGCTCATTTGATACCCGACGTAGATGTATTCGGAGGAAAAACTTCTACACTCCCTCTTCGCTTGTACAGAGGAAGCCCATCTTGCAAAATCATGCTATTCACTGGATGCATGATATCCAACAGTTTCTATATTTCCACAAAATTTTGTATCAGAGTGCGAATGATAGACTGACACAATAAACCGATTTTGATAACGTTTTATTAAAAAGGTATCCAGACACCCGCAACGGACGAATTTCTCAAATGCCTCAGTAACCATTTTCATCGACACTTTTCTGTCGTATATATGATGTATATACCTGAACCTGTGCTTTATCGAAATAAACACATTTTCATCTATTGTGTCTCTTCACCATATGATTCAATATTAATGGAAGCCGTATTGATCGAAGCGTGCACCTTGCCCTTATGAAATTTGATCAAAAATGAGTAATGCTACACCTTTTGAATTGTCAATGTGAGGGTGGAAGCTTTAATAACGATATTGCATTGAATTTATATTACTTTGCGGTATACATACAAGGGATTTTCTTTGTAGAGAGCAGACATATCCATATTGACGACTTCTGTATACTTAGGTTCGTAAAATCTACTAAAGAGTTTACTAACCGGAGCCAATGGAATTGTGCTTTCGTTGCGATTATTGGAGGATTGTTGTATTCTGTTTATCAATCTTAGCCCCTCAGACTAGTCATTTTCAGTGCCTTATTTTGGTTGAATACAAACTACAAGATACTGTATTGAGTTACAAATAAAACGTCAATAAATATTAAGATAATTACCCTTACAAAAGCACTTTTGTTGGAAGATAAAAATGAAACTAGAGTAATAATTTATTCATGAGAAAATTAACCACATTACGTCAAAACATATCTATCGGAAACTGAAATGAGAATATGCGAATAGTTGAGTTGAAACTGAGCTAGCCCTTGGAACAATCGAGTAATATGATTCATGTACACAATTTCTGAATAATAATATAATAAACGTATGAGCGGTGCTCAGTCTAGACGCAGATATGATTTCGCATATAAACCGTTTCCGCGGCAAAATTTCAATAGCTGCAGCCCCGCATTAATTGAAACCGAACTGTGCAGACTAGAATTAATAGAATGGAATTCTATATTTGGATTGCACTTCCAGTTACTTTCTTAATTGATCCGAATTGAATAGAAAATAATCTAAATATAAATTATTGAAGCTAGTCAATGCATACTTTGAGTCAAGACCTGCACTGGAATCTACATATAGTTTTCCTTGAATTTCTTTTCGAGTTTTGAGGGAATCATACACTATATTAGAGAAACATTCCACACATTTCGCCTTCGTTGTATCAATACTTTTTCTTATCGACGAAAGAACATTTCCAATTCCATCCTACAATTTGTTTATATCGCTTAGATGAGAAGGGATATTTTGAAGTAGAGTATTTAACACTATCACATCTTTTTTATAGATAAGAGTATTTAATTTGGTCATATCATCGCAAACCTATAAGCATGCCGTTTACTTTAATCATTGCAATGATAACCTCTGATATTGTTGAATCAGAAAGAACACTCACCTCTTTCATATAGAACTGTACTGTTGCCTTTGGGAAAAGCTTGTTTAAAATCACTATAAATCCGGTGATAAATTAATGCTATCGGTATCCGCAAAGTGCAAAACTAATTTCAGATAAGATATTGACTTCCGAGATTTCGAGTTAAATTAGTAATAATAATCTTTGCCGCGACCATGTAATTGGATCAGGTCCTTAAAGTGTGTTAGAGCACTTCATTTAAGACCGTATTACAGAACCCTGTAGAAGGCAATGTGGTCAGCATTTCACTCGCCCGTGATTATTAACCCTGATTTAAGTCAGGTAGTCATTCACAGTTGAGTCGACTGGTATCCGATGTCAAGTCACGGTGCAAATTCCACTGCTACCAGTGAGGTTTGAACCGCGACCTTCCGGACGACAGCCTAATGCTCACCACTGGGCTACCCGGACAAGAGCTAAATTAAGGCAAAGCTTAATCATCTCGTAATAGATGACGAGACTGGAAACAACACTTCTCTAATTCTAACTGAAAACTAATTTCAGACAGCATATCATAATAGCTACTCGAGTCCCTTTCAAATTGGGAAACATCTTTATATTATTACATTTCAAAGAAAAGAAGAATTTCTGCACTAATCTTACATGGTGGCATTATAATCTCTACTCTATTTGCTCCCCACATCGTGACAACCTCAAAAGGACGCGGTTAACGCACATTGATGGCACTTGAATCACATCAATCGACATTACGAATGTAAGGTAGCTCTGCTGGGTGAACTGTTACTCTAACCACCTATTAATAGGGGCAAAGTTTTGATGTCCTCTAGTTGAAAATGATTCTCAAAAGTTCGATGTGAATAATCTGGAGAAGGGCGATTAGTGGCAGCATACATTTCTGAAATCACTAGCAGAATTGAACACTAAAGAAACTTGGACGGAACGGAACAAGAAGTTCGTTATGATTAGTTTGATGAGGAATATTAAATTGCAATTAATAAAGGAAAGCGAAGATCTTATGGCTATCTTCGGTGAATTGCAAATGGGACGTATAGAAAAAAGCAACCAAAATATGACAATTGCAAAATTTAAGACGCATCGGCTGGAGTGAAAAATGTTGGACGACTCTGTGTAATGGGGGCGTCCAACAATTGAGAAGAGAAATGGAATGCTTTGAAACGTTGTTGAATCAAACATACAGGCCAAAACAATCTGCGGTTTCGATTGACCCCGGAGCGATTGAACTCCGCCAATCGAAGAGCTTAAGATAACCATGCGAACAAAGACTAAATAAGACTTCAGGAATTGATTATATTCCAACTAAATTGTTTGCAAAGTGAGGAGGACCGCATTGTTAATCTCTTTCTGTTCATTTTAACAAAAGATAAATTTCCTAACAACTGGTGCAAAAATGCTTAATTTGTCATATCCTTATTCTAGAAACAACAACAGATATAAATTATTATTATCAAAAAATTCTACAAAAGTACTATGAAATCAACACACATTGTGAGCATCTGTATTTACAAATGTTCAGTATAAATTTAATGTTTACAACTTTAACATTACGTAGAATGTATGCTTAACTAGTTTTCTTTCCCCTCCGGAGACGTTTGCTTTCCTTGCGAATCACTGCCTCAAAGCCCACCATTCCACACTTCACATGCGTGACCAACGCTTCGAAATCCAAGTTAATAGATCAGCTGCTTCCCCGAAATCCACATCATCATACTACCAAACAAACAAACAATCCGGTCTATTCTATTGACTCTATCTCAATAATTAACTTCGTTAAACCCAAAACAGTTGCAATCTCCATTCACCAAAGTAAAAACAAAAACTCGACTGGGCTTGATAAAATTTCAACCATTATCCTAAAAAAATGCCCTGTAACCATCAGTCTCCTCCTGGCTTCTCTGAATAACCAGTGCTTGCTGAACACCCACTTTCCCGCGAGCTGAAAATGCTCAAATCACTCCTATTCCAAAGAAAAATGAAAATCCTCTCTTGCCTGATAGCTACAGGTATATTTCTATCCTTTCATCCTCCGCCAAAATCTTCGAGCGGACCATCAAATTAATCATCGATGAGCACTGTGATAAAAACAATACTATCCCAGATTTCCAGTTTGCCAACCGAACTGGTCATTCGGTTGAACACGCCCTCTTAATTCTCAAAACCGATATCTTGCTCGCGATGAACAGCAAAACACCCATAATAGCCTGCCTCCTGGATATAAAAGAAGCTTTCGACTCCGTATGGCAATACGGACTAGTCTGTAAGCTCAGCAACATCCTTAATTTCCGCCCGTACCTTTGCAAGCTAATTTTTATTTTTCTAGATGGTCGGCAATCCAAAATTAAAGTTCAGCAACAATGGTCTCCTTTACACATCCACGAAGAACATAGTCTGCGGGTAAGCTCGTCTGAATTCATATTTGGACGAGCTTTACCGATACTTTACCAAGTGGAAATTACCCCTCAATCCTCAAAAGTGTCAAACGATTGTCTTTCGCGGGAATAGAATGTGGATGACTTTGAAAATGTCTTCTGCTGCCAAGAACCTGTCTCTCAATATCAATTCAACTCCCATTCCTACTGTTAAACAAGTTGTCTATCTAGGCATCACCATCACCTCCAACTTATCCAATATCCCTCAGGTTAACAAGGTACTAAACTGTGTAAACGGCGCATTCAAATTGCTATATTGATATGCCCTATACTTCGTTTAATAAACCCACTCAAATGAATTAGACCTTCAATCACTTTCGATTTCATCCTCTGGGTTGATATCTCCCCTAGACATATGGAGACCCTACGCCTTAAGAAAAGGCAAAATCTTCGACACTGTATACGGCATATGTAAAAAGGACGGTGGTACGAAGTACATATTAAACCAAATCCTCTATGATTCCTCCCATACGTCGAGCATCGATGTCGTGATAGCCATTCCTGGAAATTCATCCAAATTGTCAATCACATCGCACTCCACTAGTTTCCGAGTGTCTACAGATCGAGATCGATGAGGAATATTTCCTCCATAAGAACCAGTTGCCACAACTCCTTATTTCCTGTAACAGTGATAACCGACTGTTCGACATCGATTCACATTAGTCAAAATTGATTCCTTATTTTTAATAAAAGTGGGCCATGCACTGGCAGCAACTCCCAAAGTCTTTAGCTATCTCAGACTTACTTTTCCCTTCTTCTACCGCGCAAATTATATCTGCCTGCCCCGCTAAAGTTAGTTTTTTATATCTTGATCGTTTCGCCATGAGAACAAATGCACAACCCACGAATTTCTAAAATGAACTGAATATTGAAAGAAAAGATCCTGCGAGAGTTGTATACATTAAATGTAACTAACTAGATATAAATTGCAAGTTTCATCTGAGTTGTTTACTAGAGTCTAAATATGAAAGAGTAAACATTGACCTTGAAGGTGAGACAGCGTCTGATGAGTTGCCTCGTTCACTTTTTGGACCTATTCAATTTTTCGCATTCTGTGAGATCCTTTTCCTATGAAACCTTAACAAATCAAATTTATTCCTCCTTTTCCTTTTTTGTCACTTTCACGACATGTCATAAAATCAGTTGGGGCTCACTTTACCGATAGTGAAAACATAACCAAATCCATCATATCATTAAAAGCAAATTTAGATGTATCTTGCGATCATCAGAGCATCCTTGGGACTGCGCCTATTTTAAAAAACTGTGAGTGGTTGTAAGTTTTTTATATTTTTTTATTTTTAAATTATATAAAAGGAATGTTTCAACGCGATTATTATTGCCTGGCATCGTCAAAATTTGTGCAGCCAAACATTCTATATTGCAACAAAGAGTCGAAACGCAAATTAATTCTTCCATCAACGCTAAAATTATTCCAAATCACACAATTTTATTTATAACTATTCAACCTCAAGTTCATATCGACAATCATAACACTCAGTGAGTAAATAATTAGCTTATAATGCGAATTATTTGAGCAAATAGTTAAATATACATGTAGGATAGCTTGTTGGTCGATATTTGAATCTCACGTTTTCTCTTGGAATTATTCTAATTTCTACACTCGGCGACAATACTAGCGCAGTTATCTTGTTTTCAACAAAATGTCCATTTAAAATGAAAATCAAGCAGTCAAATTTCGATATTAAAGGCTTAATTTATTCCAAGGAGGAGAATCATTTGAAACATCTAAAATATTTTCGGGTTTGACCCTTTTCGGTATCAGAGCTTAGAGATCAACTATTGGACACTTTTATTAAACCATACACGCCAGGACAATTCAAAGAAGGCTGATCGACTTAAGTTTGAAATCTTAAAGTCCCTGTAAGAAAACCACTTTTACTGCAGGGTAGGTAGGTATCAGCGGCCGCGCCGAGGGACTTCAGAGGCAAACCATAGCATTCACGAAGGGAAGCAGCTCTCCCACCCTGCAGCTAGTGATCGCCCTGAGGTCCTTAAAGAATGGTTTACCTAGTGTCCGTAGTCTGGCTCTAGCTAGAACTGGGCAATTGCAAAGGAAATATCTGAGGGTTACCCTTCTTCTACACAACTTCGGCAATGCGAATAGTAGTTCTTCTGTATGTCGTTTTTTCGGCATTTTTTTTTATAATGAAAAAAAAGGCCAAAAGTTTATTTTTTAAATGCCGAATATTGAGTTTTTTCAGTGAGTTTTTGTCTCACTAAGAAAGAGGACAACTGGACCTCGGTATACCGGTATATGAGGAATAAAAAGCTCGCGAATAGTAGGGTATACCGACTCTAGCGGCATAGTCCCCTATCCGCCAGTGCCCCGTGCAGACCTCCAAAATCTTGTATGCATTTGAACACGTCTGGCACAAGAACTCTAACGCTCGGGTTTTGTTATAAGCGGGCCAAATCCTCCTTGACTTGGCACAGGTAGTGCGAATAGATTCCACCGTTGATAGTCGTCAGCGGGACAGAGACTGTACCCGCCGAAGGATTGCCAAGAGCAGAGCCCCCGTCTATCTAGCTCGTCAGCGCCTTCATTTTCCTCTATGTTCCTAGGACCGGAAACCTAGAGTAGGGTGACCTTGACCGTGCCGCCCAGACTGTTCAGCGCGTTTTGGCACTGCCCCCTCAGCCTGGGCGTCAATGGCTACTTGGCTGTTGGTCAGAATGGCTATATTACGCTTGAGCTCAGATCGTGCCCCAGCCATCCACAGGCTTCCAATATTTCCAGTATTTCCGCTTAAAATACACTGGCGAAACCTGGGAGACCGTACAACTCGGATAGACTATGTGTATCCGCTGCTTTTAATGCAGAAAATGCAATCTGCCAGGCGATAATGGGCTAAAAACCATAAATCTTGCACATTGCACTTTTTTTTCGGATGAGTGTAAAGCAAATTCGATTGGCATCGGTGGTAACCAGCCGTTTTTATGGCAGATGTACTCAAACAAACATTCACCATATGTCAAATCTGAGGTACTATAATTTATCAAGAGGTTGCAGTCATGTTGAAACTAATAGGTTCTGTGAATGCCGAAAAATACAAAAATCTTAATAGCGAAAGCAGTCATCAACAATTGTGGAACAATCAGCAGTGTGCGCAGATATATATATTATCTCAAAAAGATTCAGTGCCTTATCATCGAAAAAAGTGTGTGAGTTTCCTTTGATGGTTAGTTAAGCAGCAAACTCTTTTTTACTTGAGGAAAAACGGTTTTTCTCATTTCACCTAAAAAGAATTTAAGGATGAACTGGGAATGAAATTCTTACGGTGGCCTTTAAACAGCTCTGACTATTAACCGAAAAATTAAGCAAAAAGATTTCAGAATTAATAATCTGAAAAAAAGTTGCAAATGCAGTGCGGTAAAAAGATTTTATGAGAAGCTGCCTGCAGAATTCGAAATTACTAATGTCAAACAAGATTAAGGACATCTTGAAACACATACTATAAAAAAATAGCAACGACAGACAGAAAGCAGCTGAAATATCCAACTTCAGTTCTTGATAAAATTGCATTATAAAGTTAGTAAAATTTGGATAATTTGCTTTTTTTTTCTCACAAACGATTTTTTGGCAGATAGGCAAAAACGCAATAATTGAGTTAAGCCCGGCGAATTTTACCAAAACGAAACGTCCTGAGTTAAGCCAAAATTAACGACATATTAATTTTGGATTGAATGAGTAATGATCGCATGATAAATTTTGTGAGTGTGGTTGACGGCTGTGTCCGTTTTTGTAAAAAATGTCAAATTAAAATTATTAAATAAATATGAAGGTAAGACGTACAAATAAATTCAAAATTAATCATTACGATGCTTGTTATCATCGGTAGGCGCTAAATAGGAGAACAAAACCTTAACCTACAACATTGGCAAGGAAACTGAAGATACGCTGTGTAATAGTGAAACACATTCGCGGATTTCAAAAGAGTTTTTAACCTCTGTTGGCACAGTACGCCAAATCCGCCAAAAAAAGTCCGTTTTGGCTGTATAAAGTAAGACAAGCAAGCAATGTGGCACGAAAATGTGTCACGGTAAATGAAAACAAAAAAAGTTCAATTGAAATTTTTTTATTTAATTATTCAAAAAACAGTTTTTCTAGTTTGTTGCGCTACAATTCATTGGTATTAAAAACTGAAATCAAAATTAATACTTTTATAAACTAATTGAAAAATACACGTATAACTATATAACATGGAAATGTACTCTATGAGTCATTGATTCCTTGAGAAAGTTCAACATAGTAAGTCCTTAAGGCAAGCCCAACACCTTAAATCCGGGCGGAATTTTGATCTTCGCTTCACCTTCTCTTTATCGATTTTGAGAAAGCTTTCGACAGGGTGAACAGGGTCACTATTCTACGCAGGAGGGGCATTCCAAAGAAACTAATAGTTATTATCAGAACACAAAATCTCACGTGCTACATCTAGTTAAAATCTCAGAGGAATTTGTGATCCAAACCGGGGTCCACTAGGGCTGCGTTTTGTAACCGATATTATTTCTTACTATGGGTGACGTTCTTTATGCTGCCTTGTCCGAAGGACCTAGAGAAGTTCACTAGACTATGACATTTTTCCTGAAACACCTCGACTACGCTGATTACATATGTTTACTCTTCCACCGGCTCATGGACATTGGCCAAATTGCTCTGGATTTTGAAAGAGAGACAAGTAGAATTGGACTGAACATAGATACCAACAAAATTGGGGTTTTCAATCTGAAGGATCATCGCATTAATAGGCATAGCATCAAAAGCGTCGATCAATTTATATATCTAGGAACTTTCGCTGCCTTGTCTAAAATCTGAAAATGCAGTTTTCTCAACACTAAGATCAAGTTGAAACTGTTTTGTGCTAATGTTTTTTTCTATGTCGCTACAGTCACTTTTAGTAAGCGATTCGACTCGGTCTGGGGTAACGCACCCCCAGAATCATTAAAGAGCCACCACTGTTCTTCACTGCAGTTTGTCCATGGGATAGGTTTGAAAGTTACTTTGCTCAATGCCATATTCGCCCATCAGATTGAAACCGTTTTACTTTGGCCTCATCATAATTGAACCTCCCTCATTCACGGCCGTCCGATACAAACAGTGGTCTCATTTGACTATATAACCTCCTCCCAGTCATCTGCAGCCCAGTGTTTGTATTTTTGTCAACCGCAGTTTCTGGTACTGACGAGCACACGTCTTTATTCCACGCCAGAAACTCACAAATTTGATCACGCAAGAATTTTCCATACAATCCAAGGTCAATATACCGTTATTTCTTCCTAAACCCAGGAATATGTTGATAACACAAGTTCAAACATTAAGTAACAGAATTATAAAGTACGATTTGTAAATTTGTGCGCATTCAAGCCACAAGATTTAATAAAAAGCGTAAGTAATTCGAGGAATGTCCGGATGGCTCCACAGAGGGATTTGTACCAGATACCATTAGGCTCAGCTGCGAATGAGTACCTGAGTCAAATCAGGGTAATAATTTCGGGCGAGCGCAATGCTGACCCCATTGCCTCCTACAGTGTACTATATTGTACCGTCATGATCTTGAATGCACACACTTCGATCGATGTTTGTGAGTTATGTATTTTCAAACAGCAATGACTCATTTTAAGGTTTTGCGTAAAACGAAACCTTATTAAAATCGGTTTACTGTCTGTCAATCACACGTATTTTTCTCAGAAACGATTGTATCATTCACCTTAAATTTGGTGGGAACTGTGAGCTCCTAATCATACAGTGAGCCATATTGTTCTCTGTAGAACTTAGGAGGGGGCGGGGCAGATGATGAGGTTGCCGTACATGCATAACGGGGTGTACATTTTTTTTTTTCACCAAATACATAGGATAGCCACAAGTTCTGTCAGTCAAACAAATCTTTATTTCTCACGAAGTAATAAACCAAATCAATCGAAAAGTACACCACTAGAAAAGGCGAACGTAGAGCTTTCAAACGAAAAAAAAAATATTTAAAATGGCCGCCGGTAGCAACTTTACAGGCCCGAAGTCTGTGAGGCCATGCATCGATCGCTTCACGCATGGTATGGGGCGGCATTTCTCGAGCTGCACGAATGATGCTGGCCTTCAAACTCTCCAAATCGGTGTAAGTTCGATCACAGGCAGTCTCAAATCTCAGGCAGATTCAAATGTGGGCTGCGTGAGGCCCATTCATCCGCGGTTATGAAGTCAGAAACATGCACCGCTAACCATTGCTGAATTATCTTGGCTTTGTGAGCGGGGGCCGAGTCCTTCTGGAAGCACCACGTCTTGCCAGCGAATAAAGATTCAGCTCGACTACATCCTCTAACATCTTTTCGTACACGCCCGCATTGGTTTTGACGCCGGCCTCGCAGTTACTCCGTGATATGAGACACCCCACCATACCACGATAGAAGTCGGATGGTGACGACGTTGGACTCGCGGAGCATTTTCTTTGGCTAGAATTTGTCGCTATTTTTTACCAGAAGAGCCGCACACATGGCAGAAGAGCAGCACACCGAGTTCCTTCAATTTCGGCGTTAACTTATGGCTAACGCACTGCCGGTACGTACCGAGATCGAGATCTTTCGTAAAATACGACTCATACTTCGAGTTGAAACGCCCATTTACGCCGGCATTCGTTTCTGCTTGCGGAGGGGATTGCGACGAACACGCCCACGCACAGCATGCCCGACATTCGGGCGACGTACGGAGCGCGGGCGCCTCTCCCGCGGCCTGTCAACCACATCAGCTGTTTCGCGGTATTCCCACTTTGTTGCAACGCAATAATCGCGATTCTTTTTTCGTAATTACTGAACTTCATCGTGTTGTAGTTCACGCGCTACTGACCTTCGGAACCTTAAAATTTGACGGAAGTGGTGTATGGGTAGGTACTCTCCGTGCTGCCTAACATTTCTCGCTATACCCATCCACTGACAGAACTTATGGCTATACTATATATAGTCATATAAGGTATCAAATGGAAGATCCCGATTAGTACTTTTCAATGCTGTTCTGACATTTGCAATAGGGGGAAAGAGAGAGGGTTTGAAATTGGTCATTTCTTTCACAGACCCATCCTCAGAACCTACCCAACCGAAAAATCTGAAAAAAATCATGAAGGTAGTAGAATCAGGAATTGCAGTAATAACGGCTACAATATAAAGCCTACCAAGTTTGGTGGAAATCGCACTATTATTAACAAAGTTATAACAAGTCAAAGTTGTCACTTTAGTGTAAATTCTAAGGCTTTGAATGTCAGTATCACGCTGAAATGAATATTCTGACATAATAAATTGCATATACATGAGGTGCTAGGTGCAAATGGAACAAATATCTACCCAAATATTTTTATAAAAGAAATACACAAAACCTTTCACACCTGAAGTTTTCAGTTTGGATTGGCTTGTTGCACCATAAATGAATTAAGTAAACCGTAAACAACCTTGTAAAATCCCTGACTTTGAACTGGTTGGAAGTAGGGGAACCCAGCAGCTCAACTTAGTACATGCATAGGCTTCAGTAACATTGGATTTCAGATCATGAAAATAACCCGGAACTGGTATTAGAAAATAATTACAGAGATTAACTTGATTACTTAAATTCCTTCTCGTGACATAGTATTTTACATAACAAAACTCCCTGCTGAATCATGTTTATAAAGAATGATAGTATACATAGTATTTTATACATGAATCATACTCCACAAGCTCCAACATTCGCCAAATTTACACATTCCGGAGCAGATCTCACATAGCTTTCATCAATATAATTATATTCTGCACAAAAAAAAGATCATGCATAATGCTCGAAATTAGGTGGAAGAATTTTAATTCGCTAAATTAATCTTTATCCATCCAAACTTTGAACTTTGCGTAGAAAGAAACTACAAACTACCAATGAGAAAATATCTCTTAGCATTTAGATATCTGTGGATACTATAGATATTGTGAAGCGAAATCCTATATTCAGTGTTCATTACATATGTATGTGTGTTACATGTGATAGACATACATTCCTATAAATAATACAAAAGCATACCCGAGATGAAAAAGATGATGATGCTCATAAACGCAATTAGTTATTTGAAAATATTGCCCGTGGGCTGTGTACGTTATTCATGCATCGCATCGATTCAGTTCAGCAAGTACAATGACCTACATACATAACAATTTCATTTGATTTTTTTTATTCCTAACATTTTGAAATAGAGAAATTTTCTTTTATCAGATACATGTACATCTTAACAAATTATTAGTAGCTTGTTGCGATTTGTTGCGAGGTCTTTAAATATTACTTGTTAGGACTTACATAACGTTTGAAGTAATTTATGTTGTTTATCATGGGAAGGAAGAATGTGGCAAAATCTTTCTGCACGTGGCTTTCCGTCAATATCTTTTTAGAAAATATGTTGTAGGCATTTTGAGGTAGATTCACTTGAAAAGAGTTTTCTGTAATTTGCTCACGTCAAAGACTATTAATAAAGCACTACTTATATGGATACGCATAATTCGGCTCTAAACGCGTCCCTGGAAAAATTACTGAAAACTCATTCCATTTCATAATAATATTGTAGAAGAATATCCTTTTTTTCTCATTTCAGGAAGAACAAACACTCACGAAGTTAAAAGTGTTTTACTCTCGACTTAAATCTATATCGTATTTCTCATATACTTTCTGTAGATTAAATGCGTCTGAGAGAAAACAATACCAAAATACAACAGGATTTTTCCGTAATGCTTTCTTTTGCCACTAAAATGCTACTTCTCCAAATCCAAGAAGTACGTGATGAACGGAGAGCAGAAATGTAATACAGCAGTTCGATGTACTTTTGTACATTTGGCTTTTAGTTTTCCAAATAGAAATTGAGGAAATAGTATCTGTAGAGTCTCTTGGATTTTAAAGTGGTCTCAATGTACTTCAGAATTCATTCTTTTAAGTGGTGTTCAGTTAGTATGGAATGTCTCTGCATTCTAGTTGCTATTCTAGTTAATGCATATTCTATACAAGATACTATTAAGCTTCTTTGGCCTGGAAGAAAAGTGGGAAGTCCTTGTTGATATAAAAAGGACCAGCATTAAATAATACCAAGTGGGGAAACCGGAAGCTTGACGCTTCAGGTATAAAAGGTTTTGTGTTTCCTTATGTGACAAGCATAACGCTGGCTCGAGATATTTGAATTGCTCAGTGCTGTCAACTTCAATAACTTGCTCAGAACTGAGCAAATTAAATATCTCGGGTCAATGTTATGGCTAATGGAGAACTACATTTTGAAATTGCTTCACGCATTAATGCGACCTGGACGAAGCGGTGATCCACAACTGGTGTTCTTTATGAACGACGTATTAGCGCGCGTCGCAAATATAAAATTTTCCGCAATGTCGTCCGTCTGCCCCTCTCTATATTTCTGAGTGTTGGCCGACTATAAAAGACAATGAAAGGCGTCTTGCGGTAAAGGAGACGAAGATGTTGCGTTGCACTGGAAGCGTGACACGTTTTGATCAGGTCCGAAATGGGGATATCCGCGATCGATATGGGGTTGCATCGTTGGAAAACTGCAAGTGAGGCGTTTTCGATGGTATGGTCACGTAATTTGCGCTAACGAGAATTCACTCGCCAATATTGGTCTGAACATCGAGTCAACAGTAAGCGACCAAAAGGCCGCCGAAACAACCGTGGCTTGATACGCTGGATGGGGATTTAAAAGCCCCACGGTTACATCCAGATGAGGCGTTTCATAGAATAAAATGGCGAAACCGATCACGACGAGCCGACCTCGCTTGTGAATGGGACAAATGCTGACGAAGAAGATGTGAGGAGCGACGAGTGCATGACAGCTCTGTGTCACGTAGTTAAAAATTCTTCGGGATGTCTTAAGGGCTGCCTACAGGAAGGGATTCTCTTTCCACTGTTATGGCTCTTGGTAATGGATACCCTGCGTCATAATTACTGGCAAGTTTTCGGGCACAGTATGTGACCGCTTGAATGCAATTCTGCATGAAATCCACAGTTGGTGCCTCCGCAATGGACTCATGGTGAACGTCAGGGGGGGCAACTATACGCTACCCACCTTAGCATGGACGGAAATCCAGCTGGCACAAACAGTCAAGTACTTAGGAGTACATTGCGACTCCAAGTTAACGTGGAAGCACCATATCCACGAACAATATCAGAAATTCTGCAGATTGCTCTGGTGCTGTATGCATGCGATAGGGGGTCCTGGGGACTTTCACCAAAACGGATATACTGGATGTATCCATCCATAATAAATACCATTTTGATGTATGCATGCATCATCTGGCGGCCAAGACTGAACTTTGCTAACAGCAGGAAACTGCTAACGCAGATTCAGAGACTTGGTTGCCTAAGTATTACTGGAGCAGTGAGTACTACGCCGACTGCGGCACTTGAAGCTATCCTAAATTTAACCCCCATTCACTTGGAGGTGAAACGGAAAGCAGCCAATAACGCATATACGCTCGATACCATTGAGGCGTGGAATCCCAAGGTCATGCGTCTATATAGAAATTCATTGACAAACATCCGGTAACTCTGATGCCGACCGATCATATAGTTTCCAGATTCGTCTTTGAAAAGACGTATACTGTCGTAATCACCGAAAGAGAAGAATAGTCGACAAATGGCCATGAATCTTTTCAGATTACAGACTTAATAATCTTCACCGACGGATCAGTCATGAAGGGTGGATCGGGCCCAGGGGTGTTTCAATTATAGAACTGGCCCGACTCCTCGGAAAAATGACGACCATATTCCAGGCGGAGATATATACCATTTCATTGGCAGCAGAAGAATGTCTGCGACAAAAATGAGGGGGTCGCACCATTCCAATCTGTTCCGACACACGAGCAGCATTATCAAACCCTAAATGGCAACGACATATCAAGCCAGTTGGTGTGGAGTTGTTATCAGGTGCTGCTGAAACTTGGCCGACTGAACGAAACATTCCTGATGTGGGTGCCGGGGCACTCTAACATCGCTGATAATGAGGAGGCTGACAGACTGGCTCGCCGAGGGTCTGGATCCACAATGGTGGCGCCAGAACCAGCTCTTGGAATCCGACCATCTATTGTCAAGTCTACTCTGAAGGGTGAAATTACAAGGATTCACGCAGCCAAGTGGAGAAATTTGGACTCTTGCCAGCAGGCGAAAATCCTGGTGAAAGAGTCTAGAGTCACTAGAGCGGCATTTTTGTTGCCCTTTAAGAAGGAGGACACTGCTTCTTAAACTACCATATGGAAAAGATTTGGGTAGTGGTTTCGGCTATGTGCAGACAATGTGAGGAGGAGACAGCCCTGCACTTTTTATGCAGCTGCCCGGCCTCCTCAGATCTCAGACGAAGACACCTTGGCAAGGTTTTCTTCATTCATGAATCTGCACACTCTCTGTTTCTAGAGAATGTTCTCAGATTCGCTAAAGCCTGCGAACACCGTAGGCGGAAAGCCATTGAATAGGCGATTTACGGGAATAGTACAATGGGCCTAACATAGTGCTCGGAGCTGCGGCTCCCCCCAGTAAACTAAACTAACTTATTCCCTGCAGGTGTTAAACCTACAGTGGCGAAACAGACTGAACTCCAGATCAAACCATCTCGCATAGTAAGGCTTGAAAACGCTAAAAGCAACCTGAAAATCGTTCGATCCGATTCCATTCCATTCGGGTCAAGCTTACGACGAGAAGAATTCGAAATCAAGATTGCTTTCAAAGGTCATTGTGCGGTGGATATTACCTAAAAACTATCCTCGAAAAGGAGCTAGCCTAGCGAATAGCATAGAACTATTCACTTAAGCAAACATTAGTAGGTCATACAATAAGCCAACAGGCTTCAGTATGAGGTCACACAACCCGATCCCATTGGAAGATGCTAACTTTATTTAAAAGGGGAAGAATTAAGAAATAAAAATGTTATTTTTAACAAGAAATTTAATCTATGCAAAGGGTTACTTGTGAAAAATTTCATTTAGAAAAGATGACTGACGGTTTCATCAGACGCTGCCTCACTTCTGTCCTGGGATTTCACCTGCATATACGAGTATTTCGAACTCAAGTTGTGTTTGAGATTATGCATAAAGGAGCGATTACCATCTGTAGCATTTTTCGGTCATGCTGTTACTAGGGCAGAGGTAAGGCAGCGTCTGATGAGTTACCTCTGCCATAGACGAAAGTTTTAGTTATTCTTTTGAAAGTGTGGATATTTAGCTCAAAAAGAGAGGTCCGTGAACCACAAATGTGGAAGGAAGTTTCTTCCCAATTGGTCCGGTCCAACATCAACTAGATGCGGATTTAGGACTCCCTCAATCCTCAAACAGAAATAATTTCATTTATTATTGAGCACATTCAGATAGCGAGATCTAATCTATAAACCACTGGTAATCAACTGAATTGAGCTATTTCAGTGGGTTTTTTGCCTTATTCCGGGAAAATCCCTATAACTTTATAGGTACATATTTAAACTTTAAGTAAATCCCTTCAGGCTATTCGGAAATATGGACTATTTACAAATAAGATGTTTTCAATTTCAATCACATTATTCCATATACTATTCTTTTGCGTCGGAGCTCATTCGAAGCAATCCTTCATTTTCCCTAGGGAGTTTAGATAAGTTCCTATACTGTACATTTATAATTAACTAATTTCAGATTAATTAAAATTATCAAATTTTGCGACTAACGCATCTCCGCCTGACTTATCAACATTAGGAACAAATTCATATATAGTCTTAAAAACAGCAATCATTTGACACCAATTTTTATGTACTATTGATAACACATTAATCAGTGGGTTATCATGAATATTTTCTATCTTCTCTACCTTCTCTAAACTATCTAAATCCAATATCAACCTTCCTATTTAATGCAATATTTTTATCTATTTCCAATCATTATTTCAAATTTTCTGCTCATTATTTCCAAACTATACTTCTACATTATTTTATGTTCGCTCTTTTTTCGTTTCATTTTCAGAATGGATGTAAGCAATCACACGCAAAGCACGCCAAGTCGAAGTAATAGTCGAACTAGTTCGAACTCGGAAATAGACAAGGAATTGGCTGATTTAGAAATAACAGGCACAAAAAATGGCAATAATGTAACAAAAAGACGTATATCAAGTAGTCGAACGCCCACAAGGAAAGCAAAAAGGATACGTTTTTATCGCAATGGTGATCGATTCTATCCGGGCATCACGATACCTGTATCGAATGAACGTTATAGGTAACTTTCTGTTTATACAATGAAGTATACTATAAAGTAAATAGTGCGATAGGCACCTGATTGCCAATTTATCTGTAAATAATTCCGAAATTGTGTGTTTTCATCTGTGATATAGCATTGAAACATAAGATACACAAAACTTTCATAAAAAGTGGTGATAATGGGGGAAAATACTACCGAATTTCCATTTTTCTGTACAAAACAAATAAAATGTCTGAAACGGGGAAAATGTCAACGTGTAAATTTCATATATTTTCTCATCAACAGATCATTCGATAGTTTAGCAGAGGATCTAACAAGACTTTTAGAAGAAAGTGTGAAAATTCCTGGCGCTGTGCGAAATATTTATACGCTTAGTGGTAAAAAGGTTTGGTATCGTCCATAAGACCGATCTTAAAGCCGTACGGAAGCATTAGTAATGACTCTCTTAATCTCATAATTTTCAGGTCTCTAATCTAGAAGAGCTAGAAGATGGACAAAATTACGTATGCTCTTGTAATAATGAAAACTTCAAAAAGATTGAATACAACGTTCAACAGACAAACAATTCGAATAAATCAAATAATCGATTATCACGAGTATTTCGCCCGCAATCACCACTCAAAAATGGTACAAATGGAAGTCCAACTTTAAGGTTAAGTGAGCGTGATAGCGTGGTGCATCCACGAATTGTAACGTTGATCCGTAATGGTACTAAACCTAGAAAGGTAGGAACAGCTTAAAAGATTTGCAGTAAAATTAATAAAAGGTCTAAAACAACCATGCTCTCGTTATAGGTTATGCGTTTGTTGCTTAACAAAAGGAATAGTCCCAGTTATGAGCATGTATTGCAAGCAATAACACAATGCGTAAAGCTCGATACAGGCTGTGTACGTAAAGTCTTCACTCTAAACGGCACTCCATGTCTTCAGTTGGCCGATTTCTTTGGCCAGGATGATGTTTTCTTTGCATACGGTACAGAACGTGTCGGCGCTGATGATTTTAGACTAGAATTAGAAGAAAGCAAAGTGATAAAACAGACACGAAAAACATTACGAAATGGTGCACCATATACAGGACCTAAACCAAAAATGCCCGTTAAAAACAAAAATGTACATAATGTTACTTATGAATGCGTAGAGGAAACACTTAATGAGACTGGAATCCAAACGCAAGATCTTCCCAATGTCATACGTGAACGATACTCTCTTGGGCAGATTATTGGCGAGGGAAACTTTGCAATTGTGTTAAATGTTAGAGATAAGAAGACAAATGATATGTACGCATTAAAAATTATCGATAAGTCTAATTGTAAAGGCAAAGAACATTACATTGATGCTGAGGTTAGGGTCATGAAGAAGCTGAAACATCCGCATATTATATCATTAATATTGGATGTTGATCAGCAAAATAATATGTACTTGGTCCTCGAGTACGTCAGTGGTAAGAACTAGCGAATATGTCCCCTCTATTCCTTTCCAATCTTTTGTTCTTCATTTTAAAGGTGGCGATTTATTTGACGCGATTACACGTGTAACAAGATTCTCAGAAGATCAATCTAGGATAATGATCAAGCATCTAGCCTCTGCCATGGCTTACTTACATTCCATGAGTATTGTGCATCGAGATATTAAGCCTGAAAATTTGCTTGTAAGATATTGTCGTTTTATTAAATTGATCTCTCTTTCAACTGATGTTGCTTCTTTTTTCTCTTTCTAAGGTGGAGCTTGATGAGAAAGGAAATGTTGTCATGCTAAAGCTTGCCGATTTTGGATTAGCATGTGAAGTAACCGAACCATTGTTGGCAGTCTGTGGTACCCCAACATATGTTGCTCCCGAAATTTTATGGGAGACAGGCTATGGATTGAAGGTATGTACTTTTTCTATCATATACACATAGCAATTCTTACGCGATCCATACGCAGTACACGATGGGTGATCAGAAAGGAGCCGTGTGGGAATGAAATCACAATTTTCTGATTTTTTTAATTTTTTCGGGCAATGCAGTTCTTTTAATGTCCCTACAAGTTTTCTAAATTATAGAAAAATATATTTTCTTAAACTCCTTCCAAAATATTGGGTTGGGGAAAAAGAAATGTCGTATTTTGTCAACAGACGGCGACACTTAAAAATATCTTGTGTTGTACTTACCGCATCGGGTCATACTATCCGGCGATTTGAAGACGACAATCTGTGCTACAAGTGTCTCTTTGACAGTGTTGTGATCGTACGTTTCAGTCTCAAGTTATAGCGCGTCAAAGATGGAGTCCACCAAGTAAGAAATTCGTCATATTTTACCTTTTTACTACCTGAGAGGTAAAAATGCAACCAAGGCGGCCGAAAGAAATTGTGAAGTTTATGGGTCCGATATTGTAACGATTCGCACCGCACAGCGTTGGTTCGATCGATTTCGTTTTTTTGTAGTGGATCTCGAAGATACACCCCGTACTGGTAGGCAAATCGTCGTAAAAACCGATAAAATCGTCGAAATCATCCAAGTAGATCGGCATGTGAACATTCGTCCGATTGGCCAGGAACTGGGTATAGACCATAAAACCGTTTGGAACCATTTGCAGAAGGTTGGATTCCAAAAAGCTGGATGTTTAGGTGCAACACGAGTTGACGCACAAAAATCTCTCGGAACGGAACCGGTTTTATAAGGGGTGATAATGAAGTTGCCTTTTAAATGGCAACATGTTTGCGAACAAAACGGCGCATATTTGACTTAAATCGGATAATTCTAAGTATGTTAAATAAAGCGTCAAATTTCGATCACAAATACGACATTTCTTTTTCCCCAACCCTATATTTTATATGCCATAATTACATGATGAACGAGCTTGAGTCAAACAGATACTGTAACTATCACAATATTCTTTTAATTGAGTAATTCGCGTATTGTGTACCGTGATCAATTACGGCTTCCATGTTGACTTTCACTCGGGCCCTTACACCGATTTCTTGAGTAATCATGAACATCTTTCCCATTAATAGCGCACTGCCACTACAAATTGCATGAACCAAGGTTTCACAGATGATGCAAATATCTATCGACACTTATCGTACTTAATGGGTGCTACATACATATGAACGTTTGTGCAGTTATTTAAAAGGTGGCAACTCTCTTAGTGACTTAGAATATGGACTTATCAATGATTTTTGTTGTCTATTTAGAACCTTATTCATTGACAGCGTATAGAAACCTAATCGCAAATACAACAGCAAAGAGCATAAACGATTGTGGAATCTGTCGAAATGCCACGTCATCTAATATTCTATGATCATAATACTGCTAGTTGAGTATTATATTGGAACTTGCAATCTATGCAGATTTTTGGACTAATTGGCCGGCTCATCGCAGCCTATTGAATCTGATTTTATAAATGAATGGCCGTATAATTACGACAACGCCCTTAAATTTCGTCGTTACATATACGAGGGAGGACCCAAAAAACGGGAATTTCGTCATAACTTCTTTATTTCTCAA